>NC_071576.1:12116962-12467044 GCF_024509145.1 Vidua macroura
GTGAAAGCTTGTCAAAAAAGCAAAGGATGCAAAAAAAGCCTGGAAGTATGACAAACCACAACAAGGCAGAGGACACTGGTGAAATTTCTGGCTTTATCTAGTATTTCACTGCCATCAGAGGGCCTCATGCGGATACTCTGCTAAGAGCCCAGTTTCCTCAAGTGTAACATCTTGTATTATTGTTATTTAGTATATCAGTGTATCAGTATTTGTCCTCTTGACCTGAAATTCCACCAAAGCCTTTGCCAGATGCTTGGTGACATTATCTGATCACAAACAGACTGAGACATTTTAATGAAGTAACTACTTATTCCCTTCCTCAAGAAAGGAAGAAAGCCACTAACACAGTGGACTTCTGTCATTAAGTCTGCATTATCATTATGCTGAAGTGATATTCAGACCACTCTAAAAAAACCCCGCAACTGTGCTGAAAAATTCCGCATTCACTTCAATTCATAAGGAAGAAAACAAAAAGAAGGGAAATGAGCCAACAAGGGCATATCTAATGAGTGTTCATTCACTGCATCTCCAAAATTATTGCACAGTGGAGAATGTGGCAATCACAGGCAGCATCCCAGAATGTACTGAAGAATATCCTTTCAACAGGATTGTCTCTGAGCTCAGACATCTTTCATGGGCATACGAAAATAAGATTTTAAATGTTTATTGAAATAGAAAAGGAGCGACTACCTTAGTTTGTTCAGGTACTGGGGAAATTGTAAAAATAATTGCAGTGCCCTTAAGTTTACAGAACAAGGATGCATTCAGTATTGGAGTATTGACTCAAAGCTTCAGCTGTTAAAGGGGAGGATGGGTGGGGCAAAAATGAACATTTTTTCCTCCTTTTAGCAATGGTATTTCTATTATGTGTTACCTTAAAATACAATGTGAATTTTGATGCACAAGGAAAATCCAACATATTTCAGGCTTCTCCTTTCACTCTCAGGTTTTCAGGTTGACCATGAAAGTTTGATTTTCTGATGTCAACCTTCACCAAAAAAATCCTACCTCATTTATATATCTTGGAATTATCACAGCCCATGAATATTTGCACAGAAAAAAAAAAAAAAATTATTTTTCCCTCTCAACTTTGGCCCAAGCATGCTTCATGCTTTGCAAATCTCAGGGCTTGAGATTCCTGACCACAGGAGGGCTGATGCCTTCCTCACGTTCTTCTCCCACGGCTTTACTCTTATCATTCTGGGAGTATCACATAGCATTTTCATGAACAGATACCCTGTACCAGGTGCAGACCAGTGCACAGCAACTCACAGGCCTGAAAGGGGATGTTTTTCCACATACACGCTCATCTGCCTTATTCTAGCGCTTTAGGGAAGATGCACTGGAGTGAACCAGAGAGAATGGGGTTCTTACTGATTTTCTATCAGCCCTTGGGGACAGCACCAAGTCACAACTAGCAATCCAACAGAACTCACCCCGTCGGGGTGAAAACTAAAAGCTCCATACGGATTATTAAGTTATTGATCACTGCAACAGTGCCTGAAATACCCAGTCAAGTGCAGGACTGTATGCTGCTGACCACCATAGAAAGCTGAAAATGGAAAAGCAATTTACATAAACAACAGGCAAGGATATATGAGATAAATTCAAATTAGTAAAAGAAGAAATATGATCAAGCCACCAAACATCTAAAAACTAAGATTCACTCTAGGTTGGAAATGTTAGTTGATATGACCAGGATTTGGGTATTGCTTCCTGTTTATGAGAAAATATTTAAAATAATACAAAATGTAGTGACAGAACAAGGGACAACTGCTTCAATCTGAAAGGCCAGTTAAGAATAGATATTAGGAAGAAATTCTTTCCTGTGAGGGTTGCAAGGCACTGCAACAGATTGCTCAGAGAAGCTGTGGACACCTCGTCCCTGTAAGTGTTCAAGGCCAGGCTGGGTGAAGCTCTGAGCAACCTGGTCTGGTGGAAGGTGTCCCTGCCCATGGCAGGGGGATGGGAACTAGATGGTCTGTAAGGTCCCTTCCCACCCAAACCATTCTATCACCCTACTAATTAAAAAAAAAAAATATCCCTTCCAAGGAAAGGGACAAGGCTATACAAATTTGAAGTGCAAGGTAATAATGTATTATTTTTCCTAGATAAACAATTATCAACCTTTTTTTCAGTTCAGCACAGATAAATCTGAATCATGCTGCAGACTAGACCATGTTGTTCCAAGCCCCATCCAACCTGGCCTTGAACACTTCCAGGGATGGGGCAGCCCCAGCTTCTCTGGGCAACCTGTGCCAGTGCCTCACCATGCTCACAGTAAAGAATTTCTTCCTGATACCTAATCTAAACATCCTCTCTCAATTTGAAACCATTCCCCCTTGGCCTATCATTACAAACCCTTATAAGAAGTCCCTCTCCAGCTCCCCTTTAGGTGCTGGAAATATGCTACATGTGGGGGTTATTCAGTATAAGGTGCTGTTGATAGAGAATCTGCCAAAACCGAGCTGCATTGCTATCACATTAGCATGTGTTCATCCCCTTCTTCCTACAAAAACCTCGAAAAAAGACTCCACAGATTTTTCTTCCCTTGCATCTGATGCAAAAGACGTTAGAATAAACATGTGCAGGAATTATTCACACACGCTGTGGAACTCTTTGTTCAGAAACAGCTTCTGACAGCAGCACCAGACCTAAGCTGTGGCAAGTTCAGAACAACATTTCCTCACTCCCATGAGAACAGACAAAGTTCTGATTCCTCCAAGGCTTCATTACATCCTCATCACATCCACAGCACTGTAAAAGCGCACTCATCAGCACTTTTACACACTATCCCAAATGGCCCTGCTGGCAGGAGAGACTTGCCAGTGTGTGGTGCCACTGGAGCTGTGCTTCTAGCCAGAGGAAGGTGACACCACAGGTCCTGGCTTACTCTGCACAAACAAGTTTTGCCTCCAGTAAGGCTTTTGACACCACATCATTACAGACACGTTCACCACTGTGTAAAAATACACAATGAGGGACTAAAGAAGACAATCTGGCTCTTCTCAGAGGTGACAGGACAAAGGGCAATAGGTACAAATTTTGAAATACAGGAAATTCAATTCAGAAATAAGAAGAAACTTCTCTACCCATGAGTGCTCAAACATTGGCACAGGTTGCCCAGAAAGACTGGCATCAGCGTCTTGGGAGATATTCAGCACTCCTTAGGACAAGGTCGTGAGCAAGGGTTGCACTCGATGATCTCCAGATGTCCTTGCCAACCTCCACAGCTCTTTGGTTCTGTGAGCAGGACCTTCCCATCCCTTGGCCACAGAACAGTTTGCCCCCAAAGTGTGGCTGGCTGCTACAGCAGATGTTCCACAGGCAGCAGCAGGTCATTCCCACAACCTCTCCCCTTTGTGATAGCTCCTGTGGAATTTAATTATTGACAACGCCTGCTCCCTAAGGAAAGCACACACAGGGGAGGAAGATTGTACATCACCTTGAACCAGAACCACTGACACAGTTCGACCACAATGTTAAGACCTCACACTGCCTTCTTCCTTTAAGGCTAGAAGAAAGTTAGGAGTGGCCACAAGTATATTCTACAACCCAGGAGAATCTCAGAGGGGCCTTTCTCTGAAATGCATGTGGCTTGGCCACGCTGGCCTCTGCAGACATCAATGGATATGTGCCAACTTTACCAATCTCTTTGCAGAGCATCAGTAAGACCCAATATTTTTGAGACATACTTAGCAAGGAGAAATGTTTTATGATATTCTATGGCAAATCAAAACCAAAGCAGGAAGCTTATCTTGCAAAATATTGTTATGAACATCGTGTTTCTATCCCTCAATTGTTCTTCATATAAAGAAAGACTGAAGACTGAAAAACTGTGGTTTTTTGGTTTGTTTTTGTTTAAGAAGCTCAGAAATATCACAGCTCCTGGTCTTTTTCTGCTTCTGCTGGACTCATTGGAGGGGTCCACTGGCTTTTTCAATGAAACAGTATTATGTCTGACACTTTAATTCAAGGATGTGCCAAAATGAGCGCAAAAATACCTTTTTAACATAAGCTGCATGTTACCCTTTAGAGTCAAATGCATGAAAATTACAAAAACTGCATGACAGCAAAAGCCTTTATACAATCCATGAACCCAGGGAGCATTTAGGACCCCACATCATCTGAACATCATCAGTTCTCCAGTTCCCAGTGGTAGCGGGGATGAGATTCAATTTCCCAACAAAAGGACAAGCACTAAAATTCATAAAAGCAAAACACTAACAGAGACTTCATGTTAGGGGGACTTTGTTTTGCATTCTATAACCAGAATTTTCCATACATCTCCTTATCTTCCTGTATCTCCTCTAACAAGAACAGGATTTCCAAGGTGGTGGCTGGGATAGTAAAGCCCCTGTTTGCTTCAGGGCTATGTAGCAAAGTTACTGATGAAGTCTGAATTCTCATTTTGGGTCTGCCAGCCCCTAGACCTCTGCTCTACACACAGTCTGAACCAGTCTTCAACAAATCAAACCATTACTGTGACCTGTCCCAAGAGCCCTAAGCCCTGGCCAGCCACCACTTCTGTTCAAGATCCAGCCAGAAGAAACCAGGACAGCTTGGGAGGAGGAGCAGAGCAGGAGGTCACACACACACACACACACACACACACACACACACACACACACTACTTGCCCAGCTACAATTGCATGGCTTACCATTTCTCAACAGAATGATCCCATTTTCTCACTCTGTCTTTAAAAAAACTGCCTACTTAGCCTATACAACCATGATTGACTACCTATGGTGGAGCTAGTAGGATTTTTACAGCCAAGTAAGGAGCAGTAGTACAAATTGCCTTACACTACCATGAATCAAGCTTAGTACAACACCAATTGCCTCCCTACCTGTGCTGAGGGGGTCCTTTTCATCACTTAGACTAGACTAAGAGGCAAGCCACGCAGAGCACATCCAATCTGTCCCACAGTCAGGTCACAACCTTGGGAAAAGCAATGGGATATGCTTTTGTCCATCCCAAAACTGCACAAAGGAGGCATCCAAGACCAGGAAAGGACAGAAGGGGAAATCAGGAGTGGGTTTTGCAATCACAGTGGTCTGGCTCTAGTTCCACTGACTCATATGTGTGCACCAAACCCCAGAGCAAACTGCAGCAAACCAAAGCTTTTCCCTCCCAGCACTGCTCACAGCTGAAACATTGCCTACTCCTGCTGCCATCCTGCCTAGCATTGCTTGGGGCTCAAATCCAGGAGTCCCAGCATGTGTACAGTGTCTGGCATCCAGCTGGGCTCTGGTCATGGCCATCAGCCCCACATCCAGCACTTGGATACTCCAGGTCATTTGAAATGGAACTGGGCACCAGTTCAGGTCAGACAACTGGCTCGTATCTTCAAGTATAAAGTATTTGTTCATGAGTCAAATCCTACTTCCCTCTTCTTTGGAAGGAAAGAGAGGTGAGCATGACCTGTCCTTTAACATGAGATACATTTGTCTTTTCGAGTATGAATGACTTCCTGAAGCAAATGGCTCAGGTCATCCCAGATAAACATCCTAGTCAAATCCCAGCTTAGCTAATTTCTAATAAATGAAGCTACAGAGTAACCAGTGTATCTCAATGACCTTGAAAGGGAAGAGAGAAATAGCAAGGCTCTGGAAATCAGTTCACAAGACTCATCAAATGAGAAATGATCACAAACTATCAAAGTCAAATACTATCCAAAAATTACTCCCCTTTCTCCTGAAATTCCTTCTAAGTTTCCAGCCACAGACAAGAATCCCTATTCCTCAACATTTTTAACTCACATTTCTCTCTCAGAGCACTGCACATCAGCCTGACACATGCTCCTTCCAGCCTCACATTCCTAGATGCATTCCCCACATTGGCTGCAAATAGCTCAAGCTCTCTCAGGTTTCACAAATCTTCCTTTCCCATCCGCTGCCACGGGCACTGCGCCTTTTGCTACCTCAGGCTGGTATCAGATGCACAATATTAAGTGACATTAGTACTGTGCTGGACCCTTGGGCTGCTTCTGCTCCAGGTACTCTGCCCTCTCCCCCTGCCCTTTCTCCAAAGACAGAGCAGGGCAGAGCAGAAAAGAGCTGAAATGTGTGCTGGGTCACCACAAGCACAGGAATGGCAAGAACAGGTCAAGGGAAACCTGACAAGGATGCTGGAGAAGAGGATTCAATATCCTGAGCAGAAGGGTATTTTGTAGGAAGCAAAATCTGAAGGATAGGTACCAGTCCCACAGCCAGACTGTGCTCACCTCACCCTCTTCCCCCAACTTCTGAACTTCCCCCCAACTATAATGATTTAAGAGTACTGTTGATGCTTGAGGGTGTCCTTTCTGGCATCTATGTCATGACAGATCCACGTGGCATTGCCCACCATTGTGCCCCAGGTCTCCAACATCAGTGTGGCCTGAGGGCCCTTCTTCCTTCAGAATTCACTAAATTGTACAGCTTAAGTCTCTGAAGTAATTTTATATTCTACCTCTATATCATATAGACAGGGGATTCAGAAACAGCCACTGTGATTTTTAGGTTATAATCACACCTTTCTTCTCTAATTCCCCTTTCTCTTTCAACTCTTTCCTCTGAAACCCTTTCAAAATGCTGCTGAGATAATCTCTCTGCTCTCTCTTTCTCCCCAAACAACTCCAAGTATAAAATGCTTCTGTCTCTGACACTCTCCCTTCAGTTTATTATTTAGCTTTATCATGCAGGCTCTTTTATCCCACCACAGTTCACAAGGTGCTAGTGACATAAAGGAAATGTTCCCAAGGAGTGTAAGAATCACAAGTGTGATGTCAGACCAGATTATTCCTAAAAAATCCCCCACTTACATAAACAGAAGGCAGCACTCAACAAACAAGTAGTGAGAAATAAAAAGGATATAGAGAAGTAATTATGATAAAAACATGTGAATTTGCTCAGGAATACTGAAATACCAGAAATTTTTCATTTTGTCTTTGAAAACCTTCTTTTCCCCTACACTGGACAAGAGAGGTCAAACAGGGTCATTGGCCTCTTTTGACCAACATATTGGTTTCTCCTCAAGCAAATATTCCTGGGAAGGAGTAAAAAAGACACACAACACTTGGAAGCTATCACTGCACAAACCCAGGAGATTCCTCACTGAAGAACCACATAAAATAAAACTGTCACAGAGCCAAAATATTCTCCTGTGACAGCCAAGCTTCTTGCAAGTTCCCAAATAAGGCCATGGCTTTAAAGAGAATGTCTTTTCAAAGCCTCATCGATTTTCATTGCCTTGTGAAGAGGCACATTGTTTATGTGTCTGGGTGTGCTGATATTCCAACAGGATGAGATGGGCACAGCTCGGGGGTTTCAAAGCCTGCTTTCCAGAGAGAATGAACCAGATAATCACAGAAAGCCTCTAAAGGCTGACAGCACTGCTCTGGCCACTATCTGGGAGTGATTCCTGGTGCAAACTCAAACTACAAGGTGTGAATATGCTAGCAGGAACAGCCAGCATTTCCTACTACTCTGGGGACAGACCTCAAGTGAATTTTGAAGCACAATATTATATTCCATCTCACTTTCCAAAGTTCAGAGGCTTTTGCACCAAAGTTAGGGCTCCTGTTAAAGTTCAGGACATGTTTTGGAGAATTTATCTGTTCTTCAAACACCAGATTACTCCTATTTAGAGAAATAAATAAAGAAAAAAAAAAAAACATCCTTTGGAATTGTATAATCTTTGCTGTATCTAGTTCATATCTACCATCCACTTCTCTTTCTCAAGTCTCTCCAGTGTTCTCAACTTGGCAAATTGTTGAAAATGATCAGGTGCTTCAGTTCAAGTTTTACATTTCAATCACAGCACTGTTTCACACAAGTCTTTGAAAACAAAGTCCACCCTTATAAAACACCCTTCACAAAGACTGGCAGGTCTCAGCCACTCCAGCTACCCCATCTTCACAATTATGGTGTGTCCATTCCCTTAATAATCATACAGCAAAAAAAAATTCTCACAGAACGTCAAGGCCACCAACTGAAAAGGAAGAAAAGCAGTCAGAAAGTGTGTCAGTAGAGCTTGTGTGTATTGAGGGCATGAGCTCCTCGGGTGATGCTGCTCTGTACTACTGAGGCACAAAGAATCCAAAAGGCCAGAGGGAAGGAGTACAAGCCAAAGCCAAGCAATACAGCTGTACTAAAACACCTGTCACAGCTGTACCTAAACACCAAGAAAATCAAAACTGGTGGTATGTGACTTTAGGCAACTCCACCAAAGCTCATTTCTTCTGCCCATGTGCTGTGTAGCCCAGCAGTGTGGGTGGAAGCAGGGTGTCCCCATCCTCTCCACCTTGATCACATATTCACACTCCTGTCTTCACCTGTGGAGCACCATGCAGCCACAGATCAGGTGAAAAGGTGACTAAGCCAACAGAAAACTGACGAATTTCCTTTGCCTGGATTAACAAATTAACAAAACATCCCACAACAAAATGCTCATGAACTGCCACAAGAGGAGAGCAGTGGGAAAGTCCTTCTAGAGCCAAGGGGGAATAAACACACAATTACACCAGTTTAGGCCTAACTAATAAACTGTCCTGTAAGGTTTATCTGCATGAGAAAACTATAGAAAGGTAATCTGAATTAACATTTCTGTAATGAATGAAACCACATTAGATCCCTGCAGACACACTCATTATTAATTAAATCAACCCTATTTCATATTTGGTATCATTTACTGTGATGTGAATTAAGCTTAATCAAATTAAGGTCACTTGAATGCTGAATCAGATAATATATACAATGGTTTAATTTAGTTTACCTAATTTACTTTACACTCCCATTTTTGGTGATTTGGATTAGTTTTCCTTCAAATCCTTGCTCAGACAGCTTTAGAATTGAGAGACACAGCAAAAACCTGAGGAAATTGCCCCCATAATCAGCAGTTTTGAGCTGTCAATGAGTTCACCCCCCAGGAAGGGGTACTCAAAGCTGTGTATCCCACTGAGGACACACTGCCAGGGCTGCTGCATGCTCAGTCTCCATGAAGGCTCTTCTCTTCACCAAAGTTCCCTGTCTTCTGTCTTCACTAAAGTTCCTCTGGTGCCTGGAGGCTGGAAAGAAAATCAGACCCTGGAAGACTTCACTTCATCTTCCTGCACTGCAAGGGCTGAACAGATGTTGATGGGCCATAAGAAATGCATGTCCTGAAGGAAAATGCAACAATCCTCAAGGAAGCTGAAGCATTTGATGTGGTTATTTTTTAAATAGCAGGTCATGAAAATATTTGACATGTTTTTTACTGTAGGGAAAACACAGCAGTTATCAAAGTTCTTGTTTGTAATAAAATAACAAAAAATCAGAAAAGCCTGCTTCTTCAGGCAGACATGTTAAATTGAGTTGCCATGTTTATTCACAGTTTTATGGTCTTCTCATTTTGCTTACCCTGCTCCAACACTTAAAAAGTCACCACTGAGTCTTCTAGCAAACTCCCCTCACGTTCCTCTTACGTGACTATGCTTTTTATCATTAAAAAGATTTTTCTGTCTACACAAATGTGTAGACAAATGCACTCTGTCGTATTTAGGGCACCAGTCATCTAATATTTTCTGTGATGCAGGTACCATCTGTGACACTGAACTGCAGTTCAGGCCTATCATACTGAGATGGGTGTTGGGGAGTCAGAGAGGGAAACTGATATTAGATTATAATCCTACTGCATTCAAATAGAAGACAAGGGCTCTAGTAAGGTCAGGCTTAACCTTTAATACCCAACTATATCTTTAAATATTTTTTCAGGGAACCTTCAGCTGTGTTGTTTGTTTTCCAGTGTCCACTTAGGATTATCATCTTTTAAGGGTCACAAAAGGTGTCCAAACCTCTGAAGCAAAAGGATGATGAGGAGACCCTGATAGCAACAACAGATGACAGCTGGCATCAGGGTGCAACTAAGGTTGCAGTGACAGACTTTGACCAAAGTTGCAAAGAGATCACAGACTGGAGACCATAGAAAGCATTCCTGGGTGAGGAAGAAGGACTATTCTTTTAGCAATGTAGCATGGAAGTCCTTAGCGAACCAGTGGGTTAATCAGACCATGCAGCAATCTAAATGTGATCTCCTGCAAGGATGAAATCAGCACTGCGAGGAGGGTCAGACACGGAGCATCATTTCCACTGGGGCTGTCCTGCAGCGTTGTGGGGCATCACAGCCTTCTCTGGCACTCCCTCTGGTGCTGAGACATTTACACAGCTCCTGGGGGAACTGATTCTGGAGACTGAGCCAGCTGGAAACTGGGAGAAGTGACTAAAGCAGACCTGCACCAGTATTCAGGACAGCACTAACATTTAAAATGCACACGCAAGGCATTCACCCTGCACACCTCTGAACACACTTCATAGCTTGAGAAATGTCCTTGTGTGCCTTTATTGCTCTTACAAACTTGTTTCCACATTCCCTAGCTTGCTGGCTCAGTGTCCCCTCTGCTATTTCTGTAACACTCTCATATTTAATACCATGAAATTTTAAAATAGTATGCTGGCTCAGGTTTTTTGAGCTCCTGCAAAGAGTTGCAGTCATGCAGTTCCAGCATTATTTTTATTTAGCAAGCCAGGACAGAAGAGACAAGCAGACCCTTGCAGCTCACCCTTGGGTCACATCTTGAGGAATATAAAATGAGAAGGCATTCCCTGGGGTCAATACAACAAGCCCTGAGGGACCCCCCGGCAAGACACACACACTCCTCAGCTACACTAAACACACTGACCATCTTTCTGTTCCCTTCTTATTTCCACTTTTGCTTGTGAACCCCTGAAAGTGAAGAACCCACCTCACCTGCCTCACTGGGATGGCTCTGGCAGCCCCTGCCCTCCACACTGTTTCCCAACAAACCTGCTCTTTGTACCACCTGCCCACCTCCTCTGCTCCCCCAAGGGCTGGGGTTGTTTTTTAACTTACTGACAGGTTTTCAGATAATAATTGTTCATTGGGGGTAGGGGGGACATTTTAAACAAGATCCTTATATTCCTATTTGTATATGTTAAAGGTGAGGACTTCCATACAGAGGACAGGAATAACTTTTGTCTCCCCTCCTAAAAGCTACAAATTTCCCCTGCTGAGTTCTGCCCTCAAATGAAGAAGAGATCCTTCACTGCTCCATCAGACCCCAACCCCTTCAATACTTGCACGTGCACTTAAATTTATTACGGTCAGTGGTCTCAGCACAACAGCCATTAGGTTCACGAGCACCAAGGATGCTGTTCCCAGTAATAAGGTCAGGAATGTGTACAAGTCCTTTCAAGATTAAGGCCTTAATGCCGTAGCATCAGCCAGCTTTCTCCCTGCCTCCAGCATTAGATGTGAGCAGCTGAAATCCCCAAGGATGGAGGCTGATGGCTCCAGGCTGACCTGCAGGTACAGGCAAGTGCCTCTGGACTGCTCCTGGGTGTGTGATGAACCAGACATCCCTGGGCACCATCCCTCATCCCTTGGAGACAGCTGTGTGTGGTTCTGTATGCTGTGAGCTAACGTTTGACAGTTCAGCACCAATTAAAACAAATAAACACAAAGCCAAGAGGCAGCCGGTCAGGCTGTGGGAGGATCCATCACAACACTGGGCTACCAGTGGAATCTGAGCTGGTGTTGGGAGCTGTGGATCACTTTGGTGACAGCTGACAAAGCAGCACCTCTAATGGGCAATACTGCACGTGCCAAAGTGAGATGAAGAGATGTAACTCCTTGTCTCACCTACTCAAAGATGGCTCTTATTACCAGACAAGCAAGACCACAAACAGGGACAGATAAAGGACATTTTATTAAGCATACAGATAAAATGAACATGTAAGTCCATGTTTTCTCTCTTCTACTTACTAAATAGTCAAAAAAATTAATTGCCTGAAAAGGCTGCTTTATTTGGATGATAAAACCCTTACTTCTCAACAGCTGTGGGACCAAAAATGGACTTGTATTCACCTAGGTGATGTATTTAGTTAATGAAAAGAAAGATAGCATGCAAATGTGTTGCAGCACTCAGCACTAATTCATGATGAAGTCATAATATTAAAGCTACCTCATTCTGTCAAAATATACTTGTCCAGTATTTCCTTCATTTTAAATAAAAAATCTTTTTCAATAAGAAATTCACAGATTATCTCAAATCCCACTACTGTTTGGCAGGTGGGAGCTAGAATGACAGACAAAATAGAGCCATGTAATAAAATAATTTTAGTATCAAAATTATTTTAAGTGGGTAATAAGAACAGTAAGGAGTATGTGTGTACATACAAACTGCATGAAATATGTGCATGTAGGGATGATTTTAAACTGCCTTTTTTTTAATTTTTAAAATTTTTGTAGACATTTTTGATCACTCTTTTGATGTCCTCTGGACTGTGAACCATGAATTGAGCAGCCGTAGTCTGTTCAGTGCTGAAGACATATTCCTACTCATCCAGCACACATGTAACAGACATTTCCAACTGCAGCTTTTATACTTGAATTTACTTATTTAAGCTATCCTTTCATCATGAGCATTCAGCAGCCCTGGGTGTGTTTAGCTGTTCCTGTTGCATGCAGACACACATGCTCGGAACACTGCTGCAGCCAAGCTCCTGAACTGTGTACAGCTCTGGAAAGAAAAGCTTTCAGCATGCAATTAAAGGGATTATGGTGGCCATGGCCCTGCTTCTTGTTAATGCCATTTCACTGTATTTTCTAGATCTCCTCATTACTGAGGGAGTGGCTTACTGACAAGGGATAAAGGAAGGAAGCTACACACATGCTGACTAAGAAGCAGCGAATGATGGGAATGGGAAAAGAAGAAAGGGGAAGAAGGAATGAATGGATGGCAATACATAATGAACTTTGCTGGAATGATTAGCATTTACTACAAAGATGGTTGTCATCCTCAAAAATGCTTTTTGAACAGGAGACTCCAATCCAGCAAAGCAAGGACTTCAGCAGGACCAAACTTAAGCCTTAAATCCAGTGCTAGACTGAGACCCAGCTACTTAACATCTTAATTCCCTCTCAGGTAAGAATTTTCATCCTACAGCAGATAAAGCAATGATGCCAAAAAGGCTAAGAGATTTAGCAGCTGCAGACCAGCCCAGGAAGTACAGCATGCCTGCACCATGGAGCTCACCCCAACAACAAGGACTGGGACTGACCAGCCTTGCTGCAGAAACACAAACTGCTGGAGCATCTCCCTGTGCCTGCACCCGTGGCACACTATGAGTCACAGTACTGCACAGCTTGCTTTTGCTTTTCTTCCTTTTTTTTTTTTTTTCTTTTACTCTCTTTTCACAGAAAAAGATGTCTATCCATCCTGACACCTATATGAAGCTGAAGAAAGGCAGAAATACAATTGTGAGATCTCAAATTGCAGGAATGACACCTACTGCCTGGGAAATGAACTGCTCACCTAAATGAGATCGAACTCAATGGTGAGGAGCTTCCACAGAACAAACCAGCACATGGACATGAGCCAGCAATGTGTGCTCACAGCCCAGAAAGCCAATTGAATCCTGGGCTGCATCCAGAAAGGGTTGGCCAGCAGGTAGAGGGAGGTGATTCTGCCTCTCTTCTTCATTCTAATGAGACCTCACCAGCAGCGCTGCACCCAGCTCTGGGGTCCCCAGCACAGGAAAGACAGGGACCTGTTGGAGTGATTTTTTAAGTCACTCCCAACCCAAACCATTCTGTGATTCTACAAAACAGGTCCATCCCCAGTGCTGACTGTGAGGGTGATCACATGAAAGCCCACAGTCAGGGAGGGAGGTTCAGTGATTTAAGAAAGGTGTTTAATTCCTGATAAACAGTATATGTAACCCAGGGCAGGCAGAAACACCTCCATCATGAAGTCAGGTGAAAAGTACCTTTTTTGGACAGGGAACATGGTTAGTAGTTAGAAAATGCTCATCCATGCCAACAGCTAGGCTACACAGTTTGTACCTCAAAGCACTAGGGAGCCTGCAGGGGAAGGGTCCGCAGAGCATAAGAGGAAGAACAGGAGCAGTGTCTCAGAAAAAGAAATATTTTAATTTGTAGTAATAGCATTCCCTGAAGAAATGGTTTCTTGAGCATTTCTGGTGTCAAGGAACACTACCACAACCTAACTTATATATACACCCTTTGTACATGGAAAGTGAATTTTCTTTTCTTCTGTCTTTTTATGTAAAGACTTCATGACCCAGCTCATCCTACCAAACCACAAGTGCCTAAATCAGCACAGCTGAGGGGAACAAGAATGAGAACTCAGGAGAAATATATAAACTAACACTGAACTTGAAACAAATGTAATGCTTGAACGCCTGCATCAAGAAGGAAAGTCAAAAGGTTTCTGGCGGCCACATGTTACAACTTCAGGACTATGAAATACCCAGTGAAATGTAATGTGAAATACCCAGTGAAATGCAACCAGCTTCACTGGTTGTTGTTGTATTACAGAATGGCACCCTGGATAGCCAGAAATGTGAAAGTTTGCAGGCTCAAATGTTTGTTAAGGACTTGTCCACTCTCTCTTCTCTGACTAATAAAGATAGATATCCTTAATGTTCCTACAGCTCTCAAATGATGAATAGTTTTGGAAAGACTGTCAATAATATTCCAACCATTTGCCCAATGCAAAAATGCAAAGTCTCACAGGAAGAAGCATTCTGCAGTGCTAAATACACCAGAAATGGAGGGAAAAAATAATTAAACTGTTTTCAGTTTCACAGGGTCAGAACCTGGACTGAAACACACTTTGAGTGTTACTGGGTGATGTGCACGCACAGCCATGAACCCAGAGCTGTCACGGGAACCATGAGGTTCCTACAGCACAGGGCAGAGATGTCCCCAGCAGCCAGTTACTGGGAAACACTGCAAAGCTTCCCGTGGGCTAATAGGAACAAGGCAGATTAACCCAAGCAAGGCTGTGTGCTGCCATGACTTGCACCCTGGCTGGAGGGCTGGTGTCTTCTCCCTGGGTGGCGTCAGGGCTGCAGGTGACAGGGATGAGAGCTTTATGGGTGTGCTGATCGCGTGTGCCGTGGTGGTTTTTGGTCCTTTCCCCTCATTACAGCACATCAGATCAAAAAGCAGATGAAATGGAAGTCCTGGGTAGGTGGCAGCAGATGAAATCTGCCTGAGGGCGAACAACAAGCCCAGACAAAGGAACAGTGGCACAGTTCCTCCACCTCTCCTCCCTGCTCCTGAGAAACTGAGTCCAGGACACAAGGCTGAGAAAAGGAAAAATGAGGGGAAGCACTGTGGGTCCCTTGAGTTCTGCCAAATGATGACTACGAACAAAACAAAAAAAATATGGGGGCAATACCAATGTACAGCTGGGGCAGTCTTTGCTGCTTACCTACTGCAGTGAAAGACAACACCAAAACATCAGTGACATTTACTTAAATGTAAATAAAGAGTGGATGAGATAATACTATGGTTCTGACTCTACAAAAAACCCTGAAATATTTATAACAACCTTCTCAAAAAAAGAAAACCTGCCGCTCATTCAACTTATTTCAACTTATTTTATTTCAATTCTGTAAATATTAAGATTAAAAATTAATTATAATTAATTTCATTTTGACAGCAGTTTTAGAAATATTTTCTAAAGAGGTTCCATACTGCTCCTTACACAGTGCTCAGAAGCTATGACATAATAAGAAAAAGGAAAGAAATAATGAAACTTGTAAGATACAGGAAATTATTTGAAACTGCATTGTGTTTGCACTTTGGAAAGATTTTTATGATTTCTTACAAGAAATACAAATATTTAAAGTAAAATACTTCAAAAGAGAGAAGTACTGCCCAAAGAAGTAGCCAGCCATGTGCAGACAGATTGTGCAGACACCTTTAATTGTGACACACTTTAATGGAGCTGTTCTGTATCAGTGTACCTGTTGTTTAACACGGTCTGAGAGACCCAGAAACAGACAGTAGGGACACACCACACAAACCCACAACACTGAGTTAAACAGACCTGTGCACATTTGAAAGATTATCTTCAGCCTCAGTCATGCCACTACAAAATACAAGACAAAATACCCCCAAAAAATGAGGAAATGCACAAAAATATGTCCAGGATCTGTGCTTTATTTTAGAGAGGGGGAAAAAAAGTTGAAAGTATACAGAATAACAGCATGAAAGAGGCACAGCTGGCCTGCCTGTTCCACGGCCTGACAGTCAGGGTACGCTGATGGGAACCCAGCATTGCCAATGGAACACCACTGCTGCCTTTACATGGCCACAGCCAGCACGGCACAACCTTCAGGGGAGGTCCAAAATCTCCTGACAACGATTTTACCTGCAGCTAGAGTTTACCTAGCCCTCTAAAGATCAAGGATGAGCTAACAAAAGCAATTTTCTATCAGCAGCATAGTACCCACGCTTGGGATTCTGCTGCCCAAACCATGACAGGCAAAGGGCTGGGAGCTTTCCTGTTGAGGGATGCTGGCACAACTGCGTGGCAAAGGCTCAGCTTGAAAGGCTGCAAACCTAAACTTATCCAAAGGCAGGGCTGGGGAGGGTGGTCTGACAGCTCCCAGCTGATCCCAGGAACACACAGCCACACACACCACAGCAGGCAGCAGGAGTCGGAACATGGCAGGACAGAGCCTTTGAATTAAACAAAAATTAGCTAAGTTACAGGCATATTGCTCCAGCTCAGAAATCAATTTCTAAGTGACAAGGTTGAATTATATTTTATAGCCAACTTGATTTTATTATCCATCTCAGGCTGTGCTCCTGCTTTTCTACTGGAAACACTGAGCTATAAAGTTCACCAGTCCAGTGAGGTTGGTAACCCCAAATTTTATTATAAATAAAAACATCATGTTCTCTCTTGTTTTTTACAGATACAAATAGAAAGAAATGGTAAAGAGAGAAAAGTTAAAAAAATAACACTGCATACATGCAACTCTAGTTACCCTCCATGCAAACTGAAAGAATTGGCAAGACTCTTGAGTTATCTCATGAACTGCTTATTGAATAGATAATGGGGAGGACACTGAAATGCTCAATACATTGTGTTTATTGGTATAAATATAAGGACTTTGCTTGCTTATGTCTGAAAACAAAAGGGTTAAGAAGTATACTGTACATACCTTTCTGTTATTACAACAGATTTGTACTGTGAATATTCAGTCCTCTTTTTCTCAACATGTTGCTCCATCCATTTAAATAAGAGCTAAATACAACATCTTTTTCAGATTTCCAGTTGATAGCTATATAAAAACCTCAGAACAAAAAGGCTGACTTTAGCTGAACTTTAAGGTGCTCAGGGACACTGTTCTCCCCAAAAAATTCTATGCTGAACTCATTATTTTGGCTTGGATTAAAGCACGTTATACCACGAAAAAGTAAGGAGGTATAGTTTTAATCTGAATAATCCTGTTTAGAGGCTGTTTCCACCTCCAGATATTAACTGTATGTTCTGTTTGGAAAAAAATTAAGTGCTTAAAGTGGGAGGCTTCCCCCTCCTCCCCCACCACTGCCTCAGGAGCACAGCACAGCACAGAGAGCAAACGTACACTCACTACAGCCCTGGCAAAAAGAGAGATGGATTTTTTCATGGATACACACGAAGTACTATGTCTGGTTTTTATTTTTAAGAATAGGGGCCACTGAAACACAGATGCCTTATAAAATACAGGTATGACTAAGAAATTACAGGTTACACCTCTGTTGACAGAATGTAAAAATTTTATTTTCACCTACAGCGATATTCATAGACATTTTCCCAAACATGAGCTAATTTTGTTACTTCTAAGAATAAATGAATATCTGCTGTCAAATAACTGCTACAATTCTTGTGCTAAAGCAGTATTTTTGTGTACCAAAAAATAATAACATCTCTGCACTATAACATTTTCCACACAGGGATCCTAATCCATTTTTGAGGCAGAACATCTATTATAATCTGTTTTATTCCTAAGGTGTCTGGTACACCCACTATTCACACACTTCATACCTTTGAAGTGAAGACATAAAGAATTATCAAAAAAATGGAAACCATCACATAAATGCAATAGTGCAAAGAATAGCACTGTAATCTATCCACCACAAAAAGCAGTATAAATAAAACACACATGGCTAAGCAAATGTTTCAAGGAGGTTTTTATTAAATTATTATATAGCCTGCCAGGGTATTTTGGAATTATACAGCCTGTATTTATTAAACAAGAATTGTTATTGGAAAAGGTTTTAGGTGATTTACTGACAAGTACAATCTATTTAGTAATGTCTGTATATGCAAAGGAAAAAAATCTGTAATGGAAGCATTTAAAAACAGGAATCCATTAAAAAACCCCAATAAAATAATAATATACATTAAGTATGAAAGTGATATTTATAACAAAAGACTACTTTAAGTGTGATGCACCTGCAGATGCCAAGTGTCACGTGGGGAAAGCAGGAAAGGGCAGCTGCACAAGGACACGCCCAGCAGCACACACAGACCAGCTCTGGCTGCCTCACCTACAGCAGAGGCAGCCTGGGGGTGCAACCTAGAGAAGCACCCCCTCCATCATTGTCAAAAGTGAGGATATGGGGAATATGGAGCCTCTCCTGGAGTTAAGCCACTTTTTCCTTCCAAAACACCCTGTGGCTGACCTCCTCTGAGACTGCCCAAGCTCTCCTGGTGGGGATCACTTTGGGTACATTATGATACTCTAATTCACAGTCTGTCTTGATGGGTCTCTCTTCCCTCTTCCAACAAAAAGTGCAACCACCAGCTGTGGAAGTTCATATGGAGAAGAACATCATCAATGGGAGAAACCCAACATCATTGCAGCCTTCCAATCTGCCCATGGTGCCTCATTGGGGTGAAAGATGGGCTTATGAGTCAGTAAGCCAACTTTCCTTCTTCCTGGGGAAAGAGCTCCAGCAACCCTTCTGCATGGGGCAAGAGTTCTCCCAGCTGGGCTGCTAAGTGAGCAGGAGGGAGCAAGGGAAAACTTCCCTACCATCTGCTGTGTTTGATGACTTCTCCCCAGAGGTCTCTGACTCGCATTCTGGTCAGACCAGGTGAGACTGATGCAGACACACCTTCTGCATGGAGACCAGAGACACATGACCACCAGACACATGACACAGCAGGTCTGTGTGCTTTTGGCCCTCCCCAAGAATGCAATTTTAATCAAGTGAGAAAAATTAATGGTAATGTAAATGGCTAAAAAAATCGATGCAGCTCCAAGTCTCCAACACACATGATAATGCCAGGAAGGAGTAAATGTAACTGTAAATGTAGGCAAAGGCTTTTCTGGACTCCCACTGCACTTGCTAGGAGCAAAGCCAACCCTGCAATTCAGGAATCAGGCACCACAGAAAGATATCTGGCTTCAAACTGTTATTTCCATTTTTAAGGTTTCCCAAAGCAATTTTACTTTGCTAAAGATAATTATTAAGTGGAAAAATTCACTAGTATTAAAGATGAATCAGGGGCTGGGCTGCTCCGAGATACTGACAGCTCAAGCAAACTCGAATAAATGAGGAAAGAGAGAGGTTTGGACGAGTATAAACCAAGCCAAATAACGTTTCCCCTCCATCCTTCCACCGGGAAATTGGGTTGGTGGGGCTTTTTGCCCTTCCTGTCCACACCTGACAAATTGACCTCGGGACAACTACGAGCTGTAGCACCCGCTGCCTGAGGAGAGGGAGACTGGCAGATCCGGCACGGCCCATGCTGGATGCTCTTGAGAAATACCCCATCTCCGCTCCTCCGGTGAACTCCTCGTTCCCTTCCTCGCACACCGCTCTCCCCGCCCGGGGTCCTTCGCCCGACGAAGCTCTCGCCGTCCCCCCGGGCTGCACGGCCCGGCTCTACCGGGCGGATCCCGGCTGCGGGGCCCGGCATCACCGGGCAGATACCAGCAGCAGGGCCCGGCATCGCCGGGCAGATTCCGGCTGCGCGGTCCGGCAGCAGCGGGCAGATCCCGGCTGAAGGACACGGCAGCAGCGGGCCGATCCCGGCTGCACGGCCCGGCAGAGCGGGGCGCATCCCGGCTGCAGGGCAGCGCAGCACCGGGCACATCCCGGCATTAGGGCACGGCAGCGGCGGGCAGATCGCGGCTGCACACCGCGGCGGTTTCACAGGCGCTTACAGCCTTTTGTAACCGCCAGATAATCTGTCAGATGGACTTAGGCACTGACAGCCGAACATGCCAAAAACGTCACCACCCACTCCTACTATCCATCCGGTGAAGGACTAGGAAGCGCCGCATTGCTTAACCTCTCCTCCGCCTTCCACTGGCACAGGAAATCCCCACCCCCCACGGCGTGACACCACCTCGGGGGACCAGCGGTCCCCCCACCCGTCCGGCTGGAGCTCCGCGGCCGCCCTGCCCGCGGCGCTCGGCGCATCCCCGCCCGCACTCACCTCATCTTCCCGGCGGGGCGCGGCGGCGGCCGGGGCCGGGACTGCGGCCGGGACCGGGCGGCGGCGGCGGCGGGACGCGGAGGGGCGGGGGGGGCTCCAGCGGCGGCGCCGCCCCAGCGGCAGCGCCGGGCCCCTGGGCGCTAGCCGGGCAGCGCGGCGCCGGGCAGCCCCTCCGCCGGCCCGGCCATGTTGCCGGCTCCCGCCCGGCTGCGCTGCCTGTGTCTGTGTGTGTGGGCAGGACAAAGCGCCGCCGCCGCCGCCCGCCCCGCGCCGCTCCGCTCCCACGCGCGGCGGGGCCGCCCCGCCCCGCGCCGCCCCGCGCCGCCCCCGCCGCGGGTGTCGGGGGGAGCCCGGCCCTGCCCGGCCCTGCCCGGGTCCCCCGCCCGGCCCAGGTGGGGCGGGGAGCGGCCGCGCACCGTGCGCGGCACCGACCGGCGGCTCCGGGCTCCGCCGAGCTCCTCGGCCCGTGCCGGTGCGAGGTGCCGGGGGCTTGGCCGTGCCGCGTCCCCGAACCGTTCCCGGCTGGAGCGGGGCAGTGCCGAGGTTGGAGACCTCTCCTCTGCACAGTGCTGTCCTGTGCGGGGACAGAACCGGTGCTTTTGTGGGTAGAAGTAGGAGCAGAAATGGCATTTCCAGCTAACGCCGGAGGACAGCTGTGGTTCCTGCTCCCTTACCTTTCCCACTTGTCTCAACGAGTGTCCCTGCGAGCTCTCTTGCCCCGCTTTCAGCCTCGTCCTTTCTCCACACACACCTCCCAACCCTGGGCTGCTTCCAAGTCCTGTGTTTCTCCCACCCAACTCCCCTCCCCACTCCCCATCCCAGTCCCATCCCTAACCCGCTGCCCTTCTCCTTCCAGTCACCTCGTGTGAACTCCCCTGTGCAGCCCAAACCACAGGGTGATGATATTGATGATGTCCAGAGCCTGGAACTTCCCTTGCCCCTCTCCACGTCTCTTTACCTCTTCCAATGCATCACCCAGTAGAAAAAAGATTATGTTGAAATTGGTATCACTTGAATATCCTCAAGCATCTGCCATGATTCAGGACAAAATTACGCAGTTGTTTCTCAGGTCTTCCATACGTAAGTCACCATAACTTGTTTGCCATTTCTCAAGAGTAAAGGCTCTTCACTCTGACTCTCTGTGCATCATCTCCCAGTGATCTCTCCCAGTTCTACATCACCCAACCAACCATGTCATCCCACAGCAGGCAGTGGGTTTCCAGGCAGCTGGCATGTGTGTGCACATGTTCTGTCTGGAAGAGAAAAGGCTTCTGGCCCTCTCCCTCCTTCTATGTGTGTCTGTGTCCCAATGAACACCACCCCCATCACCCCCTGAGACCCACCTCACCCACATGTGCTGTGAATGGCAAGGGAGCTGTACCCCTGTCTCTGTGTGCAGGGGTAGTTCTGGGAAGGTGCAGCCAGTGTGGTTGGGAGGGTGGGCTCTGGGCAGGGTGGCTGGGGAAGGTGGGCTCTGGGCAGTGCCTATGGTGCAAAGTTGTGTGAGGGATTCAGGGGAATGTGCCCATGGTGCAGAGCAGACTGTGGGACTGCACAGGAGGTGACCAGGTGTGGCACAGAACGTGCAGGAGATGAAGAGCAAAGTAATAGGGGCCATTTTCCACATAAATACTTTACATTTTTATTTCAATTTCTCTGAAAAGTTTATATATGCATGCCAATACAACACTTTTACTGTAGTAGTAACCTATGCCACCAGAATAAATGTTGCAAAAATCAAGCTCATAGATATGATGCCCTACAGAGCTCTTTCATCACTGGCTTGTCAAGCCTTGCTGCTGTCCACTGCAGCTCCACACCAAATAAAATATACTACAATAACAACAAAAATGTAACAGCAACAAACCCCATGGTAGAAATCACGTATATGTCTTTTATTCAAGGCCATGCTTGTTTCTTGGTGGCTAATAGATATCTGATATCTGCTGTTTTCAATGATCATTAATATGTTAAAAAATAATTAGAGACAGAGTTACTGGGGTAACTCTGGGGGGCTGGGAGGAGAGAACCCCCACCACTTCTGTGCCTCACAAGCACAAATCCCAGCTCATGCTTTCCCTGTCCCATAGCAGGTCTGCTCCACCCTATTCCCAAGCGATCCCCCCAATGAATCTAAGCTCACTTCAGATAGAGAGGGTCTCCTAAAGAAGCTGCTTCCCTTAAATCTAAGAGGCCTCCTTGTTTGTTTGAAACCAAAATGTACAGTCCTTTCTCATTAGAAATTATCCTAAATCTCCTAGGAGGCACAATATGCATAGTTTGTATAAAGAAACAATTGTGTCAGACCACAGATCTGATATGCAGTCTCCCCCAAGTGACAGTGGCTTGGAGAAACTCATCCATGTAATTTGTGATGAGGTTGCTGAAGGTAATAAGCACATGAAGAAATAATGAGCAAAAATAAAACCTATTTTCTTATAACTATCACCTGACTAATCCTTTAGAGTGTGGGTCACTGACCAGCTCATGGGAAACAGCATACAGCAGGGAGGATGCTCATTAAACTGGAGAGTTTAATGGTAATACTAGAATTTAAAACTTGATTAAAATAGAAAATCCATATGTGATTTCACTGATAATCTGTTTTTTAAAAGTATAATTTCCTTAAGATAGGTTTATACAGGCACAAGTCAAACAGGCAAATAAATTTATGTAAATCATACTGTGTTTGAGATATAAAACTAGAATATTTAGTTTTATAAAAGCAAAACTGTCTTCTGCAAAGACTTTTATCTGTGCACCTTGGCTGCACAGCACAAAGGGACACAAAGAGCTGAAATCACAGCCACCATGTGCTCCAGTACTGGGGCTTGCCTATCCAGCCTTGGCAGCTGCCCACAAGGGACTGCAAACTACCTGGTAAGGACAGGGGTGGCTTCTGCCACTCACCACTCTGTAGCTGCACTGTCTCCTGAGCACAGGTACTCTCTGCCCCTGGGCAAGCTGCAACACCTCACTGGATATAACCTTGTGCAGCATCTACCCTTGAAAAGGGTTGGAAGGCTTAATTGCCCATGAGGTGGTTGAGAAGTGATGCAGAAATGCAGTGAGGTTACTAGACTAGACAATTATATTCGCTGTTTTATTTATTCTTACAGAAAGAAGCAAGAGAGGAAAGACAGATACCAATCTTGCTGGCCACTAATGGCACAAAAATAGAACAGCATTAAAAATCTTTCTTGTATCAGAATACATGAGGCTTCCTTATCAACATTCATTGTTTGACCAGCAAATCACTGTGTTGACAGAAATACATGACTGGACCATGTAATAATTGTTTTGCTGGGACAAATCTGACATTATACTGCAATCAGAACTGTATGTCTTCTAAGAGACTTAAAGCTGGCAATTTGTATTGACTGATATATAATCTTTGACTGTACTCTTGGTAATTCACCTGTTCTTTGCCCAAGGGGAAATCCTGACTCACCAGGGTGGTCTCCATCCTGCTGGATTCATTGGTCTTCCCTCTTCCCATTGCATCTGTCCCTATCTGCAAATTCTCCTGCAGAGCCCAGCAAAGACCTGTACAAGAGAAGTGCTGTCCCTACGATTGCACCTTTCCCAGCTGAGACCTCCTGCATGGCAAACCCTGATGGATCTGCTGCCAGGCCTCTGGGTCCTGTTGCAAAAACTGTCCTGGGGCCTGCTCTGTTTGTTGTTTCAGAGATTTCATGTTAGGAGGGGAGGAGTAGGAGGAGGAGGAAGAGGATGGCCTCCTTATGCAGTCACACAGCCTGGGGCAACATTCTCTGTAAACATCCTCCTATCAGGAGCTCAAGGTCATCCAGCCGTTTTTCTCAGAGACTCCATGCCATGGCCAGGCTGGTGCAGCAACAGTCTTGTGGTCATTTTTTCCCACTGAATTTGTCCAGCTCAGAGATTTCTCTTGAAACTCTGGCACTTTCCTGCGCACTTGTCCACAAAACAGACTCTTTTCAAGGAAAACAAATGTCCACAATACAATAAAAATAAGTTTTAGACACTTATTATTGGAAGGCTTTTCCTAAGCAAGGAGGATTTAGCCTTGTGAAAGTCACCCTTGAGAGGAATTCATTATATCGCCTCTTGTTATATATATATATATATGCTTTAATTTCTAAAAGGAATTGTTTCTCAGACAGCAACATGACTCAGAACCTTTGCCAAAGATGAAGTTGTATGATTTCACAGACACCTCACTGAGGCAGGAAGAACGTGATTTCCAATTTCAGGTACAAAGCGAGATTCAAAGATCCCCAAAATTCAGAGAGGTCCAGTCCTGGATATTGGGTTTTCAGCCATCACCACATCCCTACGATCTTTGCACCATTTGGCACATCTCAGGTTTGTTGTGGCAGCCCAAAGGAGCCATGGTGAGGTCACTCACTGTCTGCACCTGGATTCCCTTAGCAATACTTCATCCAGTTCTGGGATGAAGAAGAAAGGATGAGAAGAGAGTGGAACAAAGAATCAAGTAGCAGAAGAGTACGGCAGGTGCTAAAGGGAATAGGAAAATGGAGACTACAGAAAAATGAAGGAATCAATAAGTTTGGAATTATTATTTTTACAAGAAAAAGAGAGAAAAGGAAATTACATGAAAAGGAAAAAAATGAGGAAGTCATGAAGAAGGGAAAGAATTAATATGGAAAGGGCAGAGAATAAGTAGGAAAAATAGACTGTTGATATACTTTAATTCTATTTTATTATACTTCCTCCAGTGAAGATGGGAGCCCAACTTTGCTTTCAGGGAGCTAGTCAGTGCCTCCTCTTGGAAAGGGAGGAGCTCACTGGCACTTTTATTTTTCCTGTTATGCCTTCTGAGAGCAGGGTTTACAATCTCTAGGGAGGCTGAAGCAGGAAGCTGCAGACTTCCAGGCAGCAGGGAGGAGCTCTGCCTTGCAGGCAGACCCTGGGGACCTGTTCGAGGCCAAAGGTGACTTTCCCTCTCACCCAAAACCAGTCGGAAGGGAGTCGGCACAGGGGTGATGCTGTGCTCCCAAAGCCAGAGGCAGCTGGGGCTCTCCAGGCTGCTAAGGCTGCGTGTGGCCAGATTTTCTGCTGAGCAGGAGCTGCACATACGGGAAATGCCACAGGGCTTTTCACTTCAGCTGAGCCTCCTGTCAGCTCACTCTCCAACTGTTTGAGCTGTAGACAGAGACTCTCAGACAGAGCTCAGCTTCTGCTCTTTTTAGGTGCTGTAAAGAGGCCAAAACACTTGAACCTCTGGTGCAATAACTTTCCCTGTGGTTACACACTGATGTCATAAATATGATGTTATAATGCCAATGAAAGTTGATGAAAAGGAGAAGCAGGGCAGGGAGGAAGGAACCCTGAAATGATGACATTTATCTCAATGAGAAACTGAATCCAGAAAGAACAGCCAGGCAATTGATTTTGTAGAGAGGAGTTCTCTTCAGGCTCGTGCAGACTGTTCCCCCTTCAGCACATCTCTGCAGTGCAAGGGCAAATCAAGGCAACGGCAAATTACAATAATCTAACGTGGCTGCAGAACTCACCCAGGCTTTTTAATTTTTTCTTTCTAACCATAATGACTGAACAGCCTGAAGGAGATTTCTTTATCCTACAACCTGGAATTTGGAGCAACTGTAGCTCATGTAGCACTGACAGAATCCACAGAGCAGATGAACTTGCTTCCCTCTGGCTACATGTTTATTCTAGGTAATTCCAAAGGGCAGATTTAAAAAATGTTCATCTCTTACAAGCTCATGATAAAAACCCATTCAGCTGCATAGAGACCCAGAAAGCAGGTCACCATTCCCATGGTTCTGAGCTCAGCACCTCAGACTAGACCCGAAGAGGCAGCCTTTAAGGACAGATATGTCCACTACAAACAAACAGAAATGTCTAAATCCCTTTAGTTTAGTCTGTAGTCAGCCAAAAGATGGTGGAATCAAACCTCTGTGAAGCTGGTGGGGAGGAACCACTTGAGTCCAAGACATGAAGCTTTCCTAAGAAGACAGACAAAATGTGAGGTCCCAAGGAGTGCCTACAGCATCAGGTGACACTGACAGGCCCCATTGAAAGGTGGCCCCTTCTTCTACATTTGGCAGGAAATGGGGGGATCACAGTGCTGTGAACTATCCTGATTGACTCAGGATTCCAAAGTGGCTTTTGAAGATTAGCCCGTTGCTATCACTGCTGACTCAAAAAAGTCCTGTCAGACTTAGAGCTAGATGGCAGCTTTGTCTGCACAGTCATTGATACCTCCATGCAAATTACCACTTAGTCTTCTGCAATTATTTAATTAATTCAGGGGCAAAGTAGTTCCATTAGGAAAAATGAAATTGCTGCAGAAGTTCATGACTAAGGAGAAACATAAATCTCTCCCAGTAAGAGCAGGAACCGCTAATGTCCTCACTCATCCAGCAGCCTCCATCCACAAGCAGACATCTGGGAGTGGTTCTGTCCTTCCCCCCAGGAGCTGGCTCCTCATCTCTTGTCTTCTGGATGAGGAGGTGCCCTGCCTTGGGACATCTCTTGTGCAGGGCAGGCGGCTGCAGCTGGGGCTGCATGGCAGTGACCAGACTGCCTGGCACAGCTGTGAATCCCGGCCAGCAATGGGAGAAAAGGATTTCAGTTCAGGCTTCCCATAATTCTGTTCTTTCCACTAGTAATTAAAGTGACATTTTCCTTGCCATCTGTAGCATTTTCTGAGGATGCAATTGAATGATCTGTCAACGGCCCTGTTTCCAGTAAAAAACAGAGCAAAAAGACTGCCTGCTTCCCTGAGCAGAACCAGAAGAAATTAAAAATGCTAACCCTTGCAAAAATGGGGCTGTTTGCCCTTGCAAGCTCTTGCACATGAATAATTCTGAAGGAAAATAATATCCTCTAATATTAAATCTTCTGAAGAATAAAAATAATCCAAACATTTCACATAGGAAATATGACCTTGAATTAACTAACCCCATATTAATTACAATAGCAAAAAATCCATTTTAACAAAATTTATTTGCTCCTCAAGGATTTTTTAAAATAATTTGAAATTGTAATGTTTTTTAATTCACCAGCACTGCAAAAACTATTTTCTTTTACATTTATCTCCTTCTTTGCCTTTTTTTTTTTTTTTTTAATAGAGTGACTGGTTTTTGTAGAGCTTATCTGTTGGAAATTTTTAATACTTCTCAGGTTTCAACAACCTGTCAAAACCGAGCACTATGAGAAACATTTATGTAATAATCATCTTTCAGGAAATAATTAAAATAGCACATATCGGATTAAGTTGAAAAGGCTGTAGTTTTGATATCATACAAATATTCATCCTTTCTGAGTAAAATAAATATATGAAGACAGACAGAAGAGGCAAACAAAATAATGAAAAGTCTCTGCTTGGAAATGGGCAATGATCCTAAAAACCAGATTGAGTCTATGTTTATTTTATAAGTGTGTAAAAGAGAGAGAAAGAAGTATTTTGAAAGCATTTTTATTGTTTTCTGAATAATTTAAGACTTAAGAGAATATAGTATCAACTTTAGTAGTTAATCACTTTGAATACCCTAACAGAGAAGCATTACCTGAATACATGCTCATCATTTTGGACAAATATGACAGTCATACTGTTGGAGTGAGTACAGGATCCCCAAATCCCTTTGGTAAATGCCACAGAACAGAGAAAAAAAATCCCTACCCTAAAAATATTTCAAAATCTAATTACATGATACAAATTAGAAGCTGCCCACAGACAGAGACAATTGAGAAACAACGGGACAGTGATGGTCCCCTCTGTGTCCCCACCCTGAGAGTGGCAGGGCAGGGCGGAAGGGCTAAAAGCAGATGCACTCACTGATATCCTGAAGCGCAAGTCACAGAAGAAGTGTGAACAGAGATACAATAGGAAACCAGGAAAACAGCCCCAAAACTATCAGAGAGGTAGTCAGGGCCACTGGCTTTATGAGCAGGTAAGGGCAGCAACATGTGCCACTCATGGATGCAGTCCTGGAAGCTGAACAGTGATACTGGAAATGAAGGGAAGAAAAGCAAGAAATGGGAATTGAAACCAAAGGAAGTTGAAGGGGAGTATCTGAATGCTTGGCAGACAGTAGCAATACACAAAAGATACGAAGAGATGAGTCTCTTCTTCAAGCAACACTGCACCTGCTGCAGCCAGGATGGGGGGAGGGAACAGCCAGAAGCAGAAGCCCAAGAGTGTTTTCAGCCATGGGCTTTAGACCAACCTTATGTTCCATGGTAGGGCAGGAAAAGAGAGCTGCTGCAGAGTGTCAGGTAAAGAATTCAGGTGTTTTTGAGAGAATAAAATACACAAAGTTCGGGCAAAACTCTTTCTTTATTTTATTTTGTTCTCTCTTTCTTGTAAAGTGAAAAAGAAGACACTCCTGAGAAAACAAATAAATGCAAGAACAAAGGAACAAGGATGGAAGAGAGGAGAGCTGAAGATTAACTATAACAATGGCAAAATTGTGTAGAGTTTCCTGGATAAAGAAAGGAGAATAACAGTCATCAAACGGATATTTGGCTTAAGACACTGCCCACCATTTGCCAATTCAGCTAATACGTTTATCAGGTTTTTATAGAGGAACAAAGACACATTTAACAGCAAAAGTTAGAAACAGAGGGGCAGCAGAGGCACAGATGGGATGGGATTGTTGAAAAGCCCTTTGATCAGTAACCCTAGGGATGAACTTACAGTATTCCTCATCTATTTCTTCTAAAGGATAACAGTTTAAAATGAAGAAAGGGATCACAAATGCTTTACTATATCCCAAGAGTAGCACCATGTGAGAAGGAAAAAAGGGAACGAGCCAAGCCAATTTGCAACTCCTGTTTTCTCTGCTGTAAGTAATGACAAGTCACCTACAGTTCCAAAAGCAGAAAACCTGAAAGCACCCCATTTGTAAAAGGAAATTAAAAAAAATATGTAAAAATCAACAGAAGGTATTGTGGATAACCAAGCATCCAGACACAATGAATGAAAACCTGTCAGTTGTGTGTTATGGGCTCTTATGACTGGATTAACCTTAGAAAGGGTAAGGGTATTGTACCTTAGCTTCACACACTTGAAGAAGAGGGAGATTAACATCACTATTAAAAAAAGTTGTTCCAGTGCTCCTTTGGCCATTTATTTTTCACATTGCACAGCTAGATCAGAAACTGAGGAAACAGGTTTTTTGTCTGCATTAGTTGTTGTCTCTCAGCTGGGTTCTGCTTATGGCCACAATAACTCTTGTGCTGCTGCATGGGATCAGAGTACGCAGCTGGGATCAAGACCTCTGCCTTCAGACAGTGCCAGGTAACATCAGGTTAAAGTGACCCTGAAACCATGGCCTTCAAAAGTCTTGCCTGAGGACAAGTTCCTAATACAGAAACTGTCAGAAGCTCTTGCCACGAGCATAAATCTGAGCAGTGGAACAACATTCCACCAGCTGAGTACCCAGAAACAGGAAATGTGTACTGGGAGGCAGGACCAAGGCAGTTTGTAGGTGAGAGCATGTGGGGTATCCTTCCCTGCTGCAAAGCTGGACTTTCACTCTCTAGGTATGTATTGTCATTATGTCCCCAGGGTCATGGGAACACATAAAATTATGTACCCCAAAATCTAGATTTTACTGCCAAATATTTTCAAATGCATCTCTAATGGAGAAATCACAAATGTGTGTTGTTAACTAAAAGCCTGTCTCTTTATCATGCTTAAACAAAGACACCTTACTAAATAAGAAGAATGCATTGAGAATTCACTTTAATACATGTTTATTGGTGTCCTGCACTTTCAGTGTAGGAGGTTGGAGATGTAATAAAAAAGTTTCAAAATTTATTGATTCAATTTCATTTAAATCACTCTAAACAACCAGTGCTTTAGAGTTCAGAGAATTAACATTTACTGTCCATTACGAGCAAAATTTTAATATTACCTTTTTTGAGTCCACTTAGAACTCTTCTTTTAAAATTCTTCAGATACATTCCTCATAGTAAACAATACATTTCAATCTGTGTCACAATCAACATTGATAAGGCCTTCTTAACCATTTTATACCACCTCCACTGTTACTTCATTGCAAAACACAATCTTATTTCATACTATAAATACCCATCCATGCACAAAACACAGGGGCCAGAAGTTACACATTAATATTTCATGTAGGCTTCCAAGTCTTCCTTTACCCCCTCCAGGTTTATGGTACACTTAAAAAGATATCTTTAGACTTGGTCTACTTGGTCTTAAAATACAAATATACAGTATCCATAAGCATAAAAAAGTAAAGCTAGATGGCCTTACCATTTGTTATGAACTGCTAAAATCTTATACATGTACAATATAGCATCATGCTGATTAATATACATATTAGTTAAAGATATGAGCCAATAATGGGGATGTGGCCAAGCTTTATTGGTTTGTTTTCAAAAAGAAACTTTTCATATACAAGTAAAAAGATTTTTAATTTAAACTCATATGGACTACCTGAACCACACAGACATCTGTAAGCCCTGCTGAGAAATTCAGGTCAAACTGGGACAAAGCCTGCTGATTCATTGGAAAAGGAACACAACTGCTCATGGGTGACACCCACAGTATGCTGTTACCAAGAGAATGCAAATTTACCAGCATTCACATTTTCAGGTCTAGAACATTAATTTTTGCATCTTACGTGGCAGTTTATACTTTTTGTATCTGTTCATCAGCCTCCAGCAGAAACAGTTCAGTACCTTGACGTTGTCATAGATTTTTCTATATAAGTAGATATATAGTACAAAGTGTAGATAGTGAAACGAATAAGCACATATATACAGTCTTTGAAAGGCATTTTTGTGACCAGTTTAGCAGTGTTTATAGAAAACATTTAAGATAGTCACATTCTGCTGATACCACTGTATTGCAAACTGTCAAGCCACATTTCTTATATTAAACTTGTACTGCATTGTATATTGTACAACAGAGAATGAACAATCTTAAGGTGTGACACAATGAAAAAAAAAAATACTAGACTGAGTAAGGTAACCAGCACAGGGCTTAATTTTCCTGAGGTTTGTAAGAATTTTTTAAACAAAAATCACAGTGACCAGGCTAAACTGCAAACATACTGTTAAGTTTTAAATATACAGTTTATACATAAGTTCTGTGCATGGTCGACTCAACTGTGTATGGTCATGCTGATGTTTCCTTTAAATGACTCGCCACTGCATAATACTTGTGTCCTTTCCTCCCGTGGAGATGAGGTGGGTGTCTTCACAGAGAAAATCTACATTAGTTACATGACTACTGTGTCCACCGTACACATGGCTTGGAGCCTAGAAAACACCATATTAGTGAGAATAGCAGCTGTCAGAAAAGCATCTCATTAGAACATTCATGCAACAATGAAACCAAGGCACCATGTCATCCTCTTGAAGTATTTTAATATTAAATTAACTTTTAAATTTAATTGTTGTCTCAATCAACTTTAAATAAATCCCTTAGATGTATATATACTCCCATTCTTCCTGTTCTGATTTGTTTTGGGATTTTTTTTCTTTTTTGTTCATAGGAAAACAACATTTAATACATTTGTGCAAACTGCAAGAGTAAATTTTTGGGAAATACCTTACCCTAAACTGTGAGCATGGATATGAGAAGAGATGTACTTTGCCAAAGTCATCTCCTGTTGATAGCAGTTTTCTCCCATGGGATCGACAGACAGCGTTGATATCTGTGCCATCTGAACCTTCAGGCCATACACCTGAAACACAGAGAGACTAATTAAAGGCTTTTATAAAGGAAATAGAAGTCATGGTCTAAGTTTCTGTTAAAGTATTAATAAAGGATGACTTGTTTAAGGAAAAGAAAAACCTATAAAAATAACTGCATCTGAGTCAGAATGTGTACTTCCATACCAGCTGAACTCCAGATCCTAACAGATAATCAAGCACATTTAGAAACCCTTTATTCCTTCTAGTCAGCAAAGTGCTTTTTACTCTGAGAAGAAGCATTCTGCTGAATTACAGTCATGTGTCTGAGCCTGAAAGGATTTTCATATGGTTATGTGGAAAAGTAACAGTTACTGCTTTTATTTTCCCTTCTCCTTATGTATGAATTAACACACTTTTTTCATATTACATGGGCATGTTTTTTAGACTAGAGTATGATCCAAAGGTAATTTTTTCATATTACTAAAGTCTAAAGTCTATGAAAAAAGACATTCTATAGTTTAAATTATTATTTATTAATTAATAGATCCCTTGAAAAGGAACTGAACCTACTATAAGGTTTTCAAATGCTTTTGTTCTACTGTAAGTACTTCTCTTCCTTCACCACATACTGTACTCTTTGCTGTTCTTGCACAAAGTAGCGTCCTAAAATCAAACTGTAAGGTCAACAGTGCAGAGACCAAATCTGTGCACCACATCTTCAAAGCCTCTGAATACTTGCCTGTAATAAATTGCAATTTTACTAAATGTCAATGTTATTGAAATGTCAGGATTTTGTATGCAGTACTGCAGGCTTTCTTTGGTTATGATTTTCTAATTTAGATTTTATCTAATCCCTACTCAACATAAAGGGCACCAAGCTTTCAAGACCACTGTCATCTTTAGTTATACTGTGTGTTCTGCCATCATGACTTGTCAAAACTCCTGCCATGTCTTGGCTCTGTGATTTTCAGTGCCTGTCCCTGTGTTGCCCATCCTCTGCAGTGTGCCCCTGCAGCCCTGCCCACTTGAGTGCACACTCCCCCTCTGGTGCTGCTGCAGGTCAGAGTGAGAGAGTTGCTGCTCCCCTAAGAACTCCCAAGGCACACTCCAGTTCCTCCTTCTTCGGGATACTTCTAACCCCACAGCGGGCATTTGCCATGCACCGTGGGAACAGCTATCCTTCAGTCACTGGGCTTCTTCCCAAATACAGCCTTTGTATCACTGCACACAATTCACTACGAAGAGGTAATTTCATGTCTTCATAAGGAATTACAAATTGCTGTAAATAAAATGCAAAGTCTGATTTGTAGACTGCTCTTAACTTTCCTGATGTGTGTGGAAACACCACATTGCTAGATGAGGGATAGCAAAAAAGGCCCAAAGAAGTGGAAGCTGCAAACAAACACGATAATTGCTACTCGTGGAATTATGAATATGCAGAACGAAGAGGCACAGAAAAGCTTTTTTAAATATCTGCTTTGACAAGAAGGAGGCTATATGAATATCAAATGCTAGCTGGAAAGAGGCAGGAGTCTTCCCAAGAGGTCACTATGACAAGCTGGAAATAACCCTTGAAGGAAATGGTTAACTGCCATTTTGAAATGGGGAAAGGATAGTAGCAGGATTTTTCTTTGAATCTCTTGGTTCTTTCAAAATTTATCCCAGTGCCTCACTCAGTTTTTATGAATATGCAAATTGAATCCCCTGTGCTGAAAAAGTAGTCCTTATTTTTTCCCATCCTCTGCAGACCTGGAAAAGAGACCATTTCCTTTCTTGCATTTGAAGACTGATGGCATGCTATTTTTTCCTCCTGTTTTCTAAAAGTCATTCATTACATTTCTTCTCCCAGAACAATATTTAGATGGATAATTAATTATTCTTGCTAGTCAGCACATTATCTGTTGGTCCAATGTGAAAAACCAGAAGCAGCCATTCCAGCTGTGACTGAAGCCCATACTGATAAAGGGATGATTGCTTCACATTTTGCATGGCATCCTTTTCATTACACATTTCACTAATGTATCTGCCTTTCCTACAAAAGCATAATGCTGTTGACTCATGTTCAGTTCGTATGCAAAAGTAATCTGATCTTTCTGTGCAGATCTGCTCTCATCTGTTCTGCATTTGTACAACTAGGTTCTACCATTCTAGTAGTCTCCTCTTTGACTCTATTGAATTCCTTCCTTTTTTCATACCACTCCTCTGTTTCTCAAGACAACTTGCTAATCCTGCAGCTTTACACCACCTACAAACTTTACATGCTGATTTATCATGCATGCTATTAATAAATATATTCAAACATAATATTCCATTTACAGTGTTCTAGTCAGTTTTGAACCAAACCAGACTGAGTTCTGCTTTGCTTGCAATGTTGTCAGGCTTTGTACATTATCTTAGATTTCTTCTATTCCTGTCCTTCATTTCAAACACTATTTTTTTCAAAACTGGGCATGTGCTATGAACTGATACCTTACTTATGCATCCAGCAGCACATGGCTTTTGAAAGAGCTTATAGATAAGTAAGTGTTTTAAAGTCTTTGCTCCTTCACATTTATGTGTTTGTATCACTAAAACATCCTCTCTTCCCTCAAGCACACTTCTTTACATGGTATTGACTTTCAGTTGAATCATCTCTAAACACTTCTAGGCTGACTAATCTGTTCCCATGCTCAAAGACAGGTGTTCAAGGCACCAGAGTTCCTTTTTCCCCCTGCATTGGTTACGCTGAGCTGCGGGTGTTATGCATAGTTCGGGATTTTTATGTGGTTCTACCAGAGAGAGAAAATATCCCTAGCTTCAGTCAGCCATAGCTACTGAAAAATCAATATACTAGAAGCCCCACATCCTGGATGCTGTGATTGCTGCTTCTGTGTCCAGTGAGGCCATCCCACCAAGTATATGAAGATGTTTTAACTGGCTGCTCTGAGGCCCTAAAGCACTGATTGACTTTGAATAAAAATGGAGTGGTTTCCAACTCATAATCTATGTGCTTCTTCAATTTATTATTCTAGCCACTCACTTTGCACTTTAGCCTCTCTATATGGGCTCTGAAGGTATATATATATGATCCTGCAGATATTGCATTCATTCTCTAGTTTTTCAATACTTTGCCTGCTCTCTGTGAGGTGCTGAAAATAAGAACTAATGGTCTCAAGTTGACACTAACCAGTTTAAACTCCTACCATGGCTTCCTATTTCCTCTTGAGGACTCAAGAATTTGGAGCTTCTCATACTCAGTGTTTGTAACCATCTGTCCAGTCCTGCACACATTGTAGAATGAATATAAAGCTTCAGACTACACTGGGGAAAGCGGATCCTTCAAAACTGGCAAAAGAGAAGTCCCATGGAAACAAACTGTTGGATTTTGTCACGTTTTACTTTTTGAATTTCTTTCACTCCATTTAATTGCTACAGACTGCATCACAATACATGACAAGTTTTTAATGAAGGAGACTATCATCAATTTTGTGTTTGCACAGTAACCAGAGCAAATGAAACCAGTTCTGGTAAGGGGATTTGACCCAGTAACTGCCTAAATACATGGCAATTTCACAGAACTGGTACTTAAATTAAAAATTATGAGAAGATGCTCTACTATGACAGAAAGGGCAGTGTGTGATTTTTTCCTTATCTCTCACTTATGTTGTAATATGATATTGATACTTGAAGCTAGCAAGAATATTAAATCAGAGTCTTTCTGGATTGAAATAAGAAGACAGATTGTAATAAAAATGGCATAACAGAAGTTCTGTATTTTTCCCTGAATTATGAATAGTCATGTTTCATAAGCAAAAGTTGGCATTCCAAGTGTTTGTTAATAGGAAGAATGGTAAGAGCTTGTAAGAGGAAATATACTTACCGAAAACATGGAATCCTAAAGTACAGGTATAAGTGGCCCATTCTATATCCCTAGTTGTTTCAACACTCACAACTTGTTTACAAGCAGAGGGAATCCCTACAAAAGAAAAAACCCCACATAACAACATATTTAATTCTCAAATTGTATAGATTTCTGGTTACGCCAGATGAATTAAAACATATGGTTGATCTTGGCAGTTATATGGTCTCATTTAAATTTTAAATCTGTGTTAGACTGCCCGAACTTCACACAAAAGGACTAAATATAATTCTTACTCACAGTATAAGATTTCATAGTCTCCTGAATTAGACACGAGATATTGTGAATTAACAGACCAATCCAGATGAGTAATGAAGCTGGAATGACCCTACAAAAAGAAAAATTACTGTATTAACTGCACTAACTGTGTGTCACAATGTGACAGTATTAATACAGTGCTACAAAATACACTTTGGGTGTTGATACTGAACCAGGAGAAAAAAGGTTACTTACTGAACATTTGCCAATTCTAGTGTACTTTCTTCCATTTTCACTTACACCATATATATAAATACAGTTGTCATGGGAACCTATTGCCAAGAAGTTTCCATCTATAAACACAAAAGTGAAATTGCAATTATTCCTGTAAGAAAGAACTTAGGCTAACTTTGACAAGTTTGTTTGAAAAGTCACAGACAAGAGGAACTGTTCTAAAAGGCCTTGATACTGAAAAATGAATAAATGAAATTTTCTTTTTTATTTTCCAGTTGCATATTGATGTATCTATCAAGACTACAAAACAGCAATTTGATATAGCAAATATAACTGTTAAAAACACATTATATTTTTGGAAGCAACTACAGTCCATTTAGGGCTAACCTGATTGCAACAACCAGCAGAGTTTAGTCTTTTTTTTCCCCCTTCTTCACAGGGAAACCATATTGAACATGTTAGGGAGGGAGGGAAAACAAAACCAGAGCTTAAGACACCACCCATAAAGTCCTGCCAATGTTTCATGGCACACTTATTTTCAATTTCAGTGTGGCAAGAAGGGACTTAGTTTAAAACAAGCCAACCCCTAATTTAATAAAAAAATTCAATGCCTTTTTTTTCCCCAGTAAGTAAATGCTCTCAAACCTGGTGAGTAACGCATTACAGACAGCTGTTCGTTTCCATCTGTGTGTACAGTGACCAAGTCTTTTGTTTCTGTGTCAAACACAAACCACCTGTTGTAAACACAGAAAGAGGCCAATAAATCATTCCATAAGGAATTTAAATCTACTGTAATCTTGACCAACTTTTCTTCTGTCAAAATAGCATAAGTTTTATACCAAGAAGAGAAAAACAGCAACTGCTACTCAATTTGGTCTATTTTTACTTTAACACAAGGATAGTTTCTTTCACATCTTTTTTAACTGCAAAAATGCTTGGGCATTGACCCCAATATCAGTCTTCAGATTTCAGTGTGTTTTAGTATGTCATGCATAAGAATAAAGTAAGCATTGTTTGTGATGTCCCTTCTCCTTTAAACACCTTTCTCTATGCTATGCTGATGTTTAATTGATGCCTGCGTTAAGTCCTAGAGCAAGGGAAAACACAAGCAAACATCAGGACCATTCTCTTCTGATAGGAGAAAGAGATGAATTAATTTATTTTAAAGTGAATCAATTAATTATTTTTTCAGTAGTTTAATTTAATTGATTAATTTTAATGAACAAAAAATTAGTTTGTGGAAACGTGTAGAAAAGACAAAGATAAAATTTGCATTTCAATACTTGCATCAGATTGCTAAAGACAAAGAGAAGATTACTCTCAAAGTTTCTCCTTCTGTTTTACTTTATTTAGTAAATAAAGTACATTCAGTAACAAAAGTAAGTCCTTTATTTAGGGCTGATATAAAAACTGAAATAGGCTTGCCTCATAACCTACAAGCTTCCTGTATGTTCTCAGTGAACTGGAACTCTTTTCAGTACTAACAGCCAAGCCTGCCCTCAAGTGACATTAAAGGAGAGGGAGAAGTTAGGCAAAAGCAGTCCCTCCTATGAGAGACAACCACAGATAAACCCAGCAGCTGTCCTGATGTCACCAAGGGCTCAAGCTGCTGCCTAAAATACTCTCCTGCACCTCAGTTTCCTCTGCCTTATCCCTCATACTCTGCAAGCAGAACAAGTCTCTTAATGTGCATTTTTACACTATATCTAGCACAGTGGAACATTTGCCAAATTTTTTAAAGCCTCTGGTTGTCACTGCATTAGGGATCATGAACCACTTGCTACATTTTCCAACTCAAAGAATTTTTTTATGTGATTTCCTCTATGCAGTCCTAAAGGCCTTGGAGGAAATCTCCCTCCACTACATCAGACTCCTCCTTTAGCCTCTCCTTTTTCCCAGCGGACACAAAGATTTAACATTTAGGTCACTGGTAGGGTGACATGCCTGGTCTCACAGCTAACCTAGAGTTCCTGCCCTCTCTAAATGTCCTCCTCCCTGATCCTACACTGTCTCTCTCCCAGGGAAGAAACCATCTCTTTGTTCATGCAACAGTGAGCAAACACAGGGTGCTGGCCCAAGCCTAGAGTTTCTAGGCACTAAGGCAATACAAATAAATTTCACTGTGACATTCAATAGAAATCAATAGGGAATGAAGATGTGCCATTGCATACATCTGCAAAGCCAGAACATGAGCTTGGATGTGAGATGGAAAAATCAGTGGTTTTTGGTGCCCAAGGTGTAGCTCTGCACCTCTTACCTTCCAGTTAGAGTCCCTACTGCAACAACAGATGCTGAAGGATGAAAACCTGAAGACTGTGCTGGATCCTGAAATGTTTCAGAAAGAAGCATGCTTTTTACCAGTCCATGTTATCAAGTTATAACAAATATACAATTCAATTATTTGCCTCTGGAACACACTAAAACGATCTTGTTGATTTTCAGGGGTAGTTTTTTCTCTTTCAATATAAACTTAAAGCGTAAAAAAGCGTTTTTCACTAATTGAAATATTATCTAATTAACTTCTTTTCCCTCTATACAAGGCCACTCCTATCTTTTCTTTACTCTCTAAAAATAATTTGGCAAGTGATTTCATAACAATAACATTGGCAATAGCAGCTTCTCAACAAATCACAAAGAAATAAGAGATATAAATAACTTCTTAAACTAGAGCTGACCTTAGAATTAAGCTTCAAAGCTGCAGTTTACCTACAGTCTGAAGGACAAGCAAGTCCCTTATTCAACAAAGGTATGTGGCACTTTGCAGGAGGGGTAAAGCCTAACTCCTACATACACCAACACCTTTTTCCAGCACCTGCTAAGCTGCAGCTCAGTGGGAGATTAAGGGTTTCTTATTTGGATGTGCAATTTTAAAACATTTTACTTTGTAAAACGCTAGTGTTTTTCTTGCAATTTAAACATATGCCTAAAAACAAGGTAAGCATCTTCTTTCTAATACTTGTCCAGCTACAAAGAATGAGCTCCAGAACTTTTCAGGTTATAGCAGAAAATACCAACCTAGCTTTTCCCCCCCCTCATTAAAACATAATTTAAAAATGTAAGCAAAAAACCCAGCCCAGTGATCCATCTCATAGAAATGCTTGTGTCCTTAATTTTCTGTATTTTAAAACAATATCACATCGTAGCTCTTTCAGTAAATTTGCTGACATTTTTAGTAATTGGAAATTACTATCCCTAGAGGCTAGGTGGAAAGGATATTCTCATTAATTATAAGCAAGTGACTAATTTAAAAGAATTACTAACTCTAAGGAAAATTTCAGAGAATTGTTGAGATCCAGGATTTCTATGCACAGCTTCTAAAACACTACAGCATTCCAGAAAGGAAAATTTCCTAATGTTTTTAAAGTAAAATTTCACAGCAAATGCAAAGATATTTCATTGAATAAACCAGAGGTTCAAACAGTGCATTAAATCTAACTTGTAGTCAGAACAGCTACAATAAAAAGCTTTTACATTGATCTCTATGACAAGGTATTTTTAAACAATAATCTTAAGAAAAACCAAAATGACTAGAGAATTTCTGTAACAGGAGAGCTGTATTTAATAAATTTTATACCTCTATAACCTTGTTCCAGATAGGATGGTGAGTGGTTGCATCCCAGAGCGTAATGTGTTTGTCATGTCCACATGTGAAGAACTGAGGCTTAGAGGAATGGACTGCAAGTCCCCAAAGCTCATCGGTGTGGCCCTACATAACCAGAGATGTTTTTAGACAAGAAGGTCAGGCCATCAGAACTAAACATGTTTAAACAGTATTAAAATGGCCAAACAATATATTAAAATGTTCCAAAAATATGTTTGCTCTAGATAGATACATATTTATAATTATGCTTATTGCTGAAAGTACTGTAATAAGAAATCAGATGCATATTTATGAAAATTAACTTTAAACAGGATATTTACTGCTCTTACACACCTAGAAGTGCTCTTGTAAGGAAACCCAGCTTACCTGGGTAATTGGGAAAAAATCTCCTGACAGCGTGCCCTGTAGGACGAAGTTTCTGGTGGTTCCTATTAATACAACGTCCCCTTTTCCCTCTGCTACTGTTCTTATTGGACCAAACTGCTCTGGAATCTGTGGTTGTAACAGACAAAAGGATAGATAAGTCAGACAATTTGTCAGGTATTGCCATTTTTAAAGTAGTAAATGTGTTTTAATAAATATTACACAGCAAAGAAATGAAATAAATTAATACATGTGCCTGTCTTGCAAAACTTTATAACAACTTGCATCAGCTCAATAACTTGTATAACACTGCAAGACAAGACATTCTTATCTACAGAATGCTCAGATAAACCAAGTATTTCAAGAAACACAAAAGATTCCTTCATGCTGCGTTAATTTAATTGCAGCTGTGATATCAGACTAAGCATTTCTACTCAGAGCATTTTCTTGGAATGAATGTTTCTTTAATTGCAGCCTAGGTTCTGAAAGAGCCAGTGCAAATCTCTAAAATAAAGTTCAAGAGAAGACATAAAATAACAAGGAATACCAGAATATGAACAAAGAAGAGAAAAAGAAGGACACCACAGTTAGAAACAGCGCAACAAGCATGTTCCTTGTACTGTGTTAAAAACTGAATTACAAAAAGAGACATGCCAGTTGCATATACATTTGTAACATTAAATAGTATAATTATTATTATATAGTATTATTATTTATTTATTATTTAATATTATATAGTAGAGTTGAAGCCCTTCCTCAGACTTTTCTGCTGATTCTTCTCTTACATTCAGTATGTAAACAGTCAAAGTAGTTCTGTCCAAACAAATTCTGCTTTAATCTTCTTGGTTCCTACATAGCAGCTGGAGTAATTTTCAAATTTTGTTTAAATTACATTTTAAAAACAACAACATCAACCAAGAAATAAATGAAAAACTTTAAATATTAAAACCCTAAAAAAATCCTGACATCATTTTGGGAAAGAAGAATGTATAAAACCATTTCAATACTATAATACTCTGAAGTTAAACATTATCTCACATTATTAAATGCAAAGAAAGGAAGAAATAATATGGAAAGATCCACAAGAGCTTTTTCCAGTTACCACAGACCTTAGAAAGGAAATACTATGTTAATGAATGGGCAGTCACGGGAATGACCTGAGGACTGAAAACTTAGGAGTCCTGTGCAGGGCCAGGAGTTGGACTTGATGATCCTGATGGGTCCCTTCCAACTCAGCATATGAAAATACTGTATTTTACCACTGATTTGCTTTCCCATAGGATATAGATCCATAAGAAAAAAAAGAAAAAAAAGATCAAAAAAGCTTCTCAGAGGACAGTAGAATTTTATTTTAAGTAGCAGAGTAATTTCAAGATAGGCAATATCACCTCAGTTTTGTGAATTTTTTGGTAGTTTCCATTCCAAGATATTAGCTTTCGGTCTTTACCACCTCCTGATACCAACGTGCCATCTCGCAGCATACACAGCGCGAATATTCCACCCTCGTGTGCTCCTTGAACTGCGTGGCTTATTCTGTTGGTACCTGAATAGAAGAAAAAAAGGCATTATTACTGAAATACTCAGCTTAAGAGCTCCTTTCCCCACATTTTTTTTCTCCATTCCTCTACTATCTCTCAAGGATTGCATTTAAACAACGGTAACAGTGGGCATGGGGTGCTGGACCAAAACACACAGACCCACAGAAGAGGCTGAATTAGTACATCTTATGATACATTCTCCCCACCTCAAAAATGAAAATATACATACTCAGTCTAGGTCAAGAACAAAATTAAATAGGTCAATTTAAACCTTTCAAGGGTGTTTAAGTGAAATCATTTGACATCACATTTGACCAGCAGTAGCACTACACACCTTACCAGCAAAAAACCCATAACCCAGTCACTTTTATCCTCCAGATATAAGATATTCTACAGCCTCCAGATCCTGAACTTGTACCAAAATCTGACTAACCTAGAGGTTCTTGTATATCTGGCAGAATGTGCTGATCATTCTCCAAAGGAGCCTGTACTTCTTTACTCATGAACTTGGCTTGTTCAAGTAGCTTCTTAGACTCAACACTGTCAAAACCAACTACATTAGATTAAGTATCTCTAATTTGGTGAATCATTAGTATTATGAAGTACAAATAAATGATTACTGGTGATTCTATTACTGAAATGTGCACCTTGCATCAAAGCTTGGCTAACTTGATGTTTAGCACAAGTGAGGGGCTGATGGAAGTTAGGAAAAACCAATTGCCTTTTCCTTCATCCATGTCTATGGATATAATGTGTCAGTCACAACTGATTTCTATTAAGAGAAGTTTTTGCTAAGGGTACTCTGACCTAGTGGAAGCAGCCCTCCCTTGCACATAGAGGTCTGAGTCAAAAGTAGTGAAGGCAGAGCAAGTACACTGTACTGAGACAGAAAAACAAGAAAAATATTTTTGTCCAACCCTAAAGAGCTGGCAGAAGTTGAGAACTTGAGCACACAGAGAATTCCCTTTTATTTCTGGGAGAAGGGCAGAAGGGGCTGCTTGCAGTCAAGGCAGAAATTGGTCTACCAGCATGGTAGCAAACTGGCCCCTGAGAAGTGCACTGTCCCTTTCTCCCTTATCTGCTGTCAGTCAAAAATAACAATAAAGAACAGGAACATGGGACAGTGCAATTTCTAAAGTCAGTTTAGAAGGAAAAGTGTTGAAGTGCCTTGGTATAAATTACCATAGGAAAAAGGAAAGGAAATAAATGAGAAGCCAAGTTACAAGTTATCATACCCACCCCTGTCCCCAGCAGTGTACTGGCCAAGGAGATGATTAGTTGACAGTCCTTGGTTGAAAAAGAAATCTACAAAAACAACTCAGTAAGGCTCAACTGTTTAACTAATTCATTGTATTGTTTTCAGGGTCTTATCCCTTTGAGTAGCATCTTGGGAGAAAGCACTGAGTAAATAGGAAAAAGCTGTCATCCATATCCCTTCTTCCTTTACTAATAAGAATCCTTTAAGGGATTCTCCTTATTCCTATGCAAGGCATCTCAGGCACTAAGTACACATTTAGGATATTCCTGCTGTTTGCCCTCTGGCAGGCATTGCCTTCTGCTGCCTAGAAAAAGGTCTCTTCTTTCTAGAAAATGCTTTTTAAGAAGTTCTTCCTATCCATCTGTTCTTCTGGAATAAAGCTGAGGAATTCAATTAGATCTGAAAACATTTTAGCTTGACTTCCTAGGATAACAAATACTGCTATTTTTTGTCTTTTTAAAAGTGTGTGTCAATAGACATAATTTCTGCAAACAGTAGAGAGGGACAGGATATGAGACTGGAGATCATCAATTACATTAGCAATTTTTTTTCTGTACAGTGATTAAAGAAAGAACTTTTCTTGGCATCTCTTACATCAGTAAAAGCCCCACATGCTGGCATGGCTCTGTGATTCAGTATTTGACTATAGTGAACACATTCAATAGAATTTTGTGCTCTGGCAGTTAGATACAGATAATTCTTAACTTCCTGTAGAAAAGTATCCAGGCACAATCTGCTGGATTGGTCTTGGGAAAGAGCTCAATATAAAATTTATTCTTCTTGAAATGAAGCTCTACACTCAAGTCTACACTCACAGTCTAATATTGAGGTTAATAGTGAAATTTTATCTTACCTTTCCCCCAAACCAAAATGTTTCCACTTGAGTCTCCTGTAATAGTATCACCATTTTCAGAAAAGGTCACACACAGGACAAACTTTGGCTTCTCTTGTTTCTGCATGGTTATGAAAAATATACACTCACAGCAACACACAATCCATGGATTTTAACTTTATGCATTTGGTTAATTTAGTTTAGTCTTATACAGCTCTATTATCACTTAAAAATCTACAAGAGTTAAACATATTCCTACAGCCTAAACAGAATAATCTGTGCAAGGGCAGAAGAGGCATCAGCTGAGGCTTGTGGCCCAATCCTGCACTCTTTAATTGCAAGCTGGGGACAGAGTGAGTGAGAAGTCTTGCCAACATGTAACATATGACCAGGACTGCTCTGAGATAAACCAGCTACTGCAGAAAGCCAGAGACTTGCAGTATTTAGAAGTGGCCAAAGTTTCAAACAAGCTTTATTATTATAATTCTTAACTCCAAAGTTTCTAGGAGAAAAAAAAATTACTAGAGGGTTTGGCTATAGTGTAAGAATTAAGGAATCATCTCTTGAAAGAAGCCCAAGTTTCAGTAATGAAACTCCTGCATTTAAGACATTGACAGCAACAAAACAATTAAATGTGTAAGGGAACAAAAACATCACTGGTAGCTTCTAAGGACATTATATATTCTTTGTTGACAACCCATGTGTATGATCTCTTTCTTCTCCAAACTAAGAGCTGTTCTATGCTAGGACCACCACCACCCTTTTCCAGCTCTAACCATCATCAAGACCAACAGAGCTAGAAGAGGGAGAAAAAACCATTTAAAATGCATGAAAAATAAAATGTAACAAAATTTAACTGCGTTCTCTCACCATTCCTGCTGATTTCACACAAAGTATATTAACTGACATTGTAAATATTTGTTCTGACTATCCTTGGGAGCCACGACTCCACAAGCAGTTAACTAGCACTCACTGCAGTTATCTGCAGTCACTACAAACATCCCTCAGTTGTGCGTGCAAGTGCTGTACAGCTTAGTCTATATTCAAGAACAAAACCAAATCAAAACCTTGGAATGAACATTATATTTACCAAACAGTGGCCAGCTCAATCTGTATTTGAATGACATATGTGCATGTGTCTGAGTAGAATAGAGGAAAAGGGAAGAAAATTAATACAGATGTATTTTTATGGGGTCTTTCCTCTCACAAAATAAAAATATCGTCCATCACTCTCTTTTTTATTTTTTTTTTTAATTTTTTTAAACTTGAGTTAATCATAGAGAGTTTTAAGGTAATTTTTTATTTGCACAGGTTGTGGCTTGGAGGGTGGGGTATGTAGCAAAAAGAATATAGGAAAAAGAATACAAGGAACAATGGGTAATTGCATTTCAAAATTTCAGTGAGAAGTTTTACCCATGGAAAAGTTCTCTGTGCTATACCATGAATGCCACCTGAACCTCTGCAACATTTCAAGCTTAATAATGATCACTTCTTTTGATTTACTCAAACCTTATTTCTATATGACTGTATCATTACTATAAACATAAAATTAGAGAAATATTTTATTTTACCTCAAATAATCCTTGCTTTTTAATAAGGGAATTTCCTTCTAGTGTCCAAAAATAAAGGTGTGATTTTCCACAAGTAACTATTATATTTGTATCAGTAGGGTGAAAATCTGCAGCAAATACAGCCTCATTAGAGCACTTGGAAGGAAAAAGAAAAACATTGTATCAAAATCTAAAATACAATGGAAAGAAAACAATATTACACGGTTCTCTAGTTAGGTAAACTGGTATTTCTGCTATAAGAATAATTCTGAGCTATTCATTTACTAACATTGACTGGAACACTTTGTAGTCAAAAATGTTATGTCTTTATAAGTTAGTATCAAAATGTATCCTTAAAAATCATGTCACATAATGAGAACTTTTAAGCAAAAGATTAGTTTAGACGTTTTTCCTGCACATGCTCCCATCATTACTGCCTAGAATTTTCTAATCAATTCTAGAATGACAACAACAGCAAAATTTTAAAAAATCCAAAACTATTGGGATAATCTTAACAGAGAGGAAATATTCCCTTTCTTCATGTTCCTTGCCTTTTATACAGTGAAAGTGTTAAAAAGGCACAAAAAGTTTAATACAGAAAGACATTTTATTACAAGAAACCAGATCTACATACAAGCAAGTAGTACAAAATATCTTATTGCAACACCTTGACATCTGCCAGCTTTTCTTCTTTCTGCCAGTCCCACACTGAAAGCACATGGTCATTGGAGTCATCCACAGAGCACAGGCTACTTCCTCCGTTCTGGGGCAAAACATGGGAAATATTAATGCATCACCCAAACAAGAGAAACATATAAATACACATTCAAAATAATGAAATACTTATGTGTAAGTGCGATATTTACACATATTTACACTTTTACTGTTATACTTGTAGTTAGATCTCCATAAAATATAATAATTTATATGGTCATGCTAAAAAGGGACCTAGAAGAGGAACTCTTGCAAACTGCAAACAAGTGTCAGGAATGTGGTAGGTGTCTCTTTACAAATATAAAGTAGTGGAAATTCCAAAGTCAAACTACACATCATTATCTATTTTATTAAGAAAGCTTTTCCTGATAACTATACTGAATTTCTTTCTTTGCAATTTAAACCAATTATTTCTTCTCAGATGTCTGTTAATACAGGAAACAATTTTATTCTTCATATTGGTATAATGGACCAAAATCAGAAAACATAGTAAGGAATTAGAAAACAACTTATTCTTGACAGGTGTCTTTTTTATAGTTACGACATTTATCACTCTTTCTAATCTTAATTACCCTAATTCCTTCATTCTTTCTTCATTCTTCAGGCCCACAACACACGTCAGACACAACTACAAAAACTCTGCCGAAGCAACCCATGAGGTGGGGCAGAGGCAAGACTAAGAAACCTGAAGGGAGGGCCATCTAAAGTGGGAAAAGTGCTGCTACTGAGTGGGAAGTGATGCTCAGAGCAGGCCAAGCTGTGACTGAAATCACACAGCAAACATATTAAATGCTGGCTTTCTTCTGGCAAATGCCAATAGTGTGCCTCTGTTATTATGCATCTATTTCCTTCCAGAGGGGTATTTACAGAGCATTTGCTTATTAATCCTTTTTATTTATTCTTCAAAGTTGACGTCAAGCTGTGTTAGCTTTCACCTTTGTACTCTTAACAAGTTCTCCCAGTACAGCCCTCTCTTTTCTACTTTCTATAAACATAGTTATCAATGGATTTCAATGAATTCACTGCAGTAAATTTTGCCTAGGGAATATACCAGGTCCTCTTCTATCTAAAAATGCTGTCAGGACAACCAGACAGCACCACATACACTTCTTACGGATTCTGTTGTACGCAGGGGGCTTTACAACTTCCACATGTCAGGTCACAGACTCAAGTTTTTATATGGCACTCAAATGCTGCCTATATCAGCATGTAAATATTTCATTTATCTCTCTGACAGATTAGAGTTCAAATGATGGTGCCAAGAGGCAAACAACAGGATTTTTCTTTTTTACAATCCTTTATCCATATGCCTTTGCTGCTTTTTAGCAAAAGATTTTGATTCTCCTATGGGAGCCTCTGTTTTTAAAAAGTCTTTCATCAATCATTTTGGACACAGTGAGAGGGTTAAAAGGTGCAGAGAGAGTAAATCTCTTATGCAGGGAGAAACAGAATAGCATGATTCAAGAAAACTAGGGATGCTGAAATTTCAAGTACACAAGTATTTTTGCAACTTACAAAGAAATTAATTGCAGTTTATTTTAAGTACATGATAAATCTCAGAATGCTGAGATATTGTTAACTTTAATAGCAACCTAAACTGTTGGAAACAACTGGGCTGCAAGCTTTTCTCCTCTAAAGAGAAACCTGAGAGAAAAGACAGCTTGGAAGTTTGTTTTGGTCACCTAAATTTGAAAGATTTCAAAGGTCTTTCCAGCAAACTGTCTTAATATGACTATCCATTTACTTTACTTACAGATTTAGAAAAAGCAATGCAAGTGACAGCCCGGTCAAAAAACCCCATTCCAATGACATGAAGTGTGTTCAGAGTTACAGAATCCCAGACACGCACATGTGGTGGCAATTGCTATAAAACAGACATAGAAAACATCAGCTCAAACAATGATGGAGAAAACCCATCAAGATTTGAAAAAATTAGAATGCATCTGAAAAAAAAAAAAAAATCCCAATTGAAGGTATAAAAATTATCAGAGCTCCTCTAGAGTCACCCATGTAATCACAGATACATTGCAAATGGTTTGCTGATTACTGTGCCTAGGACCAGTATCTGGGACTGACTATCCAGAGTGTACAGCACGTCAGATCTCACTGATCTCAGTTTGTGCACTGAAGTTCATGGCCATTGAAATACTCAGCATGAACTGAAAATGGTTGATGACTTTGTGACATGGGATTTACTGGTAAGCCCAGGTAGAGTTTAAACTGTACCAACTGAGATAACTCTGGTTAACGTAAAAGGTAAAAGTGTGAAAAGAAACTCAGGAATTTTTAAAAATGTAATTCATTTCAACATTATAAAAATGGCTGGGGAAAAGAACTTTCTGTTCAAACTCTTCTTTACAATTGTAATCAGAACGAGATTGCTTTTTGTAAATAAAATTCCAGATGTACATCCTGGCCCCAGATCAGCTCTCTGTGAAAGCTCCGGGGCCCCCCCTCCCTCCATCCCTCCCCTCCCTGCCTTTGGCTCCGGGAGCCCCGCGATGCCTCCCACAGCCACCAGGGGGCAGCCCCGGGCAGCTGGTGGAGTCCCTCGTTCACAAGCAGTGAAATTGTCCTTTAATATAAATAAATATATATTTTAAATCCCCAAGGCCACAGCAGTACCTCAGTTATATAAGTGGCTTTCATATACCTATATACCACATTCCACTCAAGTACAGACCTCAAACTTTTAGGTTTTATTTCATAAATACAATGGCAAGTAAAGAAAAGCTCCAACACATAATAAAAATTAATAGTTTACGTTACTCAGCTAAGTTATCTTTATATAAAACTTATATTGCATAACTGGTATTTCTTTTTTTTTCACTGTCCAGGTTTTGACTGGGAGAGAGTTAATTTTCTTTTGAGTAGCTGGTGCTGTGTTTTGGACAAGAATAATGTAGATAACACAGATGTTTTGGCTGTTGCTGAGCCACGCTTACCCTACGTCAAGGACTCTTCAGTTTCCCATGCTCTGACAGCGAGAAGCAGCATGTGAAGCCAGGAGGCAGCATGGTCCAGACAGCTGATCTGAACTGGCCAAAGGGATATTCCATACCACAGAACATAATGCCCAGTACATAAACTGGGGAGTTGGCCAGGAGAAGCCAATTGCTGCTGGGGGATGAGCTGGCCTTCAGTCAGTGAGTGATGATCCATTGCACTGTACATCACTTTTCTTTCTTGGGTCTTATTTGCCTCTTTTTGTTGTTTTTATTGTTGCTATTATTATTTAATTAAAATTTAATCATAATAACAATAACAACAACTGTTCTTATTTCAAATCACAGGGTTTGTCCTTTTTCCAATCCTCCTCCACATCCCACTGAGGGGTGGGGGGATGGATGAGTGGCTGTGTGGTACTTAATTGCTGACTGGAGTTAAATCATGACACACAAAGCAGTCAGCATATTGATAATCCAGATTTTATCCCAAAATTCTTTGGCATCTGCCTAACAGTTTGCAATAGTTTGGTTGTGACAACAGCTGCATACTCTGCTGAGTAACTTTTTCCTCACGGCTTTTACTGCTTCTGCTTGTTCCCATTCTTTTTCCCTTTTGTTAGCTCTTTGGAGCAATGTTCATCTTACTCTGTTCAGATAAAGTCTCACCTTACAGATAAGCTTACAATAATACAGGTGGCAATAGAGAGAAAAATATTCTTGCCCAGATGATGGCAAGAGTAAAAGTTTAATTTTTTTTCAGCAAACAACCCAAACCCGTTCTTTGTAGTTTGGTTTTGGTGGCAGTGATCAAAAATGAAGTTGTATACTGTACAATTTAATGTCCTCCTTAACTCCACATCCATCCACCCTCTCAGGTGTCCTTTGCAGCCTTACCCCTCCATGCCTCTCAGAGACCAGCTCCAAATTTACCTTCAGCCTAAGTCATGGAACCAGAAACCATTGACCAGTCTTGATAATGGAATTGGGAAACTGATAATTGATAGTATGCAATAGGAACTCTCAAATTAAGTTTTGCTTCTGTTCAGTCCAAAAATATAAGACCAATTACAGTAGGAAAAGAATACAGCATGTATCTTAATAACATATTCTTATGAAATATAAACAATTATACATCAGTAAAGAAGCCACTTACTTTCCCATCCTTGGATGTCCCTGCAACTTGACCTGTTGCTATAGTGATCCTATCAGGATGAACAGCCAGGCTATAAAAGAAGAGGCCAAACTTTAATCTATTGACTATCTATTTCAACAAGGTATTACTTGAGCTTGTAATAAACAGCCTTGTTTTAGTCATATAAAGCACACAGCATACGTGTAAACTTTTTAAGAATATAAAACCAAAACTGACAAAACAATTGTCATGCTCTTGTATTTTAAAAACTTCTGAATTCTTTTTTCACTGCATCTGCTTTGCATGCCATTCTAGAAGCCAAGTACCCTACAAAATTAACTGTGGCAATAATTCATTTAGCTTTACAAACCAGAAAGGCATCCTCTTTCCAGTAAACCTGATAGCTTTGAAATATCTAGAGACAGAAAATTTGAAAGAAGGAAATGAGATGGAACAGGTCCAAGCTAAAAATCTCCTTGTAAAACAACCAGATTATACTAATAATTCAATTTATGAAACATGCTCACAATTCAAGCAGATTTGGTTATCAGGCCTATTTTTGGCTTTGAGGGACAATGGGTGTTTCATAATGCCTAATCTAAAGAAGGGATGTTAAACTAATTTCATACATTAGGGCCCATCAGATAATCCAGGTGCTCTTTTTCAGCTACACTGTGCAAATAGACTGGTATTATCAAGATAAACCATATGTGTATTTAGATTTCAGTTTAATGATTCTGATATTTGCTGGTATCCAGTATCTTCTGATCTTCAACATATTTTTTGTTTTTTTCAACACTTTGAAGCCCAATCTGGCATGTGTGCATCGCAGCAAACAAACAAGGTCTAGTTTACAGGCTATCTACCATGGGGTCAGCATGCCTGAGGACTACCAGGAAGGCCATAGGTGAAATTACAACTATTTTGCTGGTTAGGTTGAACATAAAGGAACTGTACAGGGCACCCAAGCCCTGGTGAAGGGCAATAATTCAACCCTACTAAAAAAGGCAAGGAGGAGATTCTAAAGAGGAAGATAATGTTTAATCATCCTAAAAGAAGAGTAAGGAAAATGAGTGGCTCTATCTCAAATACTGTTTTATGAAGAAAAAAAGAACTGTTATTAGATGACTTACCACTTCACATCATCATTGTGACCAGTGTAATGTCTCTGAAGCTGCTCTTCGACATTGAACAGCACAACTACAGACGCGATGAAGTACACGGTCTCGCCCGTCGGCAGGAGATAGAGATTGCTGCGGCAGTCCCGGCCCCTATAGCCATAGCTAGAGTGTTGGTCAAGCTGCAATAACATCATCTACCGATGAAGAATGTTAAAAACAAGAAAAAAAAAAGGTATTCTCTGTCCTTGTAGTCTGTAGTCTCTGTCCTAGAGTCTCTGTCTCTTGGTTTGAGCACAGCTTTATTACTTGACAACCTTCAGAACTCCTTCCCTTACTACAGTAGAGAGCTGAAGCACTTTGCAGACTTTAAAACCTACATATCCTACAGAAAATGCATAGCAAAGAATAGGGGAATTTGCAGATGTACTATTCCTTTAGCATCCTCTAGAATTTGCTAAATACCAGATAAAGGCAATGCTAGTTTTGTCCCAGGTGTATTTACTATTTATACTGCTTGACTAATTAAAATAGAAAATTAGACTTGATAGAAACACTAATAAGTCATTCAGCACATCTCCTGCATTACACAAGAATTGATTGCATTACCCTGTGTACAGGTTGATTCATTTCATTAATGTGGACATGACCAGCCAGATGGATAAAAACCATAAAAGGGTTGTATCATCCATTCCAATTTATTTTTGTAGTATTTAAAAGGCAGTGGCCCAGATTCTGATGGTAGTCATATCAATATGAATATAAAATTAATTCAATGAAATTACTGGAATAATAATCTCATTTAGACTGAATGTTAAATCAGCCAAATTTTGTAGTTTTTATTCTTCTGAAGAGTCATTAGGGACTACAACTATTTTGGCTTTCTTTTTTTTCTGGGAACAGAAAGAAACAGCATTAGCAGAATCTTGGCAAAACAGAAGTGCATTCTAATGCAGTCAGTATGGAGGAACTGGCTGTGAAAAATACACGGGCAGATAATGAATCCCCAATTACATGATCTAAACAAGATACTTGTGCACTATTCTGGATGGTCAATGATAAGCCACTCAAACTAAAATAGTCATGTTAACATTGTTGAAGTAATAAGGTCAATAGTTATCCTATACAAATACCTATTTTAGAAGAAATAGCTTGCTGATTTTTTCTTATAAATGCAATAGAACCAGTGCTGCATACCCAATTATTAAAGTGTGAATTCAGAAACAGAGCTTTTAGTCTCATAAACTGAAACACCTCAGCCCAAGTTTTTTGAGATATTAAAGTGCGATGACATTGAAACAATCAGTATCTTCAATTACAAAGAATTTACTATCAATTTGAATCTGTCTGTGATGGTTTGTGTTACTACTCTAGATTGCTGGACAATGATTTATTTGTTTAAATTTATTTTTCTCTCTAAGGCCAAACAGCATTATGAATTGAAGCCAACATAATATTTCCCTAGTTCAACAACATATAATCAAATTTATAGTGAAACAGCAGTTGAAGTTAGTGTAAGGAATTGAACTTCTAAAAAAAGTGAAGAACATTACACAAATATGCATAAGTAACAAATCTCAGTGCACAAAAATAGCCATTAAATAGGAAAGATTACATTCTTTAGGGAAAATCTCCTTTCTTTACTATTCTTCCAGTGGGGAACAATGCTGCATTCAACCCTTCACATGACTGCTGTTGTCAAACACTCAATTTCTATCAGCCTTTTTTCTCAAATGCAAACTCCTGGGGTTGATGCCTCCTCCTCCTCACTGTTTCCCACACTCAGATTTGGTGGCTTCGACTTGGATTTGGTGAGCTGGCACTTCAGGGAGTGTTACCTTGACCTTTTCTTTTCATTTGGCCTGCAGTTTTTGTTTCAAACCTTCTGCTTGCCAAGTGAGTAGCTCTCAAATGGATCTGGGAAGGCCACTGCTCTCACCCTGATGTCCCTAGTGCTGATTTCTCACTTGGATTTTCCACCTCTGCTCCAGCCCCCCTCAAACTTTATCACTCAATGTTTTTGTTTCTTTGTGTCTTAATATATATGATAATATATCAAAGGTGTGAACCTTTTTCAGCTTACCCAGACAGCTGCTAATGTAACTGTAATAACCCTTTATGGTTCTGGTATGCCCAGAAATTGGTACACATTAGATTTTCTTCCTGCTGTTTCTCATCATACTGTGCTTTCCTTTCCATTTGTCCACACCACCTCCAATATCTTGTTTCCCTATCCCCATTCTTACATTATAGAGCATTTCTGGCTGTACTCCCACAGCTGGACTCATTTATCTGTCACAAAGATATTTTTTCCTATTCCAGTTCCATTACCCTCCAATCAAACAGTGCAGCTTCTCCAACTCAACTGGAATGAATGCCTGCAATATTGCTTGGTTTTCTGCTGTATAAGTCTTTCTTCTTAAATGATCTCATGCTCCTGCTCACAGTTTCTCTTCCCCTTGTTACAGCCTGTAAAGTGGGCATTACCTTCTCCCTCTTTTTTTAAAATTATTTTTAATTGTCTTTCTACACCTTCCATATACCTAGTCATTGCTATAAATGTTAAGTATGGATATAATGATTTGATTTAATTGCAAATAAATTAGAAACAGAAGAAGCTAGCACAGTATTTTTGGAAAAAAAAACTACCTCCTCCTCAATACCATTTAGAATAAACATCTAGGGTTAGTTAGATTGTTTTATTAATTCACACCTCTTCTATTCCTAGACAATGTTAGATACGATTCTGCTGGGTATACACACATCTGGAAGGACAGATGAATACTCAAACTAAAAATAATAATCCATCTGGCAAATATTCAGTCATTTAAATAAGCTTAAGTGAGAAACTAATGAGACTGAAATCATGACCTACTCTAATTATAATTTCTTATAATAGTCTGAAATATTGATGTCAGGTTCCACCTACATGCTGTTAATGACATTCAGCTTTGTTTCATGGTTGGGTGTTCTGTTGTTTCAGCAAGCTTTCTAACACTTCCTCCTTATCATCCTTAGGCCCCCCAAGTGAGGAGCCCCGTACAACTGCAAAAGTCATAATTCAATTCGGTTGCGATAAATGGTGAGAACCTGTGCAATTAGATGGTAAAATGTTGCAAGCAGTGTTTATCACTGTAATCTCACCTGTTTTATTAATTTTATGGGTTTTTTGTCTTTTTAACTCATCTTCACTTATTTATGCATGCACCATCTATGCAGTTCCAACAGAATGGGATAGAACATAAAGCCTCAGCTGCAATAGGAATAATAAGAATGGTTACTAAATCTGTCATTAATCTCTTGTGAATACAAAGGGACTTTTGGAAACTCTCTGAACATTCTGAAACCACATGCAGTTCTATTTATACAACTTTGAAAAAGACTATATGCAGTCGGTCTTCTTTTATGAAGTCAAAGTAATTTACTACTTTCACTGCAACCAGAAGAGATTTTTTTTTAAAGAGAAAACCTTATGAAGAGGTCATCTCTCTAAAGTAATGGATATTACAAATAAACTCAGATCTTCTTGTGTTTATATTTTATCTTAATAATCTACTATATATAATAAGATTATATAAAAGTGAAATGTCTTTTTTTTAATAAAGAATATATTCTATCATTATACTTAAAAGTGAAATAGGAAAACTGTTGTATGTAATGAAACACTGATTTCTTTCAAGTTAGATTTCTGCAATTATGTCCACTCATAGAAGACAGTGGAAAAATCTGCTTGTTCAGTATTTATGGTGTTTAAGCTCCCTTAAGATACAAATCCAAATATTATTTTATATATTATATTTTATAAGTTTTATGCCTAAGCATGTATCAGTTGCACAGCACTACTCCGTTCAGGGCTTATTCCAGCTGAATGTACCATCTTCTTAAGGACAATGGTGTACATTTTATAAAACAGTTAAAAATAATAAATTACTGCTAAGAACTAGAAAAAAACCTGAGCTTGTCTTATGCATATTATAATTGATAATCCCAGCTCACTACATTCTTATGATATGCCTAGTTTAATCTTTGGCTAATTAGCATGCTTCAGACTTAACCTTCAGGCAACATTTAAGCAAAATCTTTCTTAAACTGCCACCCTGTTCTTTACAAGGTGAAGAACAGCAGCCTCAAGAAATTAACACCTATTTTCAATGGAATGTCACTTCACCAATTAAATGAACCCTATGACCTTAATCCTGCTGTACTTTAGCTCAAGAAGTTATTTAACCCAAATCATTATGGAATGATTGATTTCCAGTAGTCCTCCAGCACAGAAAGGATACACCCATTCCAGTTTAAGCCTCTTGGCTGGTAGTTCTACTTTTGCTTCCAAATTGTAAGATTCCACTTGCTCTTTGGGCATGTACATGGTAACAGGACGTCCACGAAGAAACATTTTTACGTATCCTTCCTCTACAAAAGGTCAGAAATGTTTAATGTTACACAAAAAAGCCATCAGGGAGAACTCCAGTGCTCCTCCATCCCTTCCCACATAACAGTTTGGTGTATTACAATTATAAAACAACATGCAATCTCAAACTTCGAAATTTAGCAGGTTTTTTTTTTCCTAAATCATAATCACTAAGCAGAATTTTTTAAAAAAATATGAAGTCCCTTCTTCCTCTAAATATTCTGAGTAGCAGAATTAGAACTAAACAATCTCATGAAGAATTACAAAACAGAAAGGTCTGAAATTGATTTTTTTTAAAAAAGTTACAATAATATGGCTTTTAAATATTAAAAATGGAGGGGAATACACCAAAGATTACAATTAACGCAGAAATGCCACTTAAAATTATTTTTATTTTTTAATAAATGTTTACAGTTGAGCATCAGCATCTAAATTATTTTCCAACACTCAGTCTCATTCTTTGCATCCCAGTGTAAAGATATGCTTTACACTTGATACAGTGTTAGAGATACATTCGAAATAAGGAACACAAACAATTAGTAAGAGGAATCATGCTGACGTACATGCAGAAAATATATGTGCTTTAAGAATTACTAAACATTGAAAAAAGAATGACAACATTGACAGCACATTAAAAGAAAGGAAAATGACATACAGGAGAGAAGCTACAAAAACTCAATTGGCTGACAGAAGTAAACATTTCTAGAAGAAAATACTAAAAGTAATGTGTTGAACTGGTAAGAAATATTTTTGGGGCAGAGAAGCAGAGATTAATAACAGATCTGGAAGTACTGACTTGGGGACTTCATGGGGCTTATAAAACTAGGAGATCTGGGAAATGCCATGAAGGTCTGACTAGGACTTTTGGGAAGTGGCAAGGCCAAAGTGGGTGTCCTGTGAACTTCTGATGAAGTTTGTCCAGATTCAGAACGTGCTGGCTCTTGCTGCTCCATCGGCAGATCAAGGGGTGCAGCCTTGTTCGCATGCGAATCAAGCAGTTTTGGAGTCAGTGACATCTGTAGAGTTACTAGACAGAATAATCGTGGGCACAGAGGAAATGGAAGGGCAAAAGTAACAAAAATCATGTAAATGAAAAAAAAAATTATACAATTTAGGACTGTTAAACTATGCTATGAATTTTTAAGTATCATTACAAATATAACACTATTTTTCAAATTTGAAGGCTAAGACTTTATTTTAATTGGAAATATGCATATGCTACAAATCCTGACTAAATTAATAAGAATTATTGATTGAACAAATAAACATCATAGCAATGCTGTATTACTTAACTAGATGTGTATTTTGCCTTTAGACTAAGTCATATGGGAAAGAGATCTACCTGACCTCTCACAGTAAAGTTACAGCTAGGTCTTTCTAGCTTCAATTTACGGAATGCATACATAAAATGAAAGCAACAGAAAACTTAATGCTAAAAAGAAGAGATAATAATGATGAAATAATGGTGACAGAAGGTTGGAAGTTTAAGATGTCTGTTAAAATGATAGAATATTGGAATTGTTTTAAAAATCTACTCCAATATATCTGTATTGGAAAATAAAATAGAGGGTAGAGCATTAAATAGCAAAGCATTACAGCACTATTCATATGCGCATGCAGCATCTATTTAATGAGCTTCAAACACGTGCCAACACTGCTGATGCTGGTGCACTGGAAGTCAACAGATTTTCAGCAATGATAACTACTGGCTGTACTTGTCAAAGGCTGTGAATGGACCAAAGTTTAATTCACCAAGCTGCTTTTCTCACCTGAAGCTTATGGAACTCATAAAACTTGCATTTAGCCATCTACAGTGGGAGCATTTGACCTAGTCACACCAGACTAGGAAAGTATACACTAACCAGTTAACTATATCAAGTGTATGACAACAAGTATATAAATAATGCCTTCAGAATGTGTGTATGTCTCTCTCCTAACTGTAAAGAGGAACTTAGGCTGATTAAGTCAGGCAAAGAGGTCATACTGTGTAATTATTTCTAACTTCTGGTAATATTCCACCTCTACTAGTTTTTGTTCCTAACCCAAAAACATTATCTACACAATCAATCTCCTCTTTTTCATACTTTTCTTAAGTAAGTTTATAAGACAGTAGAGTTCTAAATGTAAAGATATAGATGTATAGACAGACAATCATCAAACTACAAAGACAGACCAACAGTGAAACTTTTAGACAAATGTATCTTTTACATCTGTGGTTTTGTAAATTTGATATTGTTGTTGCATAAATGAACAGTTAATGGACTGAAATAAGAAGGACATCAGTGCCAGTGGGATCTGCAAAGGAGACCACCACTGATTGCAGGTATAAATTTGTACAAAGAATACACAGAGGTAGAGACTCTCTAATAGACTTTGCCTTGAGAACAAACATTTTTTGCTTTGTGAAATTCACATTTATTGCAAAGCTGAAAGACACTGATTAGTGGAAAAACTGTTAGGATATAGCTATTTCTAAAAAGCAGATAAATCTGTGATTAGATCACAGATATAAACATGCATCAAAAATGTGCATATTTACACTACAACTTAACTAAAGCTTTAGACACCAACATGGTATGTTTACCAAATGTAACTTTGCTTTATGACACTAAGCAAAAAGCAATGAGAAATTAATTGTAGGCCTAGGTCTGTTTATTTAAGATTCAGAAAAATCTACAATCTACTCAATAAGAAAAAGCAAGAAAAAACAAAGGCTTCTATGATCATGTTAGGCTAACAGCAAAACAGCCAACAAAGGGGCAAATTCTATACAAATTTCAGCAGAAGTGCAGAATGCCATTTCAAACACAGTGAACATCCATGTGTTGCCATATAGCTCTCTCAACATTTTTTTTTCTAATTCAAATTCTTAGGAATAAGTCCACAGGAATATAAATTATAACCCGTTATTATGATTAAAGTGCACGTGAGGGTTATAATTCAGTAGATCATATAATAAATGGTATAACATTTTTGTTTCACTCAAAAAAACTAGAAAAGTTTTAAAATTATAAAATGTGCACAAGTTAGAAAACAGCTGAATATATATTGAGCTTTTATCCCACCAGAGCCATTTTGCTTCGAGAGCTATGAGGTTTTGGAAGTGAAGCCTACCTTTGCAGTGTGTCACACGGCGCTTCCCTTGTGATTACAGAGACAGAGACAGAAGGGCTAGATAAAGATGTGTTTGAATACAATAACTCTCTAAATACCTGCTCTAGAAGCTGTCCAGTCTTAGTCTGCTGCAGGCTAACCTGGGGCTTGACAAAACACTGAGCCATACACTGGATAATCACCTTCTAAACCTCTTTCCTCAGTTAGGGGTCTCAGTTTGGTTCTATCATTAAAATCTGGCTTAAATTCCATTATGTAACCATATACTTAAGTAAAATACCAAGTATAACGTTCTTAGAAAAAACATGCATTTCAGTAAGAATTTTGTCTAGGTGAGGACATCAAGTTAGTGTCACACCTGTTTAATTACTGACTTCTATCTATGGGAAAAGTGGCAGAAGAAAAAATATTACAAACACCTTTTCTTACATGGTATAAGGGAAGCAAGGAAATACACAAGGAAAGCATATTCTGTGCAAATCAGAAGTTTTCTTTTTCTAAACCACCAGTTTTCATGGAAGGGACATGAACCATGATTATATTGTCACAAGAGACTTAAGTGTTTATTTAATTTCATGTATTATTGACTTCAAAATCGGTTACATTAAACCTTGAAATATGGCTTAAAAGCTTTGTTGGATGCTGATCAATCCATGCAGTAAACAAAAGATCTCCAACTTTTTCAGCTTAATGTATGATTACTGTCACAGAACTACGCATAAAAATAATACAATACATCTGATAAATCAACAGAGTTTTTTCCCTTCCCTATTTTGTCAAAATAAATCTTTCTTTTAATTGTTGTTGACTTTTCAGAACAAAAATAACTGTTATATACACTACTCAGCTTCATATTTTTATTGAGACTCTTCAAAAATTTTAACTGTGTAATGACAAGGACAAACACTGCTTTCACTTACACCTACTATTTCACTTTCAAAATCTTTCAGCAGAGATAATACCTAAGTTGGAAAAAATTGAAGTGCTTTTCAAATTAAAGATAGATTTCCAAAACTGTAGTAACAAACCAGGTTTTTATTTGTAATTTGACAAATTATGTTACAAGGCTTTGGGACAGATGTGGCAATCTTTAGAGGGCACCATTTTATGATTAACATGATAGCATCAAATCTGGAACTAGGCACTGCTTTAATTACCAAAACCTTAATACTGCTTTGAAGGAGAAGACATATGTGGAGTAAGAAGACATGGTCTTTTTTGTCCTTGTCTTCTTACAAAGAATCTCAACTGTGAAATAAATCTATTGGATTAATAAAATCTAGAGTGAACTGATCAACTTTTAAATAATATATCAGCAGCAGCCTGTAAGTATCATGTTTAGATTCCCAATTCTAGGCACCAATTTCTAGGCATCCACAGAAGAAAGGGGGCTAATGAGGGAATCCAATCACAATTACTATCTGCTTAAAAATTTTAAAAGTTCCTACCTGCACTGAACATTGGTTCCTTGGGTTTGCTGTGAAAATAATGAAGAAATTACTATTTTAAAAGCATGCACATACATTCTGCACATGTATATGTATCAATATGATGTAAAACTAAAAGTAAAATAAATTTTTGTTGAGTGTATGTATGAATAAAAATACTTTTTCGTTAAATTATTTACAAAGTAAATCCCCAGGCAAACACAGTTAAAACCAGTAAACATCCTTGATGGCATTTTACATTCAATTCTCATTACATTCTCAAAATTATAGATCTTCCTCTACTAACTACCAAATTCTCTTCTTCTGTGAAGTTAGTCCAATTACAGGAGAACACAGAAACTGGCCACAAGCAGCTGTATCATTTTTTGTTTCCAGCCTGGATTTAAGGAGCAAATCAAAGTTTGAATCCTGCTTTTTCCAAAGATTTCACATAAAACATGGAACTGCCCGGTTGTTCCTGGGTGAATGACAGTACTTGGTAAAACACAGAAAGCACATAACCATGATTAAAATGTCTTCTATTTGTCACTGCACAGCCACCTGCAAGACAACTGGAAATGGGTTTTTCTTTTTGTCTTGAGAAAAAAATTTGGGAGAACTTGAGGGGAAAATACATACAGCATGTTGAGAAGCTCTCTGGATAGTACTACCCTGGCCAGAAGGAAGGAATCTTTGTTAAGAAATTTGTTTCTAGTCATTTGTTGTTTTTGTCCTTTGCCCCTGTAAATCAAGTTTGAGGGTGTTGTTTCTGATGAAGAATGGAAGGGACACATATTTATATTATGCAGTTATTTCTCTTCCCAATTCTCTCTTTTTTAATGCAATATAACTTTTGAAGTATAAGATAACTGCTGTAAGTTTCTTAGGGTGATCCCAAAATGGGTGAAACCACCATCATTCTAATGGAGAAATGCTAAAACATGAAGTATTCCTAGAGCTTGAGGCCATCTCAACACCCTCTCCTAGACTGCTGTGGGCAGATAAGGAGAAATCAAAAAAAAAGAAACAAGACTGTGTTGGATTTTTGCACACAAGTTTTTTTTTCTAAGCATTAAAGATTCTCTCACTACAATGAAAGATGTAGCAAATAATTCTATTGTATTTTCCCCTTTGCTTTGGTTTGACATTTATATTGAGAATAATACTTTACTTAATGATAAACCCAAACCAAATTAATTCTGATTCTACTCCTGATTTAGCAACTTTCATAATATCTGCCTTTGTGTTAATCATGCATCAAAATACATGCTTCAAGCTGGCATACACAGCCAATGTCATTTATATAAATAGCATAATGTGCTGCCATTGTTAACATCAAGATGAACATTTTCTCTTACAAATGAAGATATTTTTAGAAAACAAAAAAACTTTATGGGATGAAGCACTAGTCAGAAATGTTGCCATATTAGAGACAAGATAGTCCCTAGCTCTGAACAGACCATGCCGACCTATTCAAGCTAATCAAGCAAATGTGAAAGGCTGATTCATGTCAGTAATAAAGCAAATCATCTGTACTTACTAATTATACAAACCCTAACCACACACAGCTCAGAGCTCTGGCTACCCTTTTTCCTGAACTTGAGTCACATCCTATTTAACTAACCCTCAGGAAGGCTTACTCTTGGCTGATAGCTACAGGACTAGGGACACTTGACAGTAGCATGGGAGATTATGGTCATCTCCTTATGCTTAAAGCTCCTTGAAAGAGCTTTCTATAGCACTCTGTCTTTGCGTAACAGCCTACAACCCTCCACGCTTTCAAAAACAGAGTCATGGAATATCTCAGGCTGGGAGGGATGCAAAGGGGTCAAGGATACAAACAGACTGTGAGTAGATGGTTAGGTTAACACACTCTTCCTCACTCTTTCACACATACAGTCAGCTTTCGGGGAACAGTCCTAGTCCCAGTGTACAGAATCATCATTTTCCTTCCCATAACTCTTGCTCTGTATTTTGCATGGTTGCTCTGTTTCGAGAGGAAGCATGAGGCAAATCTTTAGCCAGCCTCTTCCACAGGATAAGGACACTCATTCTTCAAGGACGTGAAAGCTGGGGTGCTGAACAGGCTGCATGGGACAGAAACGAGGGGAAAAGTCTCTAACCATACAATGACTGTTTTCACAGTGGTACCAACATCATGAGCACCAGCTGAGGCAATCTAACACATGCTCTTGATTAGTTCCTTGGAATGCTTGCACTTTACTTAACCATTGCATGCCTTGTGTGCTGGACCTTCTCCCCAAATCCTAAGTGAGTAATTTCACACCTTTGTGGCCTAACAATTGCAAAATGACCAATTGCAAAATAACCATTGCATTTCTGTTGAAATAGTATGTAAAAATTAGAAAGGTATCTCAAGTACAGATAACCATTATTTTGTTGCAATGTTTTTATTTCTCAGCTATTTTGGAATCAATTTTTAAGTGTAAAGTACATCTATATTGCTCACAGAAGTAATATTTAATGACTTTCCTTAATTTAAGTGAATAACCTAATAGTCTCAGTTCATGTGTTTAGTAGCTTTAGCATATAACTAATTTCAGATAATTGTCACCTTAAACAGGTGGCAGAATCAGAGATATATCCATAAAATGGACTTTGCTATGCACTGTGTTGTTTTAGATTTTGACCTATAGATCTTCCACTGTATAACACATTGAATTCATCTTTTGGGCACTTGATCTAATGCAATTTTTTATATAAGATAAATTACACAGAGCAAGAGCACTGTAGGATCATGTTTGTTAAAACTTTTTTAAAAACTAGAGTAAATTACTACAGCAAATTAGAAAAGCAATGAGATTCACCACTGGTAAGTGAAATAATTGCTGTTCATATTCCAGAAACAGGTCTACCCATTTAAGTATAGAAACTTGGCTTTTTAACAAAAACTATCCAGAAGATGTTTGTTTTGTTTATAGAAATAGTTATTTTAATCAATGAGGTCACCACATAATGGCTGTTGATAAAATTTGATATGTGTGATAGAGTAGGAAGTTATACATAGATGCAAAATAAAAAGCAAAGCCTTAGAAAAAAAATCCAACCATTTCAAGAGATCAATACAGAAAACAGCAGCTTCGTGCTAATGACTTCACCAAGGCAATGTAGCTGCATGAAGTTACACACTGTTGCAACACTTTACAGAATTTGCAGCTTAAATTTGAGTGAGCTGGTTTTTTTAGCTGTCCCTTCACTGGTCATTATGGGTTTTGATTGATTTTGCCTTTCAAACCTTTCAGGCTCACTTGTCCCTAAGATTGTTGATTCTTGGTTAGCTGATTCAGATGTGTGCAGATATACATTCTGTACAAGGCTCTGAGAAAAGATTTTGTTCAAATCTGCACATGGAGAAAGACACTTGTTCCTAAGTAAACTAATAATTGACTGCTTTTCCTCTCAAAAGTAATATTTATTTATGGATATTTTGTATTGCTACAGTAAGTTTTTTTCAGTTATATTTGTCTTTTAGAAATCTTGAAGTACAAAAATCTTAGAAACAAAATGAAACCCACACCTATTAGTTATTTGTTGCTTATAATTATCTTACAAAAATGTTAAGGAAAAAAAAAATTCAGATGCTAAGATAGAGTCAAATTTCCGTAAGTACCAGAAGGCGCAGTCCTTTGGAATTCTGTTGGCTTATCAAAACTTCATTCACATGCATAGATGCAGAATGCATACAAGATGTTAATTTGTGTAAATATTACCTCTTCCTTGGTTACAATTTTATAACATTTTCTCTGAGAGTATTTAATTTTTTTCATTATTCCTTTAATTTGCTAAGCCTTTCACTGAGTCACAGGTCAGGTTGGAAGGGATCCCATTTGTTCACCTGGTCCAACCTCCCTGCTCAAGCAAGGTTTTACCAGAGCACATGGCACAGAATTGTGTCCAGACAGTTCTCAGATATCTCCACAAAGGGAGACTCCATAATCTCTCTGGACAATCTGTTACAGTGCTCGGTCACCCACATGGTAAAAACATTTTTCTTCCTATTCCTGTGCATCAGTTTGTGCCCATTGGCTCTACTTATTGCTTGGCACTACCAAGAAAAACCTGGCTTTGTCGTCTTGACACCCTCTGCTCAGATATTTGTGGACATCTATGAGGTCCCCTCTCAGTTGTCTTCTTGAGGCTGAACAGGCCCAGCTACCTCAGCCTTTCCTTGTAAGAGACATGCTCCAGTTCCTTGACCAACTTTGTAGTGCTCTGCTGGACTCACTCCAGGAGCTCCATGTCCCTCCTGTACTGAGGAGCCCAGAACTGGACACAGCAGTCCAGATGTGACTCACCAGGACCGAGCAGAAGGGCAGAATGGGATGGTTGGACTTGACGATCTAAAAGGTCTCTTCCAATCTTGACAATTCTATGATTTTGTATAGGATCACCTCCCTCAAACCTGCTGGCAGTGCTCTCCCTGTTGCATCCTAGGATTCCACTGGCCTTCCCGGCCACAAGGGCACATTTGGACACGACCCATGGATAGCCTGTTGTTCACCAGAACACCTTCTCCTTTATCCATGCATGCAGGTCTCTTGCCCACTTTTCCTGATTTCTTGCTCATCCGGAATGCATGGTTCTTGAGCCTGCAGGAAGTGATCTTTGAATATCAACCAACACTCTTGGATCCCTCTTCCCTGCAGGTCCTGTTCCCATGGGATTCTTTTAAGATTCTTGAGCAGGCTAAAGTTAGGACTTTTGAAGTCCATGGTTAAAATGTTACTTGCTGCCCTGCTTCATCCCCTCCTGGTTCTGAACTCCAGCTCATGGTTGTGACAACTAAAGCTGCTTCCAACCTTCACATCTCCAACAGGGCCTTCCCTGTTTGTTATCACAAGGTCAAGCAGCACACTATTCCTTGTGGGATCTTCCACTATCTGTGACAGGAAGTTGTCGTCAATGCTTTCCAGGAACCTCCTGGATTGCTTGTGCTTTGCTGTGTTGCTTCTCCAGCAGATGTCTAGATAAAGTCTCTCACAAGAACCAGGGCTTGTGACTTTGAGGCTGCTTCAAGCTGCTGGTAAAAGACCCAATGCACTTCCTCCTGTTCAGGCAGCTTGTAGCAAACAGCCACAAAGTGCCACCCTTACTAGTCTGCCCTTTTATCCCAATCCATAACTTATTCTAGGTTCCATAGTTTGCACACTTGATGTCTTGCTTCATAGCTGAAAACATAGGCCAGAAGCCAAGCTATTAATAATGTAATCACCCATATTCGGGTTGTAAAATAGTACAGAACCAGCTCAGTCACTCCTTACTCAAGCAAATATGCTAAAGCGATAAAAAGGAAGGAACATTTTGTGCCACACCATTGACAATGACTCGTGTAATGGCATTGATGCCCAAAGACAGCAGGTAAATTAAGTTATTAGTTGAGCTTAATTGACAATGTGTTTTTATGGTCACATCATCAGTGAGACAGTGAAACAGTACCATCAACACAATTTCTTGCAAAGGAAACTGCGATAGAACAGGTCAAGTGAAATGGCCGAAACTAAATTCTGACTAGCAAATACAGGAAAGAACTGCTTGACCTATACTGACAATACTGATGAACCTCAATGAAACAGCTATTTGTTCAAGGCTATTCTAAGTCTGAAACCCTTGGACAAGATATCCTCTTTTCCCTGTGCTGTCAGCAATACAGTGAAGCATGATCAAAGATACCCAGAGATAGGCATTACTTCATTCTGCTTCATTGAACAGCACTTGCATGTAAACCTCTCTCTTCATTTATATTTAATCTGGCTGTCAGATCAATGCATTCATAGTTCAGAGACTGGCTGGACATCAATCTACATGTGGGATGTAGTGACTGAATGCTTTTCAGCAATTGTTTTGGTTTTTCTTCCTCTTAAACTACCTTTATCTTGATTAATGAGTTTTCTCACTTTTGCTCTTCCTATTTTCTTCTCCTCATCCCACTAGGGACAGGAAGTGAATGGCTGTTTGATACTTAGATGCCAGCTGGGGTCAATACACAACAACCAGAAACTCAAAGAAGTACTTGTCAGGTATATAAAGACCAAGGGAAACCACTAAGATATTAGAAAAGGCATGTTTAATAATTATGAACTTTCCTGGGAAAATCTAAGTTCTCACATTGTTTATAGTTTGGAAATAAGGCAAATAAATTTAATCTAAATATGAAAACCTGCTTTATTTCAAATGTTTTAAGATATACTTTGATCCATGAATTGGAGCTTTGTAAAAACAAAAGCTTCCAATATTTTACACAAGAACAACTAAGTTCACTAAAGAAACTATTTTCACTACTAGAGCAGGAGGCAGAGAAAGGGGTTAGATACTTAGATGACATTACCTTTCACTGTTCTTTTTACCACTAGATGAACTGCTGGTGGAACCAGTGCGGTTGCGACTCCCTTTGGAATCTCCATAGCTTTCCCTCCGACCTCCTGGGGACACACGCTCAGCTGAACTGGTTCTCTTAATGGTGCTAATAAAACAAGGAGCAAGTTTCACAGCGGCACTTGTAAAAGTATATATTCTACAATAAATATTTATGAGAAATGTATCAAGTAGAACACTAACCCTAAAAAAATAACTACAATTTAAAAAAAAAAATCTTAACTTGATTTGTTAAAGAGCCTATGTAAGAGTTTTGCTGAGTATCTGGTGCAATAGAGACAAACATACTACTTTTTCCTTAATTAATAAAACAGAAGATGGGCTAAACCAAATTCATAGAGTAGTTGCAATCACTTTTCCGGGTCACGTTTCAAATCTCTGACTACCACTCCATACTTCTGAACTTTTGGATTCTCTTACGAAGAAGTGGAAGATTTAAAGAGAAAGCATATTGCCTGACATTTCCAGCCAGACTACAGAGAATGCCAAAAGTATGTCAAAATTTGACCACAAGCAAGCTAACTTTGGGTCTTCATCCAATATCAATTACTCTGTGGTTCAAAGCTAGTTTTAACATACTCCAAACTGCAATTAATGGTGAGCTAGCCTGCATTTTTTTATTGTTGACAAAAATGTAAGCTTCCTAGTTACATGTATGAATAGATTAGATTCCCTACATGTCCTGACAGGAGGTTTCTCAAAGGCTTAAAGCTCACCCTACCCTCTCACTCTTCAACCATCTTTCCTGCCAACATAGCTATCAAGGGAGCTCCTGTGTGGCTTTATGGCATCTCTTAGACATCCAGCTCTGATGGAAAAATGGGAGCCAAAACACAAGCAGTGTTACTTAGTAAATTAAGAGAAGGTCATTCAGAACTTACACCTTATAGGAGACAAATTATTGACCAAAGCACTTCTCCCTAAAGCAGTGCTTCCTAGCAAGAGAGGGAGCAGCTAAGGGTGAGGCCCCAAAGCAGGTAATGCTTTACATGTTGCTGCAGGCCCTTTGCAGCAGAGGCTCAGGCAGCAGTACCCAGACTGAGGCAGGAATCAGCCCCATGGCAGCAGCTGAATGACAGACTCAGTGTCAAGGTCTCATTTCCCCCCATTTCAGTCCTGTACTATTTTCTCCCCTGCAGAAAGCACAATATAAATATCCGCTTTAAGTTATAAAATCCCCATACTAAATAACCACCTTCAGCAGCTCTCTCACCCCAGAAACCAGGGACACCAATGATTGTTTTCCAGCTCACATCTCTCCACCCAAATCCCAACCACAACCTTTATCCCACTGTGAAAACTTCAGTACTTGCTCCTTTAAGGCCAGTCTCACCTTAGTCACACCTTTTCTCATACCCAGCCACCTCCCCCTTAGCCTCCATATACCCCCAGAGATGCTCTGCTTACCAGAATATTCATTCTTGTGGACTACTCCAAACCTCCCCAGCAGTCCCTAACAGCTATCTCTACCCTGTCACCTCAGTCAGCTCCTCTGGCTCTGTCCCACTTCATATATGGTGTAAGTTGGCTCTCCATAACTAGAGGAACCAAGATGGACTTTTCTGTCTGGTCAAAAAATGCTCAGCTTAGCAACTGTACAACACCTGCTTTAAAAAAAAAACAATCCAAACTTATTTCTGCTACCCCATGTCTTTTTACCAGCAAGGAGGGGAATGTTTCAAAACCTCAAATCAGACTCAGTTACAGAAACAATGGGAACACCTGAACCAGAGTCTTTCTGGAAAGAAATTGCCCTTCTGAAAAGAAGGCAGTGCCCATCCAGGGGCGGATCTGCAAGTTAAGGTGGATCTCAGGCAGCTTGACAAAAAAGCCTTCTGGTACATGCGATGGTGGGACAGATGTTCAGTGCTGCATTCTTGTAATAAAAACAAGCTTCAAATGATTAAGCTGAAATTAAAAAAATAGTGTTTCTGTGGAGAAAGCAATGTAAGAGAGCAAGCAGAATGCAAAATTACACAAAGACAGAACAAAACACATTCATTGGGGAAGAGAAAAGGCAGCAACAAGAATTTAGTTCTGTCTTATTTTCAGAAGTGTACTTCCTACACTAGGCTAACATTATCCAAGTCAACTCAATGACAAATGCATGAAAAAAACCTTCTCTAGTAAATTAAAGAATTTACTGTTAATATTTATCTATTCTCCCCACATCTCATAACACCATCCAATTTAATACTACTCCAGTTAAAAAATAAAACTTTGATACTGAAATGTTTATTCCAAATTAAATAGCTTTATTAGCATGTGCCTTCCACTACATTAATTACAGAAATATCCTCTGTGATTTATCAGGATCAAATCTTTATTTTGACATCCTTTCCTGGTTAGGAAAATTTCAGTGTAGGCTTATGTTGACACATATTTTCTTCGTTAAGGATAAGCGGTGTCAACATCAGCCTACACCAAAATTAAATTAAGGACATTATCAAAGTATACTAATCTGAGAAAAAAAATTAAGTTACAGAAACAATTTGAAACTAATTTTAATGTTGCTTGGGGTTTTATTTTTATAGCTGTCAACATTCAAAAGATGAAATAGAGGATAAGAAATGAAAGGGTGGGACTAAAATTTAGAAGTTTAATTCTATCTTCTTTCTGAATAATGAAGTTTCATATCAGTATAAAAACTTCTTCAACCACTGATGGAAAATGTTTTTAAACCCTTGTGATTTATGTCCATCACTGCTTAAACTAATTAGTAATGCTATCTTCTGACAAATTTTATTTTAAACTTTCAACAACAACAAAAGCCCAGTGAGAAGTATTAGTTGGTGGTTGGAAACAAGGATTATAACTCCATTATATTAACTCGCTTTTGGCATTATACACATTTTGTTAGCTAGACTGTTAAACAGCAGTGATTATACCCACAGCTACAGTAGATACACTATCACCCGAGAAGGAATCTAAAATAACAAAAAATACTCATTTTACTTATAGGTTTGTAAGAGTATAACAGAATTTGACTTGCACATTAGTGATATGAAAGGAGAGAATTTGCAATTATTTAAGAAGATAACATTTAGTTGCACATTTTTTTACTTGTTTAAGACAGCAATGTGGTCTAATACCCCCATAATAAAAACTATGTTAGTATGAAATAATGCAGATACCACCACTGACATTATTATTATCTAAGTTGTGTGATGCATTTATCAATGATGAGAAAGTTTTAGACATGTACTTCTGGAAATGTTAAAAATGGCAATAATAATTACAGTTCTATCATGTTAATGCTTTTACTAAAACAGCCACTTTCTATGTGTTGAATTGAAATGGAAAGGAAAAACAACTGAACTTCAACACTACAAAGCTATTAAGGATCCCTCACCTTAGAGCAGGCTTTTTCAGTTTGCATGCATTGAGAAGATTCACAGACCTGCTTAATCCAGATTGAGAGGTGCGTAAACAAAGCAGAATAAAAAGTGAATGCAACAATAAAATGTGGAAACAAGACATTTACAAGACTTACATTAAAAGACAAAATTGCATGCTTTCAAGATATGAAGTCACGTGCAAGAGTAAACAACAAAGTGCTTATTGACTCAGTTAGATGTTTGATCATTTCAAACCATACATTTAAGAACATCAATGTATCTTTGAATGACAAAATCTCAGCAGTGCCCCGATAGACTGACCATTTCTAAAGCAACTCAAAAATAAAATTAAAAAAAAAATCAAAGAGGCTATCTGAAGGAACACGACAGATGATCCAGCTAAAAGACAAAGACTATTAAAAAAGCAACAACAAAGACAAGAAAATAAATCCTCATATATACATACATATACCACTGCATAGCATGAATGTTTCAGGCAGTTGCATTACTGAATTGTGGTGAACAAATCTGGCCAAAATTAAAAAGATATATACCTTATTACTAAAATTACTTGGGAAAATATAAAAGCTTTTTAATAAAAGAAATTAAAAACCAGTGCACAATGCTCTTAAGACAGAAACTGATGGCATTAATATTTTGTCTAGCACTCATTCTGACCCTCATTTAAATCAATTAGAATGAACTCAGGAATAACATATGACTTTAATTTCATTACGCCTCTGAGCAAAATGCACTAATAACTTTAATTGTTAGAGATATTGTGAAGTGGTGTAATAGTTTTTTCACTCAAAGTTCAATGGAGAGGGATTTCTTTTTAAATTTATATTCTAAATATTTTAAACCATTTTCTTTGAGAGATGAGTGTTCCACAGAGCATTTAATTGAAGGTTTGATTCAGAGTTTGTGTGTGTGCCAGTTACAAACCATCGCTGCCCCCCAACATTAATTCCAGGCGACTGAACAATTTCCTAGGGGCCATGTGTTTAGAGTTTAGAAGAACAGGAATTTATCATATTAAAGTATTTTATTCTCCCTCCAAACAAAGCTCTTTATGTTTTCTTTGTTCCTGCTTCTTCCTTTTGATCTCCATTGTCAGAATTTTGCACCATTGTAATACTTTGCAATCTGCTGGGGGAGAAAGAATGACTGATTGTCTCCTTTTGAAAGGCAAAGTATTTGCAAGCCTGCAGTCTGCACCAGCATCCCTACTGGGAAAGGTACTGTCTGCATTCTCCTCCCTTACTTTTTTTTTTTTCCCTCAACTCTTGGAAACAAAGCTATCCTAGATGAGTCACAAAACCTTAGATTTTAATAGGGAACACAAAACATCACTACTACGCACTGGCCAAATTCCAAAGACAAATTTAGTGTTAAGCAGCAAACTTCAAGCCACATTAAATGCCAAAGAAAGAGTGCAGGGGGAAGGGAAAGTTCTGCTCACAATACACTAAACTTATCTTATTCGGAATGAAAATTTCAAATAGTTATTTTAAGCATAAAGTTTAGAATAAAACTATGGCAGCATTCAAAAACCTGTTACTCAAAAATAGCTCATATACTTCTAAATCACAGAATTAGTAAATATTTTTAAATTCAAATCACATCCTCTGATCAAAGGTTTCTTGTGAAGATGACATGGAAACACTTTTCAAAGCCAGGCAATTCTTGACTGTTCATCTGTGTCAGGTGATTGTTCAACCCATCTCAGAATCGCTCCAGCTCTCTGTTAGCTGGCTGGCACCCAGAGCTGTGTTCACATGGTCCCCAGAGCCTGAGTGCAGCAGCTCCTCTTGGTGCTTGACCACAGTTTTTGGTTCCAGTACCACCAGCATCACCAGGCTTTCTATCTTGCACTGTATTACCACCATATACTTTTATAATCCAGTTGATTCACGTTTTGAATTTGTGCTTTTGCTCTATTCAAGTTATTTCAGTCCTTCCTTAACCTGGATAATTGGGTTTTGACTGCGAGATCTGAATGCTGAAGCAGGGTTTGGTGCCCTCAATTCTAATTGAAGTCAGAGTCAGTTGAGGTTACAATGCTTTGCAAGATCTGGATCTAATTATCACATTACATCCTATAAACCTACTGATATCCAGAGATACATGTTTTACATAAGGAAAAGCAATATGCATGGAGGTTAAATGATTTGCATAAGGTCACTGAGAGAATATATGGCAGAACTCAAATAAAAGCCTGCTAGCTCCACCCTTTCAGCCTCAAGCATTTTTTATTACCTCCAATTTTATATTCCTGCCAGAAGAAGTCATTTCCATTTCAAATATTAAATGGGAAATCAGAAAATGCAGTGAACTCTGAACCACATCTCCTTGGTAATCCAGCAAGGCAGATAAGCCATATACCAGCCTGTGGGTTCAAATGAGTTAACCAATACATTTAATACAGCTATTGTATGAAATGAGATTGTGTCTGCAGACATACCAGTAAATACTTCTATCTCTAAGCAGGAGAATGTATGGATGTACACTTAGTCCCCATGCAGACTATTTGCATATATTTACATAAATAATGCACAACAAACTGTTTCAAGGGACAGACTAATGTCATTTCAATTGGACATCATACAGTCTTAACCTAAACAGTGCTAAGTATAGGAGAAGAGAGGAATCAGAAAACATTTGATTGTAAACCCTCTTTGCACAAGGCAGTAAAACATTTGGGAAGGACTCCATTCACCTGCACTTTCTCTTGGATATATGGTCACAGGTAATAAAAAAATGGAAGATGCTATTTTTTACTATTGCAATCATAGCAGATATTAGTCAGTCTCAACAGCAGATCCTAAGTTTAGAAGATGACTCAGCAAAAATATTTTTCCCTTTCTACTGTTGTTTTTAACTTTCATTTTTCAAACTCTGCATTTTCAACGGTGCACCTGTGTTGTATAGAAAAATTATTAAAAGCATTCACGTAAAAATTAAGTTTAAAAACATCTATAAACACTTAAGACTGTTCAGCTGCTGTGTCACATGACCATACTTTGGACTAAAGAATACCTACACTACAAATTAGCCACATTTCTTAAGAAAAGAGCATTGCTTAATAGAAATCCGTAGTAAAAAATAGCTTGAAATTTCCCACCATCTGTAAATCGTGCAACTGAGAGAAGTTTCTAACACAAACAAACAAGTCCTACCCCTTGAAAAAGGAAGCTATTTGATTTTGCTGATGTATTTCCATTACTATTTTATGCATAAACACATGCATTTCCTGAAGGTAAAAGGGTCCAATATAAATACAAAGTGTGATTGAATTCATCTTAAGGATGCATAATGAATTATTCTACTTGACTGTATACAAGAAAGATATTTGGAGCACTTATGGTATCATCTTTAAATACTGAATATGTGGAACATCATTTACTACAAAACCCTGAAATCTGACCAAAATCAGTTATTTCAAGGTTCACTATTAAATTATTAGATAATAATTTACCAAAAAAATGTTTTGTACAATAATTAATCAATGAGGTTCTTGCCACTCCACTTTATTCCTCTTGATGTACATTTATAGGCAAGGCATAGAAATCTGCTTTAATATAGTTTAATAAAGGTAACAATAAAGAACATTTTCATGTTAAAGACATCAATACAGAATTTTAGAGCATTTGAAGGGAGCAATAATTGTACAGCACCTGAATTTACAACTGCTTTTTTCAGGACATGAAACAATCCCACCCTCCTAAGCACTCTTAATAAGTGCTCACCTATTTCAGCAAAACTGTCCAAATATTTTGTTTCTTTTCCAAAATTGAACACAAGTTTTCATGCTGCATACTTAAAGCACCTTCAGCCTAGCTTCTTCAGCAATGTGAAGGGACAAAGCATAATAAAAGGACACTAAATACTTGGCCTGTGGAAGAATTTCTCACACATTAATCAAGACAGTCTAAAAATACTCCCTAAGGGTGCTCTCTAAGGACTTTCCCATTGGCATTCTGGGTACCCAGGCTGCACGTGGGTCAGGTGGAAGGGATACAGGGTGCCACTTATCTACAGGGATCCTAAGCTAGGATAATACCTACAGGCTGCAGGCAATACCAGATGAAACACCTGAACTACATAAAGGCCTCCAAGAATAGAGAAACCATGAGTATGATCCTGACCTGCATTTCACTCACCCTACTCTGGGGCAGAAAGTCCTATGCTGAACCCTAGAGACAGAGCACAGAGATTCAGGAATCACACCCTCTGTACACAGGTGAAGTCTCCCAGTGCCTGTACTCTCATATGTTTTATAACTACTAGTTGAAAATTAGGAAGAATGAAATTATGATAATTATTAAGAAAAAATAATTTGTGAAGAACAAATGTGTTTTGAAATTCAGCATGTACTAAATAGTACTCCTTTTTAAACACAAATACATCTCCTTTTCTAAAAGGAAAGTTCTTTCACCCATTGTCAAACCTCTACAAATCTAATAATGGGACAGTTTGGACAGTATTTGCTTTCCTTCTCTTCTGTTAAGGTCTGATTCACACCAGCCTGCCAAAGCCTACAGCTGCAGCAAGCTCCAGCTCATAAGAACTCACAGGAGTTCATTTTTGTGACATAAACAAATATGGTATTTTCCAAATTTAATTGTACACAATGTAACTTCTCTCTACAAAAACAGAACCTGGAGTTTCTTGAAAATCAGACCCCTTGAACACAGTAACAAAAACTGGCTTATCTTTAGCCATCATCTCCCCTTCGAGGAAAAATTCTTTTTAAGAGAGAGACCTCAGATCTTAGCAGGTTAATGCTCTCATCTCTACAACTCACCCTCCCTCAGAGCTGACAGCATCATCACTACAAAAAGATGAGGAGACACACAAAAGAAATGTACAAAAAAATCCCCCAACCTAAACCCCAAACCCCACACTATGATCTTTTACACACATACCACACAGCAGATTAGCACCACAATAACTGCCACATATAACTTGAACTTGCGTCACCCAATCCATTCCATTCCTTATAACCCAGATGTATAAAACATTTAGTATATTTAAAAACAGCTACACACAAAGCAAACTGGGACAGAGCAGTAATTTTTAAAAGGGCTTAATAAATGCTAATGATAACATATCTAAAGATGGATGTTTTCATTTGCATAAATATATGCTAGGCATAGAATTTTCCTCCTCCCTGAGATGCTGCTAACCCTGTGCATGCAGTTTATATGATAATTTTGTTAGTGAGAGAAAGCCACCAAAGATAACATACTGATTTGCAATGATAACACTGTTTCTCTGCAGACTATATATTTTCTACTACCTACTCAAAGAATTCTTGCACCACTTTTCACATCATGCTGGGCAACAGCACAGTAGAAATTCTTTATTCTCCCAATGCTAAATTCTTAAAAGCAAGAAATGTACACAAACCAGTAAGACCAAGCATTGTGCATTCTTTCAAGACTCATGGTAATAACCTTAATTGTATTTAGAATGAATAAATTTAAAGCCTCTTAGAATGAAATCCATCTCCTTTTCTTTCCGAACTAAATATTTAGTCTGCTGCTTTGCAAGTAAGAAAAACTACATATCTAGAAGATTAAAACAGGAGCTATACCATGTTATCAAAGCCATGGTTGTAAGGTTTCTCATAGATGCCTACCTTTTTGCTGCTGGTGATACAGTCTCCTTTCTGGTTCCTGATGGAGAAGGTAAAGAGCCACTTGGTTTCTTTGGTAATACAGTTCCATTGTTAACTGTAGTCCTTAAAGGCAGGGTTTGTACCAGTGGTCTCGCTGTAAAACAAGCATAAGATGAAATCATTGCCTTCATTTGCTTTTCTGTGTTTTTTCTTCAGCAAACAACACTAAAATATTTTAAATTTTCCATGTAGTGTGCCATTTTTGTGTCACTATGGCCAAATTCAGCATAGATGAGGGTTTTAATATTGAGGAATTTTAAAAAATTATTATTATTCATAATAATAATAGTCCTATCAAGTAAAAACTCTGTCCTAGATTAAGGAGCTTAGTGGTAAGCACAAAAGTAATTGCTATCCTCGAAACCAATCCTGCTCTGTCAAAGGAGCATCAGCCTCTTGCCCACCTGGATAGCACCCAGAGGAGTGCTAGAAATAAAGGCAAGTTGTCATCCCAGAAACTTCTGCTCTTCATCCCTCAATCTTGTTGGAGGTTTTCCATAAGCAAATTATCTATTAAGAAATTTCTACTCCCCCCAAAAGGTCTTTTTTTCAAAGAATGTGGGCTTATGTTTAACAGAAGGGATTTGTACCCTTTATTCAGAAAAAGCTACTGAAATCAGCAGAAGAGTGAAGCTGGCATTATCTACCTACATTATTCTGACCAAATGTTAGCTCAAAAAAAGGATCTATGTGTCATAGGTGTAATTAACATTAGAATAACAGGAAAGTCCAATTCAAGTAGTTAGAAGTTAGTTGCAAAAATAGTGTTTAAAACTGCAAGCAATGAGTACCGACACGAATACTACTGTGGATCAAAGCCTCGAAACACAGACACAAACATGACCAGTGCTCTCTCTACAGCAGAGAAAAAAGCTTGAATCACTTGAAATTTGACAGGACTTTGTATTACAAGCCATTGTAAAGATGCCAAAAGCCTCTGGGTTCAGAGAAACACCACCTGAGAGAAGGCAGCAGTAACAAGTCACTTTAGGAACATAAAATTTCATTGTACTTGGAGAGGATGGCAGGGAGAATACCTATGAAATGTTCTTCAAAAAAGACTGCCAAGGATAAAAGGACTAAAAGGCTAAACTGAAACTGTACCAATTGCATACAATTATAGGTCATATTGTAACAACATCTTATTGTAGCACTGACAGCAAGCATTTATTGACTGGTTCACCCTAAGTTTTCATATACTGAACAAAAAGATAGATGTGAAAGACTGTGCCTTCAGAAGACTGTCAGTACATATGGTCTACTAGAAACAACTTGCAAGACAAACTTTGTCTTGAAACTTTGTTAGAATACATGCTTGCTCATTATGTATTTGTCATTTATTTGTCCAGAGGAGAAAAATTTAGAAAACAACCTATATGGGAAATACTGAAGGAATGAGGCTTATTTGGCTTAGAAGAGTGAAGGATGACAGGAAAAAAAGTCAACAAAGGAGATAAAAAGAAAAGTTCCTCTATGCTCACTGAGGGAGCCTTCCAGCCCTGCCTTCCATGATCTGTTTTAACTGACTAATGCTGTCTTTAGAGTTTATACAAAACATCTGAAGTGTACTTAGAGACTTCCCAAGCCTCTATTTATTTTTTTATTAGTGAATTCAGATATAATTCTATTTACTTCTCCTTTATTATTTTTGGTATATTAAATTCTTTTTACAGTTTTGTGCTGGAAGCTCTGCTGCTTGTTTCCTAATTTCTGCACTGTTAAACCATATGTATAAAACTGATAATGTTGCATTTTACAGAATCAAAGGTAGCTACAGTTGAGAAGTTGTGGACCTGTCTCCTGGCAATCTTTCTGTAGCTCACAAAACTTTAATGAACTTTCAGAAGACAAATTAGAACAGTAATTGAAGTTAAAAAAATTTAAAATATTTTCCTTATTTGTAGTTATTTAAAAAGAATGTCTACTAAAGAGTAGCTGGAGTGAACTAGCTGGAGTCTGTTTACTCTCCTAACCTTATGAAATCGAAATTTGCAGCAGCCAGGAATAAACCCTGCAACCTATAACAGAAGTTTTGCTTCAGATCCAGCACCAATCCACAACCCACACTTCTGGAAATAGAGATTTAAATGGTCAGCTAGTGTAGAAAGCAACACCATGAAACTCTTGCACAACATACAGAAAAACTGTGCATTATTCAATAAATCCACTGTTTACTCAGGAGCTATTTAGTTTTACTTACAACAGCTAGTTCACACCAGTGGTAACTGGCATCACAGTCACACAATCCCAAACATGTCATTGCTGTTAGAAGTCAGTAACACACTATTACTGCTTTGTCAGTAATGTTTATTTTGGAAGTTCTGGTGCTTCAAGGTCTTACCTGTGGTAGCAGGACTGACAAGTTTATCAGCCTCAGCAGCAGCTTTTTTAATCATACTCTGATCTATGGATTAATAGGGCTGTTAAGTTTACAAACAAACCAATAATTGCAAAAGGAAAGAACAACAAACACAAGTAAAACAAAGGCAGGAAGCCCTACTGAAACTCCACCAAGTAGTAGAATTAAATAAGGAAAGGGGAAAAAAAACCCAAACAACTGAACAAAAACTCAAAACACCATTAGGGAAGGAGCTCCACAAATGGACAAGATAAGCCGCTCCCTTTCCATGATGTATGCTGCTTTTAAGCTGCTTAGCTCAAGAACACAAAGACTGAAAACAAGCTCAAGATTTTTCTATTATGGATTTGAAAGTCTGGAACTTGAAATCTTTAAATTAATTTTAAATCTGAAGTACTCAGAAAAAATAAAGGCATTTGTCCCATGAAGATTCTTTTCCAGACTTTATACAGTACGGAGGAGATCCTGTTTTTCCAAAGGCACAGACCTCGCCCAACACACACACTTAATCCTGATCCATTTCATCTATAGATCTAATGATAACAGCAGCACACAGTATGATTCAAACCCCAGTTTGCATGGACACAATTTCTGTGACACACTGTGGGATCAAATTCCACTTTTTAAAATTCCAGATGTGGAATTAGTCATTAAACAATATAAGACAAATAAACACAGGTTCAGTCCATGCAGCCCAAGGGGTATGAGAAGCCACCACTCCCATGTTTAACAAAGCCCCTCTCCTAAGAGTATCCATCAGAAGCCTCCATAATGCTATTCCAAACTAAAATTAGTCTTATGCTAAATAATTGCATACAACTTTCTATAAAGTAGTTGTGCCTACAAAGGAATAATAGGTGATTATGTGAAACAGATCATATTTGACAAAACAGCTGAAAAAAAAAGTGGTCTGAATACTTCAGATTCCCTTTCATGTTTATAATTCATGCCTAATAAGGTTGACCATACAGTAAATGATACAGCTGATGTTCAGCAAAGTGAAAGTTCTTTACATAAACAGTCACATTACCAGTCTTCTTCAGAAATTAGGTGGGTTTTGTTGACAAATACCAAGACTAATTCTGATAATTTGCAAGGGAAGAGCAATTGACAATTTTAGTCCTCTATTTGCATTATTACAGTAAAAAATCTTACACTGTAATTTCACACACACATTAAGAACCAGGCATGCAATACATTCATTAAAAAAAAAAAAAACCTCCAAACCACACACACACACACAAAAATTCCACAAACAAACCCTTACAAGACCAGTCATAAGACAGGGGAATAGGCTTACAGGAGCTTTTCTTCAATGTACATTGAACTATGGCTCTAATGGTCTGCCATGACCAAGAAAACCTCTCCTGATTTAGAGTTCAATTCTGCTCACAGAATCCATGAAAATCTGGTTTGTATTTTGCTAAGTAAAGCCAGCAGGCATGAAGAACAGATTTGGTTACAACTCAGAAATAATTACTAGACTTTATTTCCTCCATGCATCAGATAATATCTATTTTACAGGCAACATGAAGCCTCTTAATCCCTTGTAAAACCAGATTTGATGGAACATTTTATCACAGTGGAGGCTATCTTTAGTAACATTTAACTTATCTGATATTTTAAATATTTTCTCAATAAAACAAAGACAAAATAAGGAGATTACAACAGAAAGGGAAGAGAACATGAAGACAAGATCACAGATATTTCATGCCTATTCCATCTGACAGCTAGCATGAGACATAACCAACTCGTCATTTGGCTCTGTAATTCTGTCCCTTTCAGCTTTCCTCATCTCCTGACACAAAACTTTGTAATAAAAATGACATCTCAGTTCAACAAATTAAGTAGTTCTTACCTAGTCCGTTAAATCAATGACTAGAACTAAATATTTGTTGCAGGGTCATATAACCAAGATGAAAGGAAGTCCTATCTTTAAACTGAGAAAATATGAATCCATAAATAGGTAACATAATTCTCATGCAAAGTAAGGCTTTAATTAATATTAATACATATCAGGACTCCAAAAGAAACAACTTCTTAAGTTAGACAACAGAGAGCCTGTGAAGTCAGTACATTCTTTCCACATCTAGGTTGCCACCACTCTTACTCCTAAGACCACCCTAAAATACCTTGTGTGCTTCTCTAAGCTGCACACAGGCAGCCTCCCAGGCCTTTGCAGCCTCACACACTACAGTAAATCACATTGGTTGAGTTCTAATAAACCTTTACTCCTGTGAAATGCTGGATGTCCAGGTCCAGCTTTTCTGAATTGTGCACAGAAAAACCCATTCCTGCAGAGCAGGAGCCACAGGAGAGCACAATGTGGCATGTGGGCATAGCACAGAATTCTGCCAAGCAGTGACATCTGTCACACCTTGCACCTTGCTGGCTCTGCTGCTCTGGAACATGGTAACAGGCAACAACCACAGCTCTACCTTTCTTTCATAGCTGAGCAGCTGGTGTTTTACCATCTCCTTAGTCATGTCAACTCTGTCCTAGCTTAGAGCTCTGCCTTATGTCTGTATGATCCATAGACACTTAAGACATTTTAAATTAAATTTTAATTACATTTTACTTAAGTTTAATTCATTTTTTGGGATAAAAAAAAACCCAGCCTATTAGGAGTTTCACCCACAGAAGACAATGCCTTCCCTAAAGAGTTTATAAAATACCTTGATCAGAAGTAAGGAAGTGGTAGCAATGGTTAAATGTAGCTTGTGGATTAAGCATTAAGAAAATGCAAATGCTTTGCTGGTTCATGTAAATTGTAGAAGGCTCACAGATTTAGCCATCTGGATTTCTATGTATTCTTTTTAACAGGTTGAATTTCAAATGTATTTTATTTAGAGTTTGATTTGTTTATTTTGAATATTTCAAGATCTAATGATTAACCTATTTTAATACATATGAAACACTTATTGAACTGCACTATCTATTTTACATCTGTCTGAAATGCAAACCTTTGGTAGGTCCTTTCTTGTTCTGCATGGCCTGCTGCTCCTCTGTAATATTCAAGCGTCGGACCACATCAGCAAGGGCAGACTTGAGCAGCTGGATGTCATCTTCCTGCATCTGGACACGCTGCTCCAGAGAGGCAATGCGGTCTGTAACCTCCATACTGCTTGCAGCAGAGGCACTGTCATCTAAACAAAGCAGCAGAAAAAAAAAATGCATTATCAATAACGGACAGCCATCCAGAAGTACCTTATGCAATCAGCTGCAGGTAAAAACAAGGCTTTTCTTTCTTCTTGAGGAAGAAAGTGTTTAAGTGACCAAAGGGAAACAGATAGAAACAAAAATAAATAAGTAAAGATACATACTTTAGTAAAATGTTATGATGAGGTTGGCTTCAGGGCCAGTTGTTAATTGGATTCCACTACCAATTATCTGCATGTCAGAACTGCAGTGATCAACCATCACCCTTCACTATTCCACTCAACACAACATTCTGACACTGCTGGGCATTCACATAGAGAGCTACATTTTCTGATATGCTATACACCCTTCCAGAGTTTTCTGTCTCATATAGGTCATAGAGATACATTACAAATACATAAGTAACAGATAGGCTTACACTTTTTCAAGCTAACGGGTTGAAGAACAGATATTGACCCAATCTGCTAACCCCTAGTTTATACCAGCAGCTTTGAGAACATTCCCTGTAACTGAAATAAAAGCCCAAATAATTTCAGAATTACTCAGTAACTATACTCTAAGCCTGCAAATTATTAAAAGGGTCATTACTTTGATACAATTCACCCATTATTTGGAAGTAAACCATAGAAGCTTCAAGACTGCAAATCCATGATAAGGACTACATGTTCTTTCCACTCAAATCTAGTATTAAGAATATTTTTCCTAAATGAGCACTTTTGTTCCTATCACATAGAAACACTGTCTCTTTTTACAATATTAAGTTAGGAGAAGTAAGAAGAAAGCAACACCAAAGACATCAAAGTCAGCATCAAATAGGGAAATAATGTACAGTTTTTAAAGAGAATTGCAAAGTTTTATTTAACTAGGCTTTGAAACCTGAAAAAAAAAGTTAGGTACTAACTTACTGGATGATTTTAAGTAATCTTAGTCAAAGATCATAGCTTTCAACTCATGACTTAATAAGTCATACTGTAGCAAAAATGGATATTTATGCTACTATCTGCAAGCATAATTGACTTCTCCCAATTCGCAATGCAAGTCTGCAGCCTGCATTTCTTCTGTTAAAGCTGAGCTCTCTTTGTGAAGAAGGTGGTATTTGTTTTCATTTCTTGTGTTCTTAATTCTCCTCATTCCAAACCAGAGTTTTCCACTTCTTTTGTAAAAGGGCGCAATACAAAAGTTAAATGGTTTGTGTATAATAATAACTCCTCTTGAATTTAAAAACCAAGTGTTTAAAAAAGGAAAACAACTGTTTCTGAGTACATCTAAAAGCATACCTGAGTACATCTAAAAGCATATTAAAAGTTTGCATACAAACTTTTAATCATAAGCATCTAGGAAAAAAATGGCATTAATTAAAAAAAAAATTATTAATCTCCAAACCACTCCAATACAGATTGGTTTTGAAATCTGTTTATCAGATCAATTTTGGCTTCCTCATCTCTCACACCCCCAATAGCTATCTGTGGTTATCAAAAGCTGAATTAGAAACAACTCAGAAACAATGTAACAATATTGACAGTCCATAATTAGCCACAGACTATTACAGTTTAAAATGCTTGTTAATTCCGTTATAGGATTTTCAGACCTTATTTAAAATATCACCATTAGGCTATTATTAGACTGAATATAGTAGTAATGCAAGTATCTGGTTCTGAATGAACTAAATCAGAACTCAAGTTCCTGAAAAATGTTAAAAAACTTTCCCCATGATAAAGCTTTCCAAACTTTGGCCTAATCAGACTTCTGCTCAACACAGGACTCTGTCCTGTAGCAATTACAGGTAATTAGTTCCCAAACTCAGATTAGCAGCTATGCTGGCAGCAGTAAGAGCTGCCTGCAGAACTTAACCTCTCCTCCACAAACAAAAGCCCCATGCTGCTCTAATGACTTTACACTTTAACTCAGCTGGAAATAACATGGATTAGCATACTGGACAATAGGCAACCAAATCAAAAGCTTGATTTAACCAATACAAGCCAAATTCAAACTTCAGCCATTCTGCCAAATTCAGTATCATCAGGAATAGCTTTCCTCTGAATTCAGCCAACAAGAAATAGCCAAATCCCAAAACCAGGGCAGTAAAGGAAACCCAGAGGAAAATCAGTTGGTGTTGAAATTATCTACCCTTGCTACAAAAGAAAACATCCTCATTGAAGTATCCATTTCACTAATTTTTAAGTGTGTAGAAACAGTAATTTTGCCCAGACATTTATCTTCAAGTGGTAAATTGGTGGCACTGGTTTATTTACAGTCCTGTAAGAAATCACTCCCACTAATAACTATTAAGATGTACAGTTCTCTCTCTTCTTCCCCCTTCCCCCATCTGTTACTGTGACATTTCCCCTCACACCCTCCCTGACCAACAGGCCCCCGCAAACCCTTTCTTGGACACAACATCTGTATCTTCCACTATCATCATTCTTGTAGGGTCCTGGCAACATAACCCTCATCCTTGCTGTAACTTACAGCTTGTTTGGTTTTTATGGTGGTTACTTCACTGGGTGCAGTTCCCTTCCAAGGATGCAGGAAAAAAAAATCTAACAGCTTTCAGTAAGATTGCAGCTGGAGACAAGATTTCTTACAGTCCAATACCATTTCACTTTACCTCCTCTTTGTATGCATGTACAAGTAAGCTAGAAAAAAGGCACAGAATACAACAAAACTGCATTTTATGAAGAATGCAATGTTCAATTATAAAATAAGCATAACCTGTTTGTTATGCAAGTTGAGGGTGGAATGTTCTTGCCATTGAGATCATTACATCCCAGTATGTTGAGCAATAAAGTTGCACCTTCAACACAGCCAAATAAGTGAAATGGTACAGTATCAGAAGAGAAAAAAACAATTAATGCTATAAACAATACAAAAACTAAAATGTCACTGCAGATGTCACCTACTCTGTCCACACAAGGAAGAGTGGTATTGGTAGCCTAATTTGTGACCTGCCTCTGCAGTGTATCACTCATCCTCACAGCAAAGGACATTTGCAAGGAATATTTTAGCACACATTTGTAATGAAATTTCAAAAGGCATATGAAGGAGACTGCAAATCCAGACAAATTGCCTTCAAGTATTAGATCTCCTTATCAGTCACTACCACCCCTTCCCATGGATGGGCAGAACAGACATCACACCACCTACAAGGGTAGCATCAACAGCACAACAGAATTAAGTGTTATCTTTTTCCATCAATGGGAAGAAAAAGGACTTTACAGTGAAATTTATACAATATGTTTTTAGAAACCTGAAGTGAGTCACTTTCTACAAAGTTCATTTCACCAATTTTAAGACAAGTCTAAATCATTGTCTCAAACATGTAAATCATAGAACAGTTTTGGTGGGAAGGGACCTTAAAGATTCCTGTCCATCTGCAATGCGCAGGGAGTTAATCTACATCTCATGAGATAAATGCAACCTACAATGTCCAAAATTAGATAAAACAAGGAGGTATCAATTCAGATGCCTCATTTTTCATCGCAATAGGCATTTGTGGTAAAACTTGGAAAAAAGAGTCATTTATCATTTTTACTTTGCTGAGATTCTACAAGTTTCAACGGGAAGGCAGCAAAAAAGGGGAATGTACTACATGCCTCTCTAAATTGTCCAACCAGCTAATCCATGATCTCATAGATTGGAAAGATTTCTCATGGCAAACTAAAAGACAATACTGAGTCAAATGATTAATCTGCTTCCAGAGTGTATTCCAGTTTTACAGCAATTTATTAATTGAGCTTAGCCAAATGTGAAGAAACAGCTGAAGCAAAGCCAACAACAGGATGTGTATGCTGTTCACAAGAGTGATTTCAATACTATTTCAGTGTATGTAGGCTAAAGCTAATTTACATACTTACGCCATTAGTTAGAAGGAAGCCTATTAGATGCATACTATTTTCTGTAGATTTCTTCTATAGAAAAAACTAAACCTTCTGAAAAACCTAAATCTTAGCTGTACGTTAACGTGTATTAAATAATTAAAATAGGACTTGGCATTCTCCCCCCCACCCCCAGAAGAACTACTTTATTAAACATAATCCACCTTTGCATATGTAGGCATTAATTCTGAGGCTATCTTGTCCACCTCAGATCCCAGCAGTTGACCATGCAGTGGAAATATTAGGTACTGATTCTCAAAAGACTGGCAAACAAATTTGAGTTTTTTCAATCTACATGGCATATTTGGAGCATCAATTAACAGGATAAAACTGTACATTAAGTACTTCCAAAATTGATTACAACTGTGGTTGCTAGACACCTTTTTTGTAATACATTTTGAAAGTGGCATCTCAAAGTCTTTGCAGAGTTGTCCTTGTGTTTAGACACTCTGCAGGACATCAGGAAAGAAAATGCAAGCCTTCTGAGGACAGCAAATGCCAGCGGTGGTCTTTGGCAAAAACTAAAGATAACCCACATGATGGAAAACACGGCAAGGGATGGCAGTGGAAAGGCAGCATCATCCACACACAGAGCAGCTCTTCTTCTAGCATAAACACATAGATTGTGCCAGCAAGCCTGAATTATGCTCAATTGGTAGGAATACTTTCTGTTACTGAGAGATTTCATTAAGTGTATCACGTTCGGTACTTGTCCTGAAATCAATTGGTGCAAGTATTTACATTCCTTGGAAACAGCTATGAACTTCAGGGCCACTACTATAGCCTTATGAAACTGTACATGAACAGAAAGGAATTCTCCACTCTCAGTATGCAACTAACTCTACGGCAGAACACAGCAAGTGCTGAGAAAGCCATGCCATCAAATGACAACAAAAGAAAGAAAACTGTATTTATGAAAAAATAAGCAAACAAAAAAAGCACAGTCCTGCAGATTAGGAGATCCATAGCCAGAATTTGACCCAGCATACTAGCAAACAAGATCCTACACTTTCAGAAACATCTTTCCACCCATAAAGGCCCATGGTTTTTGCACTTCACTAACTGCAAAGCTGTCAGATGGGGCACATGTCACTCAGGACACGTTTGGCAAGTTCCCCTTCTCCTGCCCACATCATCACTGAGATCTCATGCAAGTAACTGAGATACTTCAACTACTTCCTTCAAGTAACACTACCACTAACTTTCAAATGACCTCTCTGCTTCACCTCCCTTGATACCATATGTTTAGCTTCACATTCTAAGAGAGCAGAAAAACATCCCTCTGTGGCAGGCATCTCCTACATTTTCCAAACCCTGCCCTCCCTGTTTGGTTAATTTCATGCATCTTTGAGTCTGGGTCACAGAAGTCAGGCAGACAAACTATTTGATAGAAACAGTATTTCTGAGTTGACAGCAATAGAGAGAAAAAAGAACCTGGGAAGAGAGACAATCATCCAACTTCTCTCAGAATGAACACAAGCAATTCACTGTAGCACAGAAACAGGGGAATGCAGCCACAACACTGTTGCCAGGCTTTGAAGCAAGATTGGAAAGTACCAAGTATTCTCCTTGTATCAGTTACTGTGGCATAATGTCAGCGGTCATTCGCAGACCAGAGCTTCTGTGCAAGGGAACAATGGGAAAATAAAACAGCAGGTTTAGTTTCCTTTGACAACATCACGCCAAGCTCCTTTGTTTAAAAGATTAATGTCAACAGTATTTCACAGACTAAATATCTTTCCTCTGCTCACTTTTCTAATGCAAAACACTGTACCATACCTGAAACACAGCAGCAGCCCTCCAGGCTTGGCTCCTGGGGACAATGACAACACATACGGGCAACAGTTTATCATAAAGTCTGGTACATACTAGACTGGTCTGCCAGATTAGAGCTTTCCACTGTGAGAAGCAAGTGGATTTAAAGCCCAATATAATGTTATCCTATTTAATCTTGTTACTTTGTGTGGTTAGGGGAACAAGCAGAATCTTTTTAACTACAGGTAAATTGTAAACATTGCTGCTTTACATGAGGTTTTGGAAATGAAAACTGGTTGCCAGCTGAATGTCTAATCCTCTAACTGTATTTTGCTATAAATGTATATATAATAGGACAAAAGTGCAAGCATCATATCTACTTTTTGAGATGAAAAATTTTGATTATGAGGAACAAGAAATCATATCTAATCTTTAAACCCAATGGCTACAGGAACAATGCCTATCTATAAGCTTATGTATGTGTACACACATGCCATTTTTGAACAGGTAGGTCAACTTTTCAGTTCATTCTGTATTCTAATGCGTGTTCTTAAGAGTGATTAGCAATGCAAGGAGATGGCCTAGTTGGGTACAATCAGGTACATCTCACATTAAGTAAGCTGAACAGCCCAGATTAGTTTTTCCATGTCCTCACAAGATATGTATGTGTAGGAGGAAATGGGAAGAAAACTCTATCCCACACGTCTGCCTAATGCCCTACTCTGGAGGTGCTGGGAACCACAGTAGCAGTAAAACATCATCTTGTGAGAACAGATCACTTCTAAACCATGCTAATAAAAAAATACAAATATTTTTGTCAACTAATATGGACTACAGATGGTTATTTTTGTGAACAGTATTTTCTCTCCTCTAATACAGCTAGCTATCGCAACCCAGTACTTTTAAAATCTTATTACTGTATTTTCCAACACTCACTGAGGAATAACTTGTCCTTTTACAGTTTTACCACTAGAAACTTTAAGACAGGGAATATAATTTCCTAAAATTAGAGGCAGAATTTGAAAGGATAAATCCATAATAGCAATCATCACTCAGAGCCTCACAGCTGGGAGCACTGCATTCATTAACAAAATGGGAATGAAGAAAATGATCTTAACAGAACATTTTCAGAAAGCTCCTCATGGCTAATTAGTTAGGAATCACTGCAGCAAAATTATAAGCATGTGCCCTTGACCTGCCTGTAGCTGTCAAGATATAGCCAGCAGCTTACTATTTTTTCCCAAGCAGATGGTAAAAGAGCTTCTACTTGGAAATCAACCAGTTAAAAATTATCTTCCCCAATAGCACTTAAGAAGATGGAAGAAATTTTTGACAATTCAATAAATTAGAGGAATTTTACTCAGAAGAGGTCTATCAACATAAATACTTTAACAGTTCAGAGCTACTGTTCTGGCTCCATTGAACACAGAAGTCAATATAAAATGTTTTAGCCAGTTATGATTCCTCCACATTATGCTGGGATCAGCCCATACCATTGAAAAAAAACCCCAAACCCCAGCATTGCAAACAGAAACCAGGAGAGTAATGATAATATTCTGTAGCATAATATTAATGCAAGGATAGTAGTTTGAAAAGGAAGTGACTCCATGGCACCTGCCTGGAGTTAAGAAACTGAAGATGCAGCCTAACAAGAACTTGCTAATGAAAGAACCAGTAGGGTAATTAAGGCATCAGGGCAGAATAGCTGGGCTGTTTTAGCACCTTATAGTCTCAGTGATATGCTGAGAGTGTGCCTGTATCACACCCTTAAAACAAGAGAAGAAAAATAGATTGTGGAACATGGGAGAACATCTCCAATGACTCTCCATCTCCATGTCACAGCTAGGGCTCAATGTCCAAGTCATCCAACAACAGCTAGGAAGGAATGAATGCAAATTCATCACATGATGTAAGGTAAAAAACCTCCAGCTTTTGTTTAGCATTACTAGACAAAAAGAACCAATTCAGAAGAGATTTGCTTCTCCTAAATATACTTTAAACCACATGCAAATAAACACCACACATCAGTTCACAAAAAAACTTTCTCCTAACAACTTTATAGTGTTTAATTCAATACCTTTTCACTGCTGTAAAAAACTGGATTTCTCCATTTGATTCTTCAACCATGCCATATGCATAAAAGCAGAAAGATTTACTTTTACTTGCAGTCAGGAGAGATTCAAAAGGCAAGAAAACTGATTTAAAACAGCTTTTAAAAGTTACCGATAGCCCATAGTAATGCATTACAAGCCAAATTTTTATTCCTGTTTGTTGTGTATTTAAGTCATTTTACAAAAGAAAAGTTGATTCACACTCTCAAGAAACCCTAAGATGTATCAGCCAGTAGTTGATCTGCAGTTAAATGCAGCCTTTATGTTACATTAGAGACAGGACCATTTAAACAGTTAAGAAACTACTTAGGTCAGCATATATTTTGTCATTTTCCTAATTTCCATATTCAATATTAAAATGACAACTGATCCTCAAATTTACTTGGACCACTAGTTTTTTACCTATATTTTTTATAGTCTACAGTTTAATGAAAATTATAATCTTATATACATGTTTTTTTAAAAGCAAATTGAAAACACTATTAAACTTTAGAAATACATAAGCAATTAAACACTTTTCCATTTAAGAAATTACAAATTTACTAAACTGAGACTGCATCAATAGCAAGTAATCCATAATTACCAATTTGAAATAGTTTATGTTTTGTCTTATTTCCTAAGTGTATCCTCTGAGAAATAAGAATTGGAAAATCTCAGCCTCTAATCAATAGCAGTTACTTGTAAAATAAATACCACTCCCATTCTACATTTACATTTCTTAAAGGCTAATCAACTTTATAAATTGTTTTCTGTAGACTCAAACTAAGGGACACAATACAAAGAGAACAAAACATTCCTCCTGCACCTGCAGAAGGGGCCATTGATGTCTAAAGCAGATTTATCACTTTCACAGACTCTGGGTACTTGCTCTCAGCTAATGTCTTTACTTTCAGCAGTAGTCTGACTTTTCTTTAGAACGCTGTAACTCGTGAATATTTCAGTTTCTGAAATTAACACAGTGTTAGGCTTCATTACAGGTTGTCACAAAGACAAATCACAATCTAAATATTTAAAGGAAAAGTTATTTCAAATTTAGAAAACCATTATAAGTCTTTTAAAACCTGTCTTGTTCAGTAGTGTCTCTCACAGGAATATAGAATTTTTTTCTAGAATGGGCAGTTAATCTAGCGCACGTGAGAAGTACTTGAATTAACTAGTGATAGCCTTGCTTGGATGGCAGTGGTAAAAAAGCATCCAGAATGCCCATAACAGAATGGAATTTTACCCACACTGTCCATCTTCATCTTCAGTTATGGTTAAGTCTTCCCTTCATTTAATTCTGACAAATATAATACCATATAATAATATAATTATTAGTAATAATTATATTATAAGTAATTCTTACTGTAAACTCTTCCCATTACATATTCCCACTCTCCAGCAAAAAAATCTTTGCTGACATAAATGCAGAAAGAACAAACTGTCCTTGCCAAGGACTCAAACACAGCCAGAGATACCACATTTGATACAGTATTTGATGTCCGGGTAGGAACATCAAATTCCAGGATGGAACCTGGAAGATGACAGTTTTAAGGCTATTTAGGAGAAGGAAAAAAAAAATCAAAATCCCTTTATTTGCTATCCTTAAATAAAAAAGTAATTCAGGTTTATTTCAGGAAACAGAGAAACACACATAATCTGATAAATTATTTGGTTAAAAATGTGACTCCTCTAATTGAAGACAATTTGCATTCTTTTTATTTTTAATTGGGTTCCCTAGCATGAGATCATATTCTTATTTCACCACAATAGGGTGCACAGCATTGCAACAAATTTCACCCAGCTGCGATGCCATTCCCAGCACACTGTGAAGTGTGGTCCTGCCACCCTGTGAGAATGAGCGAGTTGTATTCTTAGGTTTGACCCATCCTCACAGTACTTGGCAATGCTACAGCATGCATGCTGCATATTTTTAAAAGAAACTCAGGCTTTCATGGAGGAGGAGATGAAGGAGGAGAGAAAGGTAAACTATTTTATATCTTTCATATTGAGTGAAAAAAGTTTAGAAATACACTTTGATCAACGAATGAAATATTGACTCTCCCCAGGGCTATGGAGAGCCCTCAGTAAAAGTGACAGAGTCAGCAGATGTCTGGTCTGCCCTTGGCTGGGAACAAGTCCCAGGCCAAGGTCCAAGCAAAGCCTGGCTCATGACTGTTCCTCTCCTTCAAGGATTCTGTGGGACTGATTTCTTTCTGGCGGCAGTCAGTACTTCTCCCGTATGAGTTTTCACTCAAGTGGTTAGATGGATGATGGCTGTGCAGAGTAAATCCTTTCCCAAAAGCCATCTCCTAATAGCACTGTGCTGAAGGACTAGTGTGAACAAACCCTGCAGAAAGCCTGGCTGATAAGGCTCTTGTGGCCCTGTGATTACTGGGAATCTGAGCTTCAGCCTTCATGATAAGGTGGAGCCTATCAGTAAAGACAAACCTTTAAGGCTATTCAGCTTTAGGGCAAGTGTTCTCTTATGCTTAGCTCTGGATGTGGGTGGAACTCACCTAAGTCAGACTTCTGTATGCAAGTGTACAGACATAAGTTAGGTCAAGTACAGCCTCTTGAACTAAATGAATTTAGTATTTTAAAGGCACTGTTTAACAATACAATCTTTACTTACAATTCAAGAAGGAACATTTTTTAAAGTGGTCCTGCACATAGTTTAGTGGTCTACAAGTACATAAAGATTATTGCAGTGATAAGATTTGCCCAAAACAACATTTAGGAACAGTAAACTTTCTCAACACAGCACAGAGCAGTGATTTCCATGGGCAGTAAACTGAGCACCACATTGAACATTGAAAATTACTAGATTTATAAGAGATGGAAAAAAGTTGAAACTGGCTGGGAAACATTTCTCCCAACTCCACTGAAGAGATAGTTCAGAAAACAGTATCTGCTCACAGCACAACAATTTTTTACGTCACCCGTGGCAAGCAGGAGATGCCTTTTTCAAAATATCTTTCATTTTAGCAGAAGACAGTCAAGATTAAAGCCTAGTACAGTACAGCTTCTTCACAAAAATACTTGGTTACATAAAAGCAACAAACTTAGTACACAAGCTCGTGCTAAGATACACAGAGCTCTGTGGCAGAGAAGTCCAACCCCCAAATCTACAGCTTCCCTGATGCAGTGACCCAGCTCCTCACTCTCAATGGTCTTATTTGTAACAGTTTCCAAATGTTGACTTTCACCAAAAGCAAAAGCATTCAGTATTTGCAAAGCCAAAAGTTGAAAAGAAAGGAAAAATGATCCAGTTGATCAGGAATCCTGTTACACTTAAGCCAACAAGCAACTGCTCTAGCAGTGAGTGCCACTAAGACAAAGGGGTCACACAGTCAAGTAAATCTATCCACACCTCTCTTTTTCTTCCTTTTATATGGGAACAAGACAGCTTTGTAGGCCCACTATCAAGTAAAAATAACCAACAAAACAAAACCCAAAGCAAAAAGACCAAACAAGTTGTTCCTTAAAAGATCTACACAAGAATAAATCCAAACCCAAATAGTTAACTGAAAACTACATTTTGAGAAGTCATTCACAGAGTGTGATAGCTCCTGCTTCCCTAATCATTAAAAAAGAAAAATATTTTTTCCTACTGTATTGCAAAATAGTTCAATACCCTACTAGTTCCCTTTGCACAAAAAAGAGGCTTTTGAACTGGACATCAAACTTACTGGTTTCATATGTACTGTATTTCAAAATTACATTAAATACGCTTATCAGATTTATCTGACTCCAGGAAAGTCTGTCTTCTGAAAGGAATGAGGCCTAATTCCTACAAAAATTATAAGGAATGATTAAGTAATTAAAAAATCTTATAAAACATGAATAAAACAGTTTTGTTTTAAGCTTCATTATTCAGCTTTAGTTCATACATTTTCTTACTCCCCAAAGCTTAAAAAGGAAAGCTTAATAATTTTTCCTGAGGTGCTAGAACTTTCTACCTGTTTGCCACTTCATCCACAAAAAAACCAACGGCAAGGAGAGTGCATTAGCATGGATCTGTACCAGATGATTTAAAAAAACCCATTTGTTTCATGGACAACTGCTTACAGCAGAAAAAAAAGGCAAGTCCCAAGAATTTTCAAAGCATCGTGTCACAAACTCTGCAAGAGGGTACCCTCTCATGCTGCAGGTTCTGGAGTCTTCTTCTCTTCAACCTGCTCAGTGGCTGGTGAGGCACCAGAAGAGAGTGCCCAGAGATGCTTCAGATGCCCCATTATTAGAAATGTTCAAGATCAGGTTGGATGGGACTTTGAGAAATCTGATCTCAAAGGAAGGTGTCCCCTAGCTCTATCATCAGCAAAATCTACCCAGCCCTACCCCTGCAGCCCTCAGTCAGGGCTGTTCTGTGGGGCTAAAGATTACCCAGTCAGGCATGGCAAAGGCTGGAGGGCAGTCAGTTGTGCTGCTGAGACCTGTACACAAAGCCTGATCAGCATCACTGCTGTGAGAAATTACAGCACACTCAGCAGAAACATCTGCTATTTTGGCAGCTCCCATCTGATTTCTGAAGGACTTGGAGGCTGGCAAACAGGACAGGACAGCGGTGGGGTGGGAAAGAAAAGGGTCCCCCCCAACAGTGCTGAATCCTCCAGAACTCAGCCTGAACTTCTCTCAGGAAATCAAAATGGTACTAAAAGTTTGCAAAGAAAATAATATCTAAAAACTGCCTCTTGACTGCCCACAGACAAGTCCCTGCAATACAGGCAGCTGTTGCTGCTCCCACTTTCATGGAAGAGATTGCCCCATATCTCAAGTCAGTACACGCAGGGATACCTTCACATCTGAGCTGCACTCAGGAGTCATGGTCCCAGGGCACAGGGCAAGTGGCTACCACCAGCAGGTACTAGAGAGAGCTGGCAGCACCTTACCAGGTTGGAAGCTCAGGGGACTTCAGCAGGTAGGAGTGGGTCTCTATTTGTTGTGGGAAAGAGCTGGGATCCAGTGGGCAGACAGAAAGTACGGAATCAGGCTCCCAGATGGCACAACATGCTGAACATGGACAAAATCCAATGCAGTTGCCACTACCTGAACCCAATTCTGCTGCCACCACTACATTTGGCCTGCTGATGATACCCTGACAAATTAAGCTGAAGATCCCCAAATCCCACAGGAATACTAAATGCCATGTATTGTCTTCTGCCTTATGTGCCTTAATCAATTTTCCTGTGGACTAATCATAAAATTCATACACTATAGGTAGGTCAAGGCCCTTCTTCATCTTCACTCCCTCTTCCCATTCTTCCTTTTCCTTCTCCTTGCAAATTACAAAAGTCACCCTCTTCTTTAGCTGTTTTCCTGCATCCTTGACAGGTTGTAAAGGCAGTAAGGGTAATGTTCAGAAAATACAGTACAAGAAAAAGCTTATTATTCCTGAAAGTTAATTTGAAAGTGAATAAATAGACACTGGGTAAGCCAATGCACATAGTTCTAAGATTATACCCATAATATGCTGTATTAAGAGCTTCTTAACGAGGCAAAGGAGTTATTCAGAAGAAGAGTGCCAGTAGCTTTCCCCAGCTTCCCTTGAATTATTTCAAATGGATACAATCCATTTTCACTTTAAAACCTCTGCTTTACACAACTGTTCATGGGACTTCATCTTCAGCGCAACATAGCTTAAAGAAAAATGGATACAAACCTGCATATCATTCATATCTAATGCCTTGCCAACCCACACCTTCTTTTTACTATCTAATTATCATGTGCAAGCCTGTCAAAAGTGTCAAAAGCTTTTTTTTTTTTTTTAAAGCTGCTACTTTTATCATCTGAAAGATGTCATTACTTTAATGACATTCATTTGTTTCCCAAGGTTTGTGCCTCCAAAAGGTCAGAATAATTCCCTGGACCTCACTGCACTCTGCACCAGTCACCTTGGGAGGAGCCTTGAGGGACTGAGTTTATTTGACTGCTTCCCATTTCTACTGCCACAGCTGTGGAAGTGGGAATTCTGCTCATACAGATTGCACAATATGATAACTGACATTTAGTATGCAGCGCTCAACCACAGCTTGCTAAAGGACAGGTAACATGGACTTGTAAGAGCAACAACATGGCAATTTTTCCCAGTCGTAACTGGAAAAAAAGGGAAGATTTCACAACTGTGCAAGTTGCTGACTTGTCAGCAGAGTTACAGAATTGCTGTTCACAGCACAAAGTGACTTTAAATTTTTATATAAGTCTACCTATTTATGCAGCAGAACAAAAGGTACTCCAATAAACTGCATGTAAAACCAGATAATTTACACTTCTTAAGATAAATTAAGTTTCTATGAAAAAAATCTTACTACTACATTTACAGTAAAGATAAAGCTTCCACAGTACACGGTCTTTGCAGCATAGAAGAACACAGACAGCTTGGTAAACTGAGCAATGGCTGCACAACACCAATTGTTTTAAAATCACTGTATGTATTTTAGCCACTACTAAATCTAGTAAACCTAGTTAATACAAACCAGTGCAGTGTCAGAAGTGCTCTGTGCCAGAAACAGCTGGAAACACCCAAACAGAAAGACTTTCACCACGTCATAATCAAGATGTTTGAAATAGCTTTTGTTCCTCCCTGATGTATTGTCCTACTTCTTATCCTGTACAACAAGACAGTTATTTTAAGGGGGCCAGACTGGAAATAGTTAGGAATAGCCAGGAGAAGATGGCCTGTATCTATTTCGTTCTTGGGGTAAGCACACGAGCCGTGCTGAGACAGAGTCTTGCTCGGAAGGTGATGGTAAGGTGCTTGCTCTTTGGGATACAGACTGCCATGGGCTTGGCAATTGTTTGCTCACTTAGCATGGGACTGGTAGACACTACGTAGAACCAGAATTACAAAGAACGAGAAACTTCTGCTGGGGTTTTTGCCCCCACCCAAATATTTCTCTTTGCCTTTTCTGGTATTTGTCAGTGGTCCATTGGGCAACATCTAAGATGTGGGGCTGGGCTGTAACATCTGCCTATTGAATCTCTTGTTCCTCTTCTTAAATGGATTAACCAGTTCCTAATGCCAGATAGTAAAACACTGACAAAATGCATGTGGCTTTCCACACCACTGATTTTAGCAATTGTTCTAAATTAAAACCAAACCACAAAAGAGACAGTCTTAGCAATTCTGTAATTTTAGAGTCTCTACTAAAAATCAGCTGTTTCACTTCAGTTAAAATATCTGCAAGATGGAAAGAAAGAAAATGTCAAAACTTTATCCTTCTCCTTGCCTCCAGAGAGGCTTCACCCAGGCAACAGCTACTGCAAAGCTTCACATCACACATGTCTAGAGATTTAAACCAAGAGAAGTAACTGCCAAATTCAGAAGACAGTAAAAGGCTTAGATTTAGAGGACTCCCTGAGGCTAAATATTTTTTAAAATTAAAAACTCAAATATAAAAACTAGAAAGGAGGAAAAGCCCTGAAGTTACCCACTCCTGGAACAATATGCACACAAATCTCTCATAACCTTCTGAGTCACAGCTACCAAGGTTAATAACTCAGCATCAACCAAATGGTTTCTGGGCTTCACAAAATCCAACAGAGCCTTGCAGGAATCACTGGAGCTGCTTTAGGCCTATTTAATCTTCTTGGAAACAATGAAGAGTAAACAAACAAAAGAGTAAACTCTCTCTCAATCGCAAAATTTTTAATCCAGGCCTTCCTATATGGGAGTGCTGAAGATGATTACCAGCTCCTGCAAGAATATTTGTGTTTAAATTCCTCAATGCACAGAGATCTTGTGGATCTTCCTCTTCTCTTTGCAATGAGTCTCCTGTAATCAAAAGAATGCCCAGATTTGGTTCTGAGAACAGAGCAGCAGCATCACACTGATGATGTTTGTTACTGATTAATTCTGGTTTTAGAGATGTCTTTTCCTGAAAAGTTATGGAATAATCTGATGAACATGCCCCTGAAACAAGTATGTTCTCAAGTAAAGTAATGTAAGAAAGAAGAGATTATTATTGTTCTTTTGATAGAAATTTTACTTCTATCTCAAAACTATAAAGGAAAATTCTAAGAAATACAAAACTACAAATTTCCAAAGTGCAAGGAAAAAAGTAGGTGATATTCAATTACTAATTAAAATTTCAGTTTAAAAAAAATATTGAGTACACCTGTGTGCCTGGGGCTAACTATGATTCTTTTTTTAATTGAATGTGATGTCATATTCTGAAGAGCACATAAAAAGGATTACAAAAAAGATTGAGAGTCATAGTTTCCAGGGAGGGAAAAAACCAAAAAACACACAGAGACACACATGAAAAACAATTACAAAAACTAAACATTCACCAAAGAAAGACAGGAATCTCAATGGTAAAAACTTTATGTTCACTCTAAGAGTTCACTCTGCTTAGAATTGGTAGGTGGACTGGAAATTAAATTTATGATGCATAGGTAATTTTCCACCTCTATGAACCTTAATTCAATATTCAATCATATTTGTAGCAGTCAAAAAGTAGTTTCCCTCTTTATTAGTCTTCAGCAGCTGTGTGTCTCTCCCTTGTACCGCCTTATGCACTGTTTTAAAAGTTTGCCTACCACCACTATGCCTGGCACAAGACCGGAAAAAGGGGATCACTTCTACCTGCTACAATACACAACAGATGGGCAACACTTCCAACTTGGATTAATTTATTGATGCTGTGCAACACATGGTGCCACAAGCAGCTGCATTGACAAAAGCAAGGGTCCAGTTCCACACGACACAATGGCCATTCTAGAAGCCCCCAGTCCGCCTGCAGCACCCGCTTCTCCTACAATTTATCTTTTGCTGCCTCTGAAAACTGATTTAATTCTCCAACTTTGCAGAAAACGAACCCAGCAAAATCAAAACCAAAATACCACACACAGATACTGCCTGTTTTTAATTTTTTTTTCTTCTGTTAGGTTAGCATGTTAAACTAGCTCCTGACAATTTAGTCCATCAAGTAGGTAAAACCACAGACAGCAAGTAAGGGAAGGGGAAACGAGACCTTCCTCCTGAGCAGCTGCACAGTGTGGTGTGGCTTATCAGCCCCAGGTGAAAATGGAAACGGGCAGTGGGGCAGGGACAACAGGTTTGCCCTCAAGATCAGAATCCATTTAACCTCCGTCTTCTGAATTTTACAGTGCTATCTTCCAGCTCCCACAGCTCTCTGGTTTATTAACCTTTACTCCTAAGGAACACTATACACCCTCTTATCACATAACATTTGAAGGACTGAGCCTGTCATCTTTAACATTCCTTTGTCTCCCCATCTATGTTACTTTCTATCCTTTCATTTCATTGAAACAGCTGAAACATTATCACATAGTGTTACTCATCTTCAAAGTTAGAAAAATGATTGTATTACATCCATATGCATCAGAAACAAGGTACATTTAATTTTAAGAGGGCAGATGAAAGGAGAAAGAGTTCTTTTGATTCATCTTGGCCCTGTGGGAGGGTTGGAAGTGGTAGGTTGGCCTGCTATAGACTCCCCCTATTTAAACAAAATTTAGAAATAAGCAGATCAATCACGCAGGGCTATGTGCTCACAGAAGAAGCTAAAATACAAGCAACAGTATCTTACCAAGAACTGACAGCTACAGAACAGAATCTCTCAAATAATTTACACATGAGGCAATGCTGGAATAAACCACACTACTCTGTTCACTGCTGTAAAGTTTCACCCTAATGCCTAAAACCCTGTGCTCCATAAAAAATAAGTGAGTAGATACAAATATATTGCTCTCGGGAGACCATACCAACAAATGTGTTTTCCAGCTTCCATGAATTTCAGTTGTAAAGCATTCACTTAACACAACAGCAACCATTTTTCAATTCCATAGCTGAACATTTAATCCCACAACTCAGTTATTTAACTCTTTCCTAAAACCAAAACAAAGCCTCCAGATCATAAAAGAAAGCTGAAATACCATTCAAATAACTAACAATGTAATTCAGCTATAAATTTATTCTGAAATAGTATTGGTGTGATATTCACAACCATTTTTTTTCAGGCTTGCACAGATAACATGCTTATCTTAAGTCTTTCAAACAACAGGTCATCCAATGCAGCAAAAACAATCTAAGCAAAACCCACCACACAATAATCAATAACAATCTGGAGACAGAACCCCATAACCAAAGCCCTTATTATTTGTATCCTGTTTATTCAGCTTTAAAACCAGAGATGGAAACACCAAGCTATTAAATAATAAAAAGGACAGATAGACTGCTACACCCATATTCCTTCCCCTCTTTCTGCCTTAAAAATGACAGATCTTTCAGTAAAGCAGGATTGTTGTAAATGTAAAGCCTTGATTTTAGTTCTGTCTGATCCATTAAAACTTGCTCAAAAGAAAGAAGTCTGGAGTTTTAAATTTTTTGTTCTGAACATGACCAACACTTATAATGATCTTTCTGACAGAGAAACTGTTAAAAAAATCTTCAGACCTAAAGAAGTGCTCAAGTCAAACACAGGTCCTACGGTCTCTTGTTCACGGTATTAAAAATCTCTTCTCAAGAAAATCAGGACAGAACATCAAGGACGCAACTCCTCTGTTGGTGTACTGACCATGTTACTTCCCAATCAGAATGAATAATGGCTAAACACTAGAGAGTGGGAGAAAACATCTCTCAAAGACTACAACAATACAACTGCCCCAGCTCCAGCTGCCACAGCTCCCTATACATATTTTAGTTTGGACCCAAAGATGCTTATGCAGTGTTTGTCACCCATCACGCCTCTTTGGTTCATAGAGAGGCCAAGTCTTGGGAGAGCACTCCAGTAGCACAGCAGGAGTGCTCCAGTGCTGGAGTGTGTTTGGTACATGGCATTATCTTATAGCTAGCCCACAGTAAATGCAGAGACACTGGATACCCCAGCCCTCACCACAAACTGTTTTGCTTTACAGATTTCTTTCTCTTGTCCCACAGTTCCTGCTAAGGTGGACATAGCAGGTGCTGGAGTGCAGCCTCACAGAGCTAGTGCACCTTACATATTCCTCTTTTAATTATGCAGCCCTTCAGCTGCGAGACCCTGCAGTACACCAGTCAAGAAAAGGCTTATCTATATGCCACCAGTAGCCGACCCCAGCCTACACTGGGGGTCTGCTGGACCACACACCAACCCCCCAAATTTATAAATGGATCTTTTCTCACTTCTCTGTGGAGAAAGGCCTCAAGCCTTGCAAAACATATAAATGCTTAACTTTAAAATTGTATAAAATATTTAGTCCCAAAGGACCCCTCATTAGTTCATTAAAACCTCTGAACACAGAGGAAATCACTTATTTCCAAACTGAAATACAGCTACCACAAGGACTTCTCACACTATTTAGGGAGATAAAGGGAGAAAAAGCAAGAACCTACCATCACACCTCCTTCCTAGCATGGCATTATAGAGAGTTCACTAAACTACAATAGATACATATTTTACTACGAGAGCCAAAATTTCTAAGAATACTCATTTTTTTAGATTCAACTGGGCTTTGCCATGATCATTTCCAGAGTTTCAAAGTTCAGTCCTACTGAAGTCCACAATCAAATTTCTATCACCTGCACATTGTCTGGATTTTGCTTCTTACCCCAAATCACATCAGTAATTATTTACTGTGTTACACTGAGGTATTATACATGTGCTTTATGACACTGCCTCATATAATGCATGGACAGAAACTCCTTAAATTCAATTTAAAAATTTAATTCAAAATTCAATCTTTAGATTCACAGTTAGTAACCTAAAAACGATGGCCTGACTTTTCAGATCATTTAAGCATAGTCCTGTCTGCTACTGCCCTATAATTCTGGCCTGCATTTGGAAGATATAAAGCAAAAAGGTAGGAATGCAGACACTGGTTTGAATAAAGACTGGCCTGAGCCTCAGAATATGCTAATGCCTGTAAGGTTTTTATCAGTTTAGATAAAGACCTCGTTGCCCCCTGTGGCCCAGCTAGCCTTGCTGGACCACCCATGTAGCCATGGACCTCAGTCACCTCCAAGAAGCCACCCTCGGGCACCGTGCTGTTCATCGGGCACTGCGCAGCGGGACAACGTGGGTAACACCCAAACCCTGACGTACCTGCTCCAGGGCAGCACGAGGACCCACCTGCCACATCCTGCAAGCTCTTTAAAGCAGCATCTCCATGTGGGAGATGGAAGGATGCTTTCTAGGCAGCAACAGATCTGGGTAAAACAGCTTGTGAAATGCTGCATTGGGAAGGGGAAAAGGAAGCAACAAAATGGTAATTGGTTTTAGTAAGCATAAAATAAATATGAAACTGTTTCTCAGGATCTTTCTCAGGTTTCAAAGGGATTTTTTTTTTTCACCAAAGGAAAAAAATAAAGTAAGAGCTGCTCCTAATGCTTCTGACTTCAGGGTACAGAAACCTTTAACAGACTCAAGGAAATTCTAGACACCAGTGCCCAGTTAGCCCCACTAGAGTGTACAGGAGCTGTACTGGGAAACGTCAAAGGCTGTTTCAGTCTGCTATGTTTTCCAACACAGTTGTAAGAAAAAGATCTAATTTTCATAAAATACAAGGTTCAGTACAAACTTTTAATTTGAAAATATTTGCCTTTATTAGCTTGAAACAAAGATTGTTTCTCTATTCACATATTAAATGTGTTCATCTATTCTGCATCTTAGGAGTCCCACATTTCAAAGCTTAGCTTAGGCTCCTAAGCCTTGTTCACACTCAATTCTCAGATGACTAAAAGCCAGCAGCAATGCTCCACGTATTGGCCCACAACAGATTATAGAAGTCATACTTAAAACCAGAAAACATTTTTTCATTCCTGTCTGCAGGAATCTTGGCATAAGTTTCCAATCAAATACAGGGTCTATGCTGTTAAGAAATGCAAACTGTTTTTACTACAATGAAGTGCTTATTTCAGATTTTAAATCCAAAAAGGTGATTCATTTCTACATTCCACAATACCTAAAAACAGTGCTAGAGATCTCCAATGCTACTTTTCAAATTAGTATTATATATTTATTCAATAATCAGTCATTTCAAAGCAAGATGACAATATGATGGACCATGTCAGATATTACCCTTTGGAAGTAATGGAGTATGGACAATCTCACTTAATTACTTTCCAAAGAATTAATTTAGTGAAATCATGTTAACATATCATTATCCCCACCCCATCTCCCTAGAAAACCTCAGGGAGCTACTTCCACGTTTTAATTACGTAATGGACGAACATTTTAAATTATGATTCATGGAAGAAGAGTTTCATCTACAGCTCCTTTTGCACTCCCTTTAAGCTTTCACAATTCCTTACGGTTGCCCAATTAGTGTCATTTGCAAAGAGCAAGCACCCAACAAAAAATGTAATCATTACACCATTTCATACAACCTTCCTACTTATTCTCTCTCATCATCCTCAAGACTTTAGAGATCAAAAGACAAGTTCTTTATTACAGCTTCACAAAACTTCTCTTGACAAAAGAACGGCACATCAACTTTAAAATCTTCATCTTAAATTCCTAAGGAAAGGTGAAAGAAGAGGGAAGTCAGAATAAAACCTATTAAAATGTATGTCACTGATTGGTGTACTCCCTCACTGTCTCCTCACGTATATTCCCTTTTTAATAATGTACTTTCCATATAATTTTAATCTTATTTCAATTATTTGCACGTGGTTTAAGGTTCAATAAAAGAATTTTAGATTTGCTATTTTTAATCAGAAATTAAAACATATATTTTATCAGCTCCGTAAAGTACTATTAATTTTTTTTAAACTCCTTGAAGATCAGATAAAGCATGTTTCTCTGCTGAGAGCCCAATGCTTTAATTTGCAATTCTGTATGTTGTTTTATTCATGATAAAATACTTGATACTTGTAATTTCTCTCCATATTGCTAACTCTGACACAGATTCTCTGTTGAGGTTTAACTATCACTAGAGGATTCTCTCATGACTGGTCTACATTTTCATTTGTTTTTAGAAGCTTAGTTAAAAAAAAAAAAGGAAAAAAAATTAAATTCCAGTAACTATAATTAACACCATTCATGACTAACACAAGTGTTAATAATTCATGTTTTGGAAATAAATAGCTAATTAAAGGGCAACAAATTCAGTTTACTTATATAGTGTCTTATTAGCAATAATAGTCTGAGCTCTAATAGGCTAACAATATATATTGTGCAAGTGTCCATTGCAGCAAGTTATTTTTAATTCATAGCATACTGATTTATTCTGCATTCAATTACTGCACATACCAACAAAAAAAAGTGTTTCTGTATGCCACCTCTCCCTCCTCTTTACTCCAGTAGTGAAGAAAAATATTCTAGAATCAACTTATACTCTGTATAGCTCCAAAATGTATAAAACTGACACTTAATGTAGAGTCCAATTCAGCATTTCATTTAAGAGCTTGACTGCAAGAGCCAGAACAAATCTCACTGAAAGAAAAATTAAGAAAATGCTGTCTAAGCAATGCTGTCTAAGGTAATAAAATCTTATGTCCTACAAAACTGGTAGAAGCTTCAAGTGGGGCATCAAGTGGCTTCAAGTGGCCTCCACCCTTAGTTCAGAACATGCTGCTGTTCTGGAGAGAAGAGGTCTAGAGATGAGACATGGGAAAGCCTGATTTGTCTCTCTGACTGTGTTGTTTTGGACTTCTGAGAAAAACAACATGAGTAATGCTATTAACATGTTTGCAACATCTTTTTGAACATGCTTGCAACACCTTTTCCTACACAGAGTGCATGAATCTGCCCAGCGAACACTGAATTAAATCCAATTTTGTTGTACATTATTGCTAGGAAGTGATCACAGTAAAACAAATTACAGTCTCTTCCAGCCCTTGACAGATTTGAACTGGTGCCCTGAAAGCTACAAGGTTCAACTTAGCATTGTTCCTTCCCTAACCCGTTCCATATTGTGTGACTTTGGTCCAGCGGTAGGAAGAGGGTAACTGGCTGCATTAGGAAGGTTAAGGAGAGGAAGTGTGAGAGTCAAATGGGAAAGAAGAGACAACCACCAGAATAATACTGTCCATAGAGATTTCCTGTTTGTGGTGCTCACTTCCTCACTGACAGGCATTGCTCCACTTGCAGATACAGGAGTCAGAGAGAAGAGGTACACATATTCAATTTGTTTTCAGGAATGGAGAAGAATTACAGAAGCAGAAGATTCAAACCATAAATAGACTGACAAAAACTGAGTCACACAATTTACTTTTTGTAACTTTAGAGTGACTGACAGTTACCAAAGTTATTACCTGTCAAAAATCTTAATATGATTTAGTGATTTTGGTGATTTTGGGGAGAGGGAGCCAAAAGGAACTATTACTTCTTAAGAGGTTTTTTTATTATTGATCTGTTCAGCCTGGAGAACAGGAGACTAAGAGGAGACCTCATCACACTCTACAACTTCCTCATGAGGGGAAGAGGACGGGCAGCCACTGCAGTGACCAGTGTCAGAACCAGAGAGCATAGTCAGAAGTTGTGTCAAGGGAAGTTTAGGTTGGATATCAGGGAAAGGTTCTTCACCCACAGAGTGCTTGGGCACTGAACTGGCTCTCCAGGAGCCTGAGAGAGTTCAAGAAGCATCTGGACAATGCTCTTGGCACCTGGCGCGCCTCTTGGGGATAGTCCTGTGCGGGGCTAAGAGTTGGATGATCAGATCCTTGTGGGTCCCTTCCAACTCAGCATATTCTGTGATTATTCTGCTCTTTTTAAAAAATAAATTATAGCATAGTTTGTATCAATTTAAATTTTTCACTAACAATTACTCTTCAGGTAATCTGTTAAACAGAACTGTAATTAATATTATGGAGTCCCTTGCCAAATACATCAATTTCATTAAGAAATAACGTTTCACACTTTTTTTTACTGCTTTACCCAGATACTCTGAAGTTGAAGCTTCTGTCAAACAAGGCATTTGTAGTTGCAGGAATGGCCATTTGACAAGTATGATTTTCCCAGTAGCCACATGAAGGACATTTAAAAGATGCTACACGTTCCAAAGAAATCATAGATAAATTTTCACTTCCATCTTTAAGTCTACATAGGCATTTTGCAGGAATCCCAGATTTCACCCTTTACATTTCACATACCTAATAATCCTGCCCACAGCAACTACTGTGGTGAAGGCTGTGTAAATAGATAGAGAATAGATAGACAGGGATTTGCGGTCAGAGGACCCACAAAACTCTGCCCACACCCTACATGTCTCCCCAACCTGTCTATAATCAGTACTGATCACAGCTGCAGCTTAGTAAATCAGCTGGAGGCGAGATGAGCACTGTCTCTAATTCCAGTATGTGTCTTGTTTGGTAGGGTTTCATGTTCAGCATGGTTCTCTCCACCAGTTTTTAAGCAGATGCTAAAAACCTCAACATTATCTCACCTTATCAGTATCCTTCCACTTTTACCTTCAGCTTAAATAACACATGACTAACAACCTGATTGACTGTAGATAAACATACTGGCTTTCTACCTAAAAGTAACTCCTATACCAAGAAAGGTATCTATAACCAGGCACAGTTAATATTATCTAAGCTGTACTTTACAACATGCAAAATAAACCAACAGAGTCCTTCATTACACAGAAAGTGACATGTAAGTTGAGAACTGTCCTTGGGCTTTAAGAGGAGTTATTTTAGTGTCTTTCTTAAAAATAAACAAACAGAACAGGCTGAGCAATTAACAAAACATTTTGTGCATCTGAAGACTGTCCTCTGAAACTGAAGAGGGAGATACCAAACAAATCAATAAATATGATAAACTCCTCCAAAGCAGGCATGCACTTTCTGCTCAGTTTACAACTAAGGAAACTAAGGCATCAAGAAAGAAATAACTTGCCTAAAATCACATTGGAAGTTTGTATTTCTTGCTTTGATGTTATCTCAGATTGACACTTGTGTTCATTAACACAGTACTTCTCAAATGCCAACTGTAGCTTTACTACTCTGTAAAAAGGAGTTTGAAGAAAGTAGGTGGCTTTGAACTAGCTGTGCTAAATATTTGCCCTAGATTTTAGACATGCAGCTCAAAACTAACATATTTTCCTCACCCTCTTTCTTCTCTCCCTTCCTTCTCCATTTACTTGATTTTTTACACATCACAAGCCGTAAAAACACATTACTAAATAATCATGCAAACTAAATCTGCATATGAGGGAAGACCCAAATTCTCCTCTTGAACCCAGGGCCCTTTCTAGAAAGAAAGGAGCAAGTTCGGGGCAAATCTACTCTCATATTAACTTTTTTCTCCCTGACCAGGTCCTCCACCAGACAAGGTCCTGTTCCCTCATCCCCATCACAGCTTCCTGCCCATTACTGCTCCCTCACTCCCATTCCCATCTTGGGCTCCCACCCACTCCAAACAAGGAGAATGCATTGAGAAGTGGGAGAGGCTGCAGCCATCCTTGTCCCAGGCTACACCTTGGTTGCTACCCCACAGGTAACCCACAGATATTTTTTCAGGAGCACAGCCTTTGCATCCTGATCTTTTGAAACAATACATACAGGCCATCTCTTTATCATTTATTCTGTTTGAGAGCACCAGAAAATTCCACCATGTCTTTTCTTGTACAACTAAAATTAATCCTATTCAGAACAGGAACTTTTACAGTATACAACAATGATCACTTTGAGTGCTTACCAGCCACTTTATTTCACTTTACCATATACTAAAATCATATGGTATTTCACTTTACCATATACTAAAATCATATTGTCTTTCTATCTCTACCACTTGCTTGTTTTGTTTGGTTTCTTCTATATGTCTGCCCCACTCCCAACTTCACATCATTTTTCATACTGCCCATTATACATGCAAGAGCTTTCCAGTTTCCTGTAATGCAATTCTATTTACCACTTTCCAACCTCAAAACCCTCACTGGCATCTTCTATTTGTATTTTCTTCCTCATGGGTCATGTGTAAAATACCTGATTACCTCAAGACTGTACTCAAAGGCTTCATTATCTTTAATTCCTCATCTCATTTAATATAGTCTCACTAAAGGCTAACTTGTAAAATGAAGGGCTTCTGAATTCAACCACTTTCTTTTATAAGCACAGAATAATACAAACTTACAACAGCCCGCGAGGTCGCTATCTACAATGAGACAAAGCTAAGCAAGTGATTTGTTCTAGAAACACATTCTAGAATATAATACTTAAGGATTAACTAAGATTTTAAAACCTATGTACAGTATAAATACATATGGCTTATTTCCACCAAGTATAATTGGTGCTCAGAGTTACCAAATCAACATGAGGGACAGTCCACAGGAAAAAGCTACTTTGCTTTTTGAAACTATTCAGAAAGTGATGCTACTCCTTCTACTCCCACATGCAGGCTACTATCATGACCATTGTAAAAGCAAAGCTCAGGGATTTTGGTTGCTTATAAAGCTTGCTTATAAATGGATTAGAGTATAAACTTTGAAATACATTGCTCTGTTTCCTTATTAAAAACACTTAAAATGAAATATTTATTAAGTTTAGGCAAAACAGGCATCTGCTATTAGTGTACAACCCCCATACATAGTCACAGTTTTCTCTCCTGAAGAGCTCCAAAAATACAGTGCCACTGCACAATGCACAGCCCACACACTGTGGGCTCCTGTGGGAAAAAAACTGCTCCCACAATCTCCATGTCCACACATATCAGAGTTTTCTGCAAACCTGTCTCTTTCTTGCACCACACCACAAAGAAAATAAAGTGAAATTTATCATCTTCACAGCTTCCAAGGAAAGAGCAGCTATGTCTGATGCAGTTGCTGTCGTGAAGCAATTTCATATGAATCTGACTTCAGCTGTTCAGACAGCAGTAGAAAGCAGAGACCACTACTAAAATGTAGAGGAATAAGACATCCACAAATATGAAATATGAGTTTATGAATGCTCACAATTTTGCTGCTAGAAAGCAAGAACTCATATCAAAGTAAGGTATTTTGAGATTACAGTTTACCATGAAGAACTCTCTGTAATATTTAGAATAGCGGATTTATTTTCCTCAAGGAAAATGTCAGCTACTTGAATAATCCCAAGTACTGTGCAGGCCAATCTCCAGTACTGCCTGTGAGGACACTGGCAGATCCTCATCTCCTTCCTTTTTTACGATCCATCACTGCAGCCTGGCAGCTCCCCTGTCATGCTGCCACCCAGGTGACGCCACCACCCCAATAACCCCTACCTTAAAAAAAACAGCAGAAAGAAAAATCAATAACTGCAGGCCAACTCCCGTAACTCCACACAGGCATCTCGCACCTCAACACCGCCCTTCGCCGGTGCAGAGCGGCGCCGGGTGGGCTCCGGGAGCGGGCAGGGGGCTGAAGGACACCTGCCCCCGCCGCGGCGTCCCACTGCGCCCCCGGGGTCACGGGCAGCTCGGCACTATACATGCATATAAATACATGTCTTATACATATATATATATGTTAATTTATATATAAAGATATATATATATTTATATGTATATATGTGTGTGTATGTTGGCATACGCGTAACGGAGACACGCAGCGGTGGGCGATCGCTTGAGCTACCAGATCTGCCTTTGGGAAAGATGCACACAGACATCTCTACCATCCACATACGCACACGAATCTCCGCATATTCCCATGAAGGACGTGCAGAAGTTGCTCGCAGAGGCGCCCCGAGGGCTGGCAGGTTTCCCGCCGAATAACGGGGGAGGCTGAAGGGGGTGAAGTTTCCTCCCTCCTCCTCCTCCTCTTCTCCCCGAGTTGCGCCGCGGAGCCGGGCGGCCCTGGGCGGAGGAGCCGCCGGCAGCCCTGACCAGGCCCGCTCCCGGCGCTGCCTTCCCCGCGCCGGCCTCCGCCTCCGCCCCGCCGGAGCGCCAGGACCCCGCTGCTCGCCGGGCTGGCCCCCGCCCTTACCGTTGCAGAACTGGAGCAGCGAGGAGGTGTCGTAGAGGCTGCTGTAGCTGGAGAAGCCGTCCTCCATCCTGCCGCTGCGCTCCCGGCGTCCCCTCGGCTGTCCCGGCGGCCGCCCGCTGCCTGCTCGCCCACACGCTGCGGAGCGGAGGCGGCTGGGGCCGCGGCGGCCTCGCTGCCTGCCTCACTCAGTTGCCATGGCAACCCATTCACTCCGCCGCGGCTGGGGCGGCGGCCGCTCCGCTCCGCTCCGCCGCCGAGGAGCGGGGGGAGACCCGCGGGGCGGGCCGGGGCGGGCCGGGGCGGGGCGGCCGCCGTCACGGCGCGGCCCGGGAGGCGGGGGGGACCCCGAGGCGGCAGGGCGAGCGAGGAGCCGCGTCTTTCGGCCGGCGCGGCCATCTCTCCTCGGCGGAGCCGCCGGCTTCAGGCCGCGGCGGAGAGAAGGACGAACCGCGCGGTCCCCCTGCCGCGCCCGGGGCTCTGCCGCCGCCGGACCGCCGGCCGGGTGTCCCGATCGGGCCGAGATGGAGCAGAGACACTGCCCGGCCGTGCGGCGGGAGATGCCCGCCGATCACCCGGGAGTTAACCCGAAGTACCACCATGGACTCGGTTAGGGCTGCAGCGTCCCTGCATGCGGGGCAGGGGTTTTGCGGTGGCAGCTGTGCAGCCGGGGAGCCCCGCGTCCGCAGCCCCAGCATCCCTCCCTGCTGCCTCAGCGCTCGGATGCCTTATCCGAGGCTCCTCTCGTTTCTTCCACCGAAGCAACAGCCTGCCTGTAATTGCACCTTATGCCCTCCACTGATTTCAGTGGCGATTCTCCTGGCTACAGGATGGAGCTGTCACGATAACATTGTAATTGACGCTCTCTTAGAAAACCAAAAAGACTTATACACACTGTAATTCCTTATGGCATTTTATACAGTTTAAACTATGTGGTTTGAAGAGTGATACACTTTCCCAATACAGGATACTAAAACAGCTTTAACTGTTTAACATGTTTTTATCTAGGTATATTCATAATGTCTGTTCGTGGTGAGATGAAGGTAGTGGTCCAAAACTAGTGGCTACTAATATTGTGAAATTATTTGATACATTTTGGGCTTCAATTTCTGTGCTAAGGAATGTTGAAGTGTCCAGTGACTGAAAGACATTTTTAGTTCAAGCTCCTCAAGGGACACAAGGGAAATAATTCATTGCACATCTATAGCACCTTTCATCTTGAAAAATGCCGAAGCATTTAACACGTCATGTCTTCAGTCCCCAGTCCTTCCAGGAGCTTTTTGCAGGGCAGTTCCATCATGTGGATCCATTTACAGGCGTGGGTTTGGTATGTGTGAGTCTTTTCACCAACCACTAAACCATGGCAGTGCTACCACAAAAGTGTGCTATAAAATTAGGCAGAGATATCAGTTGCATGTTAAAGCAGAGTGAAAAGTGCTCCCTCTTGAATTGCCAATGCCAATACTGGTAGAGTTGAAGTCATCTCCAGCACAAGCACTTACCCAGCCTCATGTGCTTAAATTGTATCAGACAAAAACAACTGCATTTTATAGCTGTGGGCTATAAATAACAGAAAACTGTGGTAATTTAATGATAAATTTTTAAAAACCAAAACCAGAGATAAAAAAAAAAAAAAGAAAATTACTTCAAAACTGCAAAAGCATATAGGTATTCTTAGTGTTTTAAATGAGACATGATTCTTTCTTATCTTTAACACAGAGCCCTTAGGTTTTCTCATGACTTTTTCATTCATAAGCCATCAAATGTTTCAAAAATGCTATATTATTCTAAAACATTGTACACATGTAGAAAGACATATATGGGATTTTTGGCAGACAAGTTGCAACAATAGAAAAATTAAGCTCATTTTCAGTAAAAATTCTGACTAAGAATTTCCTTAATTTTAAAACATTGTTGCCATCATTTGGTTACTATTTTTGAGGTTGAGACATGTTTTAATAAGCTTATTTTCTACCATCTTGAGACAAGAGGTGTGCTTACCATAAGATGTCAATGTTACTTTAACCTCTACTTCCTTCTGATGTCTAAGTTTTGGAAAATAAAAAATATTAAACCTATGCTATCTAAAAGTACTATGTTTGTAGTAAAAACTGTGTTGTCAGTGAGATTGATACAAAGATAAGAAAAGTAAATGCCCAGTAGCTTTTATGAGATTTGTCAAAGTAGGAGAAAGACCAGAAAGAGTCAATGCAGCTCCATTTCAGAAAGTAGAAATTAAAAGTCACTTAGAAACTCAAATCTAATCTATCCTTAGAGAGAGATGCAACATGTAAAACCTTACAATAGATTTCTCACTGAAATGAATGGTGACGGTGTCTGTGAAGCCTTTCAGCTCAGCGTGCTGCAAATCAGCTCAGAGATGTGACAGAAAATGGTCTCAGCTCCAGTCTCCAGATGCTGTTATGATTCTATTATACTCTAAGAGTAAGGGTTAGAAGAGGGAAGCACTTTCATAATTTAATGATTTTGAGACCTGTAACAATCTCATTATACTAAACTGCACCACAAGGCATGAAATGAAAAAGAAATCCTGTCTGGCTGTGGGAACAATGGCAGAATGGATTAGAAGGATGCACTGGTGTGTCTCTAGGAATTCTTCTGGTATGGTGAAACATCAAAAAAACTTTTAGTTATCCATATTTCAGTATACTGTAGCCTGCATCATTTGTATATTTCAAAGCCAGTTCTTTGGTAAGTGTGAAACCATTAAGGTGGGAATGTGGCATCCTGAGCAGTACAGTGGGGCTGGTGTATTGTGAAAGGATTTGTTGCTGTACACTTGTGCACAATGACTGCTAGCAGTCAGAAACTGTATGATGTTACCTTTTTGAAAGCTGTATTTTATACCTAATAACTTAACTTTTGTCTTGAGTAGTGTAATGCAAATTACTATTAGCTAAGTGAGAATAAAAGAGCTTTCACCCATCCCTCACTGAGCTTTTAGGAGTTCATATACACCAATATTAGGACAAAGAAGACTTGCTTTCACTCCCTGTTACCAGGCTGTAGTCAAATTTCACCAAATCACAGAATATTCTGAGTTGGGAGGGGTTCACTAGGATCACCAACATCCAATTCCTGAAAATTCTGATGTTCTCTTTATCCCTTCCTGAAAACAGGATCGGGCTGCTTTCACCCTGTGGTGGTAGCTTGGACAGCCTGCCCTTCATAGCTGTCCCCTGGGTTTGTGCTAAATGCCACTGCTTCCAGCAGGTTTGTGCAGGGGAGGTGGTGGCACTTGCTAAGGGAAGCACACTGGAATCTGGCTGTCAGTGGCAAAGCCTGCTGTGCAGAGCTGCTGATGGCATCAGGTGCAGTGAGCCCTTCTGTGCAGAGTTTACCCAAGGTGAAGGCTCAATTCACCACAGAGACTGGAGGGCTCTTCTTTCAGGTCAGTGCAAAGCCTGTCTGCTGAACAGATCAGGGAAGCTTGGATAGCTGCTGTGCACACGGAATGTACATTGTAACTAGAGAAATCTTCATCAGGCAAAGCATCTAGCACCATCAGCAAATGTGCTGGTTTTGCTAAAATTTATCAGTGGATATAATTATAGCATCTGTTTTACCATGACTAACATTTGAAGATCCCCTCAAGCTCTTTAGCAATCATTTGATAGGTCACATTTACTGAAGCATGATCAAAGGGAGCTAAGCTCATTTCTGTAGCTCACTGTGTTTCCATTTAACATGTAAGAGTCCATTTCACCATTCACATTCTTACTTAATGCAGCAGTTGGTCTCTGCTTGAGCCTGGAAGCTTTTAAATTGTATGCTTGTTCAAGGTTTGCTTTTCCTCTGTGAGTCAGAAGTTTCATCCATTAAAAAGCTGAAGCACTGCAACACTTGGTGCCTGGGCTGAGACTGCAATCCAAAACACAAGGTACTATGTGTGTGCTTCTCCCTGAATCATCTCATTCAAAACTGAGGAAATGGGCATCTTTTCCAGCTGTTCATCCCCAGCACTGAGAGTTGGATGGTCTGAAAGCTGGCATCATAGCACAGGCACAGTGCCCTCCATGCCTCAGCATTGGAGGACAGAGTGCTTTGACAGAAGCTGGGGGCTGGGGCTGAGCAGCACAACACCCAGCAGCAGCAGCAGCAGCAGCAGCAGGAGCAAGCTGCACACAGCAGGAGCCCTACGGAAGGAATAGCCAATGACTGGTTTAGGAACTAGCAGGATGAGATCAGTACTTAGCAGAGAGAGGCTCTGGGGTTAAGTTTTGGAATTAGCTTCCTGAAATCTGATGAAATCCTGATTTATACTGGGGTTTTTTAATGTTTATTTGTTTTCCCTTTCTATTCAGAAAGCAGCAAGAATGTTTGCATTTTTAAAGAGATTTCCAGGCAGTGAATATATTGTCTTCATTCTGCAGAAGTGGCTTTTTCTCACTGCTAAGACTATCTTAAGGTACTGGCTGTCAGGATCCCATCATAGGCTTAAAAAAATGTTTCCTCTCCTAGTGGGGTAGGAAAGGAAGAAGTGCCTTGCTGCCCAGTCTCCTTTGTGAGAACACTTCAACCACTGGAATAATCATTCATTCTAAATAGCAGGACTCCAGTGTTTCAGCCACAGCAGGGAGCTTCATGAATGTCACTACAAAGCAGACTTCATGCATGTGGGAAAGATGGGGTATAAGAGGAGGATCACCATTATACCAGCACAGTCTGAGTGCATTAAAAATACAATATAGCAAATGTGGGATGAAGCCATCAAAGCTATGCAGGTTTAACAATCCAAATGAAAATATGTCGCAATATGCATGTATATATCATGTTGTTTTGAACTACATATATTGGAATTATGGGAGTTTCCCTATAATTAATAAGAATAGTCTTAATCATATTGCCCTGGAAAAAAAAATACTGTTTTGCAGATTGGTTAGTTTGTAAATACAAAGAGAAGACTTTGAAGATGAAAAGAATAATGCTTTCCACATCTATGACTCTTCCTATTCAAAGATGGGAGGCTGCTCAGCAAACACTGATGCTTTCAGATTTGCACCACCTTTTTGAAATAAATGTTGGCTTTATTTGCTTATTCGGAAAATGGGAAGAAAAACATGACACAGACAAGGTCATGCTGGGAAGTCTGTGACAGAATCAAGCCAGAGTAACTACCAGTTATTGCACCAACTGCAACATGAGTCTACTGAGAATATCCTGCCCATAAACACTGAAGATACTACTTGTATGGTTTGTTATGAAAGGCTTTCAAACACACTGCCTGTGGTAGAAACACTCTTACGTTTGCAAGACCCCCTAACACTTTGGGTTCAATGCACATCAATGTATGTAATGGCTGAATGCAGACTTACTACATCCACAGCTGTGACATTGAGATTTGAAACTGATGAGAAGCAAAATGTACTACAGATAAACAGGAATGCAACTCCTGTTCCATATTCCATTCCAATCTGCAGATGGGAACAGCACTTCTGAGATATTAATACTCTGCGAGATTGACGTGAAGAGGCACAGTGATGGATGGCATCACACAAAATGATCCATCCACCCTTCAAAATTCCTCCTTAGAAGTTTTCAGTTGTTACTCAGTTCTGCAACCCTATTTTTGGTGGCTGCAGCCCTCAACAGAGTCTGAAAGCTTCTGCTAGCAGAGCTCTTTGAGATCTATGTACACAGGGCCACAAATCCTACCTCCTGTGAGAGGGGCATCTCTGGTTTCAGGTACAATAGCTTTGGCACAGGTTTACCAGTTCACCATTCAGGGCACAGGAGGATCATCCCTACAGGTCTGTGTCACTTCCCAGGGGGAATTCCCTCCCAGCAGAAAGATCTTTCCTGCACCCACTAGAACCTCAGGGAGCCCCAAAATGTAGGTATGGGGAAATGGTTTCAGCAAGTATGAAAAAGTAATGCTTCTGTGTGGCTTGCAGCACACTGACACCCTTCTGCACATGGCTGAGAGTAGTTTTTTTTTAATATCTATGCTATGATGATAAAGATGTTACTGTGAGAGTATATATTCCAGAGATCTATTTTATGTGTATATTAAACAATATTTTGTTAAAATTTAATGTCTGAGTTATACAAAGCCACAGCTACATAAATCTGTGCCTTCTAAACTGTATTAGAGAAGAATGAGACTAGAGTAAGTAAATAAAAAAATAGAAATTTTTTTTACATTATATTTAAATAACAGCATAGCAAGTTGATAATTTAAGGTGTACACAAAAATTGCCATTTTTAATGAAGTGGTTCTACAGTACCCATTCTGTTCACGTTTTAGAAGGAGCATTTTAACTGGACTGTAACAATTCACACAAACATGTAAAACCCAGAAGTACAAAACAGGATGTTTGTCCAAAGGATACATCAGCTACACTGTGAGAAAAAAAATATCTCTCTTCTGCAAACAGGTTCCCACAGTGCCTATGATGAGAGGGAAGGATCTCAGCACTCTATGTTATATTCCCTGTTCAGTAGGATGGTGATTTAAACTTGGGCTTTATCAGAATTGATATTCCAAATTTCCCAATTTCCCATGTCACTGTTTCACTGGTTTTGGGATCGAGCACAATCAAGAGCATCTCGTGGGAACTGATATGTACCAGGAGAATTAACTGTTAGCCATGTAGATAACAAAGCACACATAAAAACATGTGGGTAAGACAAAGCACTGTGTTGGTTCAATATATTAATGTTAGAAGGGGCTAGACAATCTCATTTATGGCACCTTCTACATTTGCAGTTACATTACTGGAAACTTGCCCAGATTTGGAAAATGAATGATGACATATATCTTCTGAGAGATAGCTGGAAAAAATAATGTATTTCTTCTAGTGATTTCATATGTTATGCTTGCTTTTAGTGAGTGATTTATTGGAAAAACTGATTTGTGGTATTAAACAAGTAAGAGGAAATAACTGCAGAGAGTTTACCTGTAGTTTTAACTCCTGTCATCACATAAGCCCATTTACCACTTCAACTAACTTAATTTAAAGTTTTACTTATCCATCCCTCTGTGTCTTTCACCAAATATAATATTAATTATGCCAAAAGAGGTAGGGGAAGAAAGACAGTATTTCATTTGTATGGTGTGGGTTATTTCTGCAGGGAACCATACCAGCTCCACTGGTTCAAACTCATTGAATTTCCATGAGCTTTCCTCGAGTGGGTGGAGGAGCAGGAAAGTGGATTGCAGTGTGACATACAAGGGCTAGGCAGGAATTTCAGTCCACTACACTTGCAGATTCCTTTGATAACTTACAGAGTCCAAGACCACCTACATTGAGACCTTCATCCCTCCACTGTTTTTACTGCCTCAGCTTATTTCTGCTTTCCCAGGTCAAGATCCCAAGACACAACCTGGGGATGGAAGGAAACAGTTAAATCATCAGCTAATCTAAACTTGGCTGTCTGGAAAAAGAAGCAATAGGAAATAATCCTTTCCTACAGTTTTCAAGATTACTTTACACTGATTTCCAGCATGGGCTCTGGCTTTTATTTTTGTGGGTAACTACGTTCTGAATTGAACTTTTTTATTTACTTTGGAACAGAATTTTCCTTGGAAGAAACTTTTTTTTTGTTCTGGTCTGTGCAATCACCCAAGGCCCACATTGTGATCAAAGCAATTCTGTGTTAAACGCGTTTTTTCAAAGTAATTTCTTTCTGCAGGTTCATAGCAAGTGCATCCAGAAATTTAAATAAATTTCACTTTTGAACTCCTTTGAACATATAAAATGTAAGAAATAAACTGCAGGAAAGGAAGTGGTTGAACCAAAGAAACCTTCACTTAATTGCCCAGAAACATAAATAGGCATTAGGGTTTACATGGCAGGATCAGGTCCACACAGTAATGAAATATTTGGGTTTAGTGAAAGAATTCTGGTTGTTCTTAAAACACCTCTGCCAGCCAGTGCAAGGTGTAGGATTACTAATCCTCCTCAGGGTAAGCCATGCGTGGCATTCTTCTCTTTGGTGGTGGCATTCAAGAGAGTCCTGGATGGAGGAAAAAGTAATAGGGGCAATAATGACAGTGTCTGAATGAAGCCCTGAGAACCAGCCGAGGCCCTGCTGCCTGGCTGCCAGCCATCCAAGCATGAAGAACAATCGTACATTTGTCTCAGATACCAAGTTACCTAATTTTCAAAACGTTTCCTGATGCAGCCCTTTAATCTTAAGTATTTCACCACCTGACATTTCTCTCTCAAACTTTCAAAGAAATAAGAGAAAACCAGAGCTAAAGATAACTGAAAGAAGAAAAACAAAAATGATTTTGTCATTAGCAGTCATAATTCAAGAAAAAAAGGGCAAGAAGACAAGTTCTTTTCAACTTTTTCATGCCAAATAACCCCTCATTGTCCCACCACTTTCTGGCAGAATAAATGCTAGAATAATAGACCGAATCTCGAAAGAAAGATATGTATTGTGTGCCATAAATTATACAAGCAGATGCAGCCATGAACAAGAGAATTAGGAACATAAAACCCCTGCAGTGTACACTGGCTGGTCAAGGGCTGGGGCTTGCCAAGGGACACTCTGTGACCACCATGCAGTCCAAGCTAAGATCTTGCCCTAAACATCAGCCTGCAGTCCTGTTATGCCGGGGTCTGCCACCTTTTCCTTTGCATTCTTCCTCTTAAACAGCTTTTTTTTTTTTTTTTTTTTTTTTTTTTTTTTTTTTTTTTTTTTTCATATCAGTAGCTGTTTAATGAATGTTTTGGCCATAACCTGCTTATGGTATATTTTACAGATGTCTGAGAAATCTTGCCCTAAAGAATTTTGCTTCTGCCTAAACTGTACCTTCAAAGATTCCCATATCAAAGTGAATGAGTTTCCCTAAACTAAGGGATGGGTAGAATAGGTCAAGGGCCAATTCTTCATGTGTAACCTCACAGAGCACCATCAGCTTCAGCTGAATGCTTGGTTTCATTCCTTTTTATTTATTAGAAAAGGTGTTATATAGCTTTGTGGCACTCTACACAGAAATAATTACAAATAAGCTAGCTGCTTAATGCTCATCAAAGACTCCACTGAATTAAACAGTCCTTTGGCAAAGTCAAAACTCTGGGTCCAGATTTGTCAGATTTAAACATCCTTAATATCTTCTCATTCTTTCATGATGTCTTTTATTTCAAGACATCAGCAGATATTTTTTATTCAGCACTCATTTCATCAGGGGAAAAAGATTTTTGCAATATTGATGCAATTTATTGTTGTATGACCAATTAAGAAAATAAAGACACTTCAAAGAAGTTGATGGCATTCATTTCAGATATGTAAGATGCTTTAAAGAAAACCCACATAAGGCTGTGGTAAAGGACATTTTTCCAACTTCACAAATGACATTAAATGCCATTTTATGACCATGCAAGAATAAGGAGTAAATAATACTTTCTGCTGGAAAAGAATACATGTGACACATGATTTTCAGCTGTTGTAGATGTGAACTTGTGGAAAATGATGCAATTAGAGGCCAGAAACAGAGCAAAATATCTATTCAGCTCTGCTGAGCAGATCAGAACTGCTGAAGGGCTGGAGAAAAAAAAAAGTCATTTTCTCTTTTGCTCACGTCCTCCATGGGCTACATTCTGCTTGGAGTTCCTTCATATTCAAGCAGTGCAATTAAGGGAGAGTCTTGATATGATTTAGCATTTTGTATGTTTTCAATTTGTCTGATGAAGAGTGCTTGCTCTGTCATTCATTCACCATTTCCTTCCATGTGAAATTAGGAAATATGGCATATGAAATCTGAAACCCAGTTTTTTTCCATGTCTGCATGTTTTCCCTTGGAACTCAGAGATTCAAGTTCTGCCAGTGTAAAGGAAGGAGAGGAAATGTAGTAATAAAGTTCCTGGCTTCGTCACAAGCCCCTGTCTGACCTGACCAAGGGAAAGTGTGTGGAAAGGGATTGAACTATTCAGGATAAGTACAGCTGAATGGCAGAAGTATGTTCATTTAAAATCAGAAAGAAAAACCCACAAAATAAGATCTAAGCAGGGACAGTGAGGTTACAAGATGTCATGCTACAAATGCATGGGAAGAAGGCCAGGAGAGTGCTGGTTCAGAACTCAGGGGTGCAAGGCATCAAATGACAGATGACGTGAGCAACGTACAAGTGATTGATGACTTTTTTGTGTCTGTTTTCATTAAAGCTGCATTTCAACAAATGTATTAAGACAATCCTATTGCTGATAAATGTAGTTACACCTTCCTTGTTTCATTCCACTCCCACTTCCTCACTGCTTTCCTTCATCCCTCAGTCACAGTGATCTGTAAGGGTGTGCAGAGATCTGGATGGGGAACTACTCCAGCTGAAAATTAATTGAACAAATAGGTAGTAGTTACTAAAATCAATTAGTTCTGCAGTTTGATCCATCTCTTAGCTGTACCACAATCAATGTTTTATTTTAAATTAGCTAGATGTATTAACTTCATCCTATTATGCTTAAAGGGCAGACTGATTAAGTTTACTGATTAAGTTTCTGAGTGACTGGGTGTTAAATGTGTCAGAGGATCAGAAGTAGGAAAACATGGGACATGTATTTTAAATTGGGAAAAAAGAGTAGTAGATTATTGATCAGTTTATTAAATTAAATTTCTGCTCAAAAGTTTAGGATTCTTTAGACATGCATGTCTTGTGTAATGCTTATGTAATAGAAGGGAAGTGAGTAGCATTCAGTTTTCATTGTAAGAACAAAGTTTGTCAAACCAGCTTAGTTCTTCCTATGCCTGTATTGTGCTGTGGACAGGGAAAAGGGAGTTGTTGTCATGTAACTCAACTTCCATAAGGCTTTCTGCACACTCATGACACTCTTAGAAGCAAATGAGGAAATACAGCCTTGCCAACCCCACTACACCTGCTCAAACAGGTGTAAGACTGTTGAGGTCTTACCATACCTAAATAGTGGCACAAAATGGAAGTAGGTATGAAATATGATTCTGCACATATTCCACCTTAGTCCCACTACAGTCCGAATTTTCATTAGTGACTGAAAAAGGAAGCAGAAGACATGCTCAGTAAATGTGCTGGTCACAGATTGGGAGCTCTGCAAGTATACCAGGCAATAAGCAGATAAAATTTTTTGAAAAACCTTGTCAGCTTGAAGGAGTTATCTTTAAATGTAAGATAAAATGTACTAAGGCCCAGTACAAGGGACTACATTTAGACAGGAATTATCTGCAGGAAGGTGGGTAATAACTGGTTAGGAAATAGTTTGATTGAGGATAGGCCACAAACCAAACATGGAGCTCTGTTATGCAGAGTGGAAAAGGCAAGCAAAGTAAGACAATGGATAAATAGTCCTGAAAAGTATAAAGAAATCCAGCCACCCTATTCAGCATTGATAGTGCCTCAGCTGAAACATTAAATCTTGTTTAAATTGTATCAACAAAGATTCTCATTCAGGTTAGACATTAGAATAAAAAACTTTTCCTATTGTAAGAACAATAAAGCACTGGGGTAAGTGGCCAAAGAAAGTAACAGAACTCCCATGAAATCATTTAAGGGAGCTATATGTCCTGTTTGATGTGATATAGCTGGTCCTGCTTTGGGTCAGATTGACAAGATGAACTCTTGAGGTCTTTTCCAGCCTAGGCTTCCTAAGAGTTATTGCCTAACCATTAAGCTTTCTAGGGAAATGTAGCTCCAGGCCCATTTCCATGGGCATTTTGCTGTTTTTTTTCACATGATGTTAGGTTCACATAGGTTCACAAGACTGGTGCACCTCAAATAATACCAATTTACTTTTTTTAAAAAAATCTCAGATGCTACAAAGCTGGACTATAAATGACAATATTGTTCCATTGTTTTTTGTGTGTTCTGAGGAGATCAAGTCTTCCCCATTTAAGTCATTGGTAATATATTCCTACCACCTCCAAGAGCAGGTGGTGAAGAAAACAGTGTAGTTTACATCAGACCAGAAAATAAAGTTTATATAAAAAAAAACCAGTCACTTTACTGAGTACTCATGTGCAGTGCTACTATTCTGAGGACTAGTGATGGAGAATCAGCCTTTCTTCTCTCAGTCACTGGTGTGTGTCAGGTCAGGTCAACAAGAAGCAACCACAGTCCACTAGTGCTTGTTGTAAAATGAGATAATGCCTCTTTCATTCTTGTCTGGGTACAAAGCAGAGTCAAAACTTGGCCAAAAATCACTATCACAGTTGCAACAGTGAAATGCCAAAAGCCTGAGAAGGTTTTAGGACTGAGGTGTCTTCATTATCTGCTTCCCAAACAGTACATGGGATGCCTGGGATTTCAGTTTTCTACTCTGCTCCTGTTTTTGGATCCACTCCTTTAATTCTCATATGGACACGCTTATGAAGTGGAAAGGCAATTCATGCTGACTGAAGTGTTTGTTTTCAGTTAAAAGCCACTGCTGCTTAGCAGGCAAACACAAACACCTATGTAAAGAAGAGCTGTCACAGCATTTGAAGCTCCTGAGCATCTGTAATCAGCACATCTGAAAATATTTTAAAGTGAGTTTAGCCTATATATGTCTTCATATCACAAAGTACTGCTAGGGACAGAATTGGATGTTGGATGTGTTTGTATTATTCTCTTGCATGAAATGAAAGGCATTTATGCATCTCTTTTGTCTGCATTCACACACACCTACACATAAAGCCATTCTGTCCTCCCTTTCCCTTATAAAGAGTGATGCTCTAATATGATTTATATCTTAATGGCACAATGTCCTAAACAGGCACTGAAAATGATCATTAACCTCGAACGCTAGACTGTCTAATTCCTGTACTTGCCCTTTGCACTACTAACAGAAGAAGTTTCTACAAGAGAAATTTGGCTTTTGCATTATCTAAGACACACCTTTAAAACAATAAAGTATATTAATATTTTATGTATTTCTGAACCTAAACCACAACGTTTAAAATTATATCTTCACACTTTAAAAACTCAGTTTCTGCTTGGGTATAGTAGTGTGACATTTGAGAAAGCTGTGGCATTTGGATCTGTGTCCAACAGAGGGAGTGTTCAGAAACACGGCTTTGGTCCAAACTCTTTCTAAGACTGAGGAATTCAACCAAAGGGGAAAGGACGACACGCGCAGATGCATGTGAGCAATATGTGCTTTACAATTGCAATTCAATTCCTTTAGCTGCTCTCTGAGAACTCAGGTGTGGAGTCACTGCTGCTTACAGATCCAGACCTGCTCAGAAGATTTAAGATCAGAGGATTTTTAGATCAGGTAGGTGACAATATGACCTTTGTTTTGAAAGGGAGCTATGAAGCTCTTAAAAAGAAAAAGCACTACTTATTTCCTATCAACATCTTGATGTAAGATAAACTCAAGCAGAGGTCCAGTCTGGCAGGCACTTTGGGTTCAGTAAAAACCTGAGGTTACTCGGCTGTGCTTTCCTCACAGGCTGTCTCTATGGCAATGGGAAAATATTGTGATGTATAGGAATGAAGGGAATATGACTCAGAGAGTACAGAAAAAGGAACATTCAGAAACATAATTCCCAAAAGGCACAGAGTACACTTCAAAAATACACACAAATCAAAGAGAATCTGCTGCTGCTTTGCCCCGGTGTTTTAAGTGGAGAATGCAATTAATAAATAAGGAGCCATAGTGCTGCTTGTTTTCATTCCCTCTATTATCAGAGGGAAAGAGAAGCTGGTGGTGAAGGAAACAGCAGCACTCTGCTCTGCTCCTTTGAGTTGTGCACGTTTCTCCACAGGGCTGCCTTTCCAAGTGGAAAGGCTCCTCCTTTCACTTGTGAAACCACAGAGGCCACAGGAGCCCCTGTGTGAAGTCCCCTGTCTCACTGACTTGGGTCCCACCAAAATGGGATTTGGCCCAAATAAAAAGGCAGTAGCCCAAGGTAAGAGCCATCCTTCAGGGACACATCCCTACAGAGCATTGCATGAGCAAGAATTCTCAAGCTAACCCAGACCTGTGCTCTGACTGGCCCAGTACCAGATGGGCTTCAGCTTGCCACAAAACAGGCATTTATAAAATAGCTTTTCCTCAGAAGAATTTCCTACCCAGTTTTCCTCTTTAGATATTTAGTCCCAGGAAACATAAACAAACAAACAAACAAACAAATAAATAAATAAATACATACATGAGACAAAATCAAATGGATATATTTGTAGACATAATTTTTTTTTTCCTTGCTTAAAAACATCTTCTACCTCTGGCAGCTAACGATGGTTTCATGGCCTGTATTAGCACTAGTCATTCTCTGAATTGTTTATGCTTTTGGCCTCAGTAGCACTCTGACATAGTTAGTCCCACAGGTCAGTTATGCATTGTGCAAAAGCCTTTCTTTTAATCAAATTTATATACTTAGTTTAATGACACTTTATCCTTGAACTCCAAGAAGCATAAAATTAACTACTCTCTCTAGCATTCAATTTTTCCTACATCTGTCTTGAACTTCCCTTCCAATTTAACTCAACTCCTTCAATCATTTCTGCCCTGAAGGAGGTGAGAGCTTCCTTCCTTCTGGGACCTCTGGAGTTTTGGGACTGTCCCTAAGCCTCCCCTCCTGACCTGAGAAATGCAGTGTGCTGATGCAGGCCTGGGCATCCTTTGATCCTGCTCCCCTGAGTTTCACTGTGGGAGGTACAACAGAGTCCTGAGGCATCAACATGGTTATACTGTATTCCCTTACTTTAAAAGTGCTGGCCACCAGTATTGTTGCTCAGCAACATGAAACTGTGTATCACTGCTGGCTTCATTAAACTTTAAAAATATTTTTCCTTGCCAAGTCAAATGAATAATTGACAATGATTTCATTGTATATTTAGCATGTCCATTCAAATTCCAGTATGGAGTAAAACTGTTTCATATACCTAAAATTAAGAAGAAATGATAATAATACTGGCTGTAAAATAAGATGCATGGCTGAAAAATACTTGCACTTACAAAGTAATCTGTATATTGCTCAAAGCTGCTGTATCAAATAAATGTCCAAACCCTGTAATTATTTCTTTACTGAACATGCTGCACCTTCTTTTTTGCAAAGATTATTAAATCTTCCTTTATACTTTCTCTCTAGAAAAGGCTGCAACGACTAACCTTTTAACTACATTGTTATACTATTTATTTGCTATAATATGCCTATATTTGCTACTATAGGCAATTGAACACGTTAAAAAATCATAAATAGAGAAGAACAGATTTCAACACTGATATTTTCTGCTTGAGTAATAGTGCCCGGGGTTATTCAAAGAGAATGCCTTGTAAAACTCAAGTGTACTTTCTGTCATCTGACTGATGGATTGCTTGTTACTCACCTCTAGCACGGTCCCAGCTAAAATAAATCGCTGCAACCCTTATCAGTAGTTCCTTTTCTATTATATGTGAGAAGTTCCAATTTTATCTAATTGGTGGCATTACCAGAACGTTTTTCTGCAAATGTAGAAGCTTCCTGGTAAATGCAATTGCTACTTTAACCCATGAGAGGTGCAGTTAGATGCATATCTGTGAGCAGAATGGAGAGGACCTAAGCTGGGAGCTTTGGAGATATCCAAGCTAAATGACTGCCAAAATAAACATGACTGGAGATAGAGGGATTAATCCTGTAATCCTCACTTAAGCAAAATTCCTGCTATCTTCAGTGAGATTCTCACTGGGGAACAGCTGTAAAAATTGGCCTAAATGAAGCAGAAATGAGAAAGGCCAAATTCTGCCTCTGGGTGTGAGCGTGTGACTTCAGCAAAACCTGAAGTGTGACACCCTGGGTCTGGGATAATCAGCACATAAATTCTCACCAAGCTCTACAGTACCAAGACTTTCCTTGATATAAGTATGAGGCACATCCATAACCCCACAGGGAAATGTTTCTATCCAAGGTTCACTAAAAAGTGAGAATACAAGTACAAACTAACATTCAGAAAGAAAATATTGATTTTATTTAAAACTGTCTTACATTTTAACGAATCCTAGGACTGTTTAGAGCATTTCTCTTTACTGAACTCAGTATTATTGCCCCCATTTTCTACCTGGGGTGGAAAAACAACATGCAAAGTTAAGTGATTTTCCACAGACCACACAGCAAGTGATTAGTATCATGGGGATGAATTAATCTTGGGTGTAAATCCATAAAGATTAATGGAGCTCTAACAGGGATTAATTTGGCCCATCATCTCTAAGGACAGCAAAACCAATTAGATGATGTCATTAATCTTCTGGTTTGTAAAGGACTGTTTCTTAAGCAATACTGAAAGAAAGGCAATAAAACAGGAATGACCAAAGGATCCACTATGACAGATGAATTGGTTGTTCCTTGGCAGAGGATTCGCAGCAGGAGCCTTAAATAGTGACAGCAGCCTCGATGTGCCCTCAGGCTCCCATCCCAACTGAGATACTCTGGGGCAATCATTTATTTGAGGATTGGAGAGTCAGCCCAGACTTCAGTCACTGATTAGGTTCACGTCTTTTCTTAGGGCACGACTTCCACACAACTGATTTGGAGTAAAATATAATTGTTATGGCCCTGGGAGCCCCAAATCTTTGGAAAATACCAAGAGCTTAGTGTCCTATGGAAAGCAGCACTTGAAAGATTGATAAATTTTAAAGCTTCCACTTTTGAGCTGACAAAATGTGAACTGTCTCATTAGAAAGAAGCCAATAAGAAGAAATCAATCCAAAAGCTGTATAACTGACTTGTTCTGAGATTTGGGGAAAAAATTCTTCTCATTCACTTGTTGTGAAATACACATTTTCTCATTTAAATTCTGAAGATTTTTCTGATGCTTGTAAAAGGGTCAAAACTGGCCCACAGCAGAGGAGGATCTTTCTACAATTTGCCTCCGAAATTTTATTTTAAAAAGAAGAGAAAGAGAAATGTTTTTGTTAAGGGGTAATGACCAGCTATAAAAAATGCACACAAAACAACAAAAACCACAGCTTCTAGACAATGGTTGATGAAATTTATGGAAAAAGAACATCTGTGACATTGGCAAGGTCCAGCATGAGGGCATTGAATAGGAAATAGTGAATTTGTGCCTGAAAGTTGTGTGCATTACCTAATAGGCCTGGTAAAAATGTTCCACTGGCATGCTGAAAGCAAAACTTGGCAACAGTGAGATCATTAAAACCCTACTGCATAGAAGCCTTCATTCAAAATGTAATAATATGTATCAGGTTTTTCATTATTATTATGAGAAAGAATATTCAAGCTGTAATAGGGATCTTCCCATCAATAGTTTTGCCTGACTAAGTGTTTAATGGCAGAGATTTCATAATCAGTGAAATGACTTAAAACTGCTTTCATGGGGATGTTCTTGGATAAAATAAAAGCTCTTTCCTCATTTTATATACTGTAGGAGTTCAAATGAGGTGATGTGCTCAGGCTGATAGTGCAGCTCCACTCCAGAGGAACGATGTTGTGACATTCCCTTGCACCGTGGAACAGGAGCAGGGCTTGGAGGGACAGGGATTTCCAGCTTCCCCTTGCACCATGTTACAGGAGCAGGGCTTGGAGGGACAGGGATTTTCAGCTTCCTCCCCACCCTGCTCGCCCCCAGCACTTTTCAGGAACGGAATGACACACTGCTGCATCTATGGATGAACAAAGAATGCTGAAAAGAGACACAGTACAAGCACCTAATGAGACTATGAAAGAAACCTGAATTTTGGTGGGGAGACTTGAGAAGGGAAGAATGGAGCGGGGATGATAATGTTTGATAATGTTTCTGAGTTAGTGTTAATGATGTGATTACACTTAGGAGTTGGTACTGCTAAGTTCTGGTACACATAAGCCTAGAAACTGTGATGTGGGGAATTTAATCAGTGTACCAGGGAATGTTCCTACATGGTATCATCTGTGTTTCAGAAGGGTAGTGGAAACAACAGGAAATGTGCTTTAGAAAAAGGTGTCAACTTAGGCCCATAATATATATATATAGATAAAGAATGCCCATTTTAATATCTTCCTTTGACAGATGGACAGATGGATCTAAAGAACTATTCTGAGAAATGCTTTTACACAAGCCTATACTTCCAGAAAACTTTCCAGACTATAAAACAAAAATATTTCTGTTTCAGGTTTTTTTTTTCTGACAAATATATTTAGTGATTATTAGAGGAAGAAATTATAAACAACATTCTTTTCATAAGTAGCCATTATATTAAACATTTTAATTTCTAGGCAGAAAAAAATTGTGTATGTAGACAGTTGTAGTTTTGGTAGACTAGCTAGCTTAATCCTGATTTTCCTTTTATTTTAGGCCAGCTTTTTCATTCGTGATTGGGGAAAATGGATAATGATCATATCACCATTTATCCAAGCTTTCTAAAGTGCATGTTTACCTACAGCACAAATACACCTGCAATGCTATAAGCACAAGACCATATAAAGCCAGACAGTAAATGTAAAACTGTGCAAAAGCAGTGCCAAGTGCAGTAAATGTAAACCTGGTCATGCCCTCAGCTCTGGTATGGCCAAGGTAGAAGCTGGATACAGATACCTTATCTCATCTTCTGCAGCTAATGTTTGTTGTAGAAACAATATAGCAACAAACACAGCATCACACATATTAGCTTATGCAAATAAACTTATATAAAAAACCATATTTATTGACCAGGGGAAGAAAATCAATACTTTAATGATGTAATGAGCACCACAGTAAAAATACCTGTGATTCAAACCCAAGTTATTTCATAAAAAGTGACTGCACATAAACAATTACAGCTCATCTAGTTCATATATGTTTGTTTCCTGACTTAAAACATGTTCCAGAAATAATTTATCAGGGAGGATATGTGCATAATCATAGTAACTACTGCTTCACAAGTCCAGTTATAAATCTTAAAGAACTTAGAGGATATCAGAAAAAAAGTAGTGATGGCAACTGCTTCTAAGCACTGTGAAGCTGAGTGGAGCCCAGACTTTGTCCTGTAAACAGTGTTAGCTCTTTGCTGATCATCTGATTGGCATGGCCACTGCTGATTTCCCTGACAAATTAACTCTGGGTGTGTTTTAAGAGCAGAGTTACAGGCACCTTGAAATGAATATATTTATGGAAAAGTCTTTTATGTTGCAGTTTGAATATATTTGATACTATTCAGAGGATTACTGGGGTCTTTGTTTCAGACTGTAAGCACAACAAAGGAAACATTTATTCCTTGCCTTGCATAGATATTTACTGCTATGTATATGGACTGTGGAGACACAAATGAAAAATTTGGCTTACATCACCAGAGATATGTCATTTTCACATACCCATCTTATTTCCTTTTTACAGCAAATTAACAAAACATCCTTGCAAAGAAGCAAGGAGCTTCAGCTGCAGTGGCAGCTTGTTCCCTTCAGAGGTACCATCTCAATCACTTGCTAGCATCCCACAGTGCCCTGAGGAATGTAAAAACATCATCCCTTAAAATACCCTGGAAGATAATACCAGTCTGAAGCAGATAGCACAGGTCTGTCCCTGCCAGGCCTCCAGAGAAGGTACTACCTTGAGCCCTGTTTTAGAGGGAGCACAGTGCTCAGAAAATAGAAGAGGGAATTTTGGTGCCCCAGCAATTCAAGACAGATACAGTCCTCTTGCTTCAGGCACATAGCTGTCAAGGGAGTCAATAGGAAGATGAGGTAGACCATGGTCTGAAGTACATCCCACAGAGTTAGTGTCCTTAAAGCATGAGCAGCTGGTTAATCTGATTAGAGGAGATGGAAAAACATCTTGAGGATGACGTGGTCAGGAGGAGAACATCAGTATGCAATAAAAGCCAGCTAAGGGCCTGAGTGCACTCATGGCTCAGTGTCGATGCCGGAAGATGCGCAGGAGGCAACCCAGCATGACCATTCCCTGCACAGCTTTGTGGTACCTCCAAAAGCCACTGTCCCCACCTCCCATGTGTCCCCTGCATGCTGGGGATTCCCATCCCACGCATGCTGGGCAATGTGATCTCCAGCAGTATGATAAAAGTAATATTATTTACCCACATCGTGCTATCTTATCTCTTTATTTTGAGCACAGAAGAACCCATGAGGATGGATTCATCACAATATCTATTATAAACTACATTTGTTAAAAACAAAAAATACCTGATCTTCTACAAACCCTGGCATTAAACATCCCATCTGCATAGCTTCAGATAGCTGTAGAGATCTCAGTGTACTTATGTCTTTCAATAGCTCCTGGATGTCTGACAGAGCCCTACACTTGGTGTGTGCCAGGATAAAATGTCTTGGCTCTTCAACGGATCTCCTCCATCCTCAGTGTGCCTATTCCACACGATCAAGCATAGCATTTTTGTGAAGCTCTCTCTGAGCAAAGCAGCCAGCTCCAAAAGCATCTTTCTACCTGGGCTGTCTCAGCTGCTCACAGTTCATGAGCCACAAGCTATGAAATGCAGCAGTGGGGCTGTCAGAAGGACAGGTTTGAGCCTGTTCTCGCTGTGCAGGGCCCAGCTTTGGTCTGTGACACAGATAAAACCCCTTGCTGCTGGGGTGCCCATTGCCAGGCTCGGGCAGCTTTGTGGGGACCAGTGCTGGGAAGGGAAGGACTGCTGAGGGCACCAGCAGTACGCAGCAGTCACTGACAGCACCTCCAGGATCACACCTGCAGACCACCAAGACACTGCCATTTCCTGACAGGTCGCTGTACCCTGGAACAGTAGAGCTGGTATTTCCAGTGTGGGGTAGAAATGCAACACATCCTTCTGTTTTAAATCTGATTTGGGGGTCTGCTGCCAAACGTAATCTACATAGATTAGTCTCTTCATGAACTCTAGTCTTGGATTTTCTTGTCTAGATCTCAGATGTGGATTACTTTTGTTAATGGGTAAAAGAAAAAGATCTATAAGTCTACTACTTAGGAAAATTAAATATATTTAAAATTAATTATATTGATAGCTTATCTCATTGGGTTTTTTTCCTTACTGACTGAAAGTAGTTATATATAATGTCAAGTTAGTAAGCAACAAATCCTTTCTTATTAAAGTAACTTAAACCATTAATGGCATTATAGCTTGCTTTAGATTTGTAGTCCTTTTTTTTTTTTTTTTTACTGCCACCTGTCTACTTTCCAGTCTGTACTGGAGGAAAAGGAAAGCTATTTTCTGTTCTACACTCAGACTAAACTAGCCACCATGAACAGGTAATACTTATAAAGAACATATGATCAGAATAATTCTTGCTATAGTACAGTATTTAAAATCAGACTATACAGAAATGATACTGTCTTACAGTAGTGCATCCAGACCCCAGAAATCATCATTGGACTATTCCTGTCTACTTACTACTTAACAGCAAGCCCCCATTGCAATTAAAGAAAATTAATTACTTTGTGAATTAAGTTAAAATCCCAGCTGTTATAAAATATAAGGCAATCATCATTTCAGCAGCAATGTGGGTTTAAGTAAAGGAGGAAACAAATGACCTGCACAGAACTCTGGTGCTCCACTGTGGTCTGCCTGGGCTGGTTCCTCGGGGATGGATTTCATGTTCCTCAGCGATGCCCCTGGAGCAGCTGGTGGGTTGTGGCCGGGACTCAAAGGGCTCTGCATGAGAAGCAGCTGAGTGCCTTCTCTTCTTTTTATTTATGTGGATGTTACAATGGCAGCAGACAGCGATGCACAGACACTAAATTAATTAAGCTGTTTTTAAGCCACAGCATTAAGGTGATGTCATAAGAACATGCCTAGGATAGCAAGGTCACTGGAAAGGGAGAGTACATGTCCTGCAGTAAAAGACTAGTTTGGAGGGCTTGTGTTAGATGCCTTCCCTGAATTTGTCAATTTTTTTCTCAAACCTGGCACCACCTGGAGAAATACTTTTTCTATCCACTGAAATATGGAACAGCATCTCTTATTTAAATAGGGGAAAAGCTGCTACACCTGCTTCAACTCTAAGCAATACACACTATATGCTCAGAAATGCATACATTTGGAAACACAGAGAACTGAGAAAATATTTTGAAGCAAGATACCATAGTTCATCTAATTTATGTCAGACTGACTGTGTTTGCATACAAGCATGCTCAGAGAGGTGCATGTTGGGCAACCAGAAATCTGCTCATCTTACTATTTCCACTGACATGGCATTGCATTGCCATTTTGCATTGGTAGCCTGATTATATTGTACAACTGAGCTTGAGATTTTATCATCTATTTCTTAAGTAAGTAGTTTTGTAAAAATCAAGAATAGCAACAGTTTTTGTTTTGTCGAAGCTTCACAAAACCCCAAAGGCTTTAGGAAGACTTTTAACAGAAGAAATAAAACAGATGCTGATACATTGCAAACTTTATGGTGCTATTGCTTCACTGTGAAATATTTTGACTAATATGTTGAGCATCTGAACAGTGGCCGTAATCCTCTCATACAGAAGCCTTTTCTGCAGCTTGTCCAGGGTAAGTGCAAGCCTGTGTCTTCAGCGTTAATGGGATCAGCTGCAATGAGTAACGCTTTGTGTATGCTAAGGCTGTGATCCTGACCACGTGGTAAAAAGATGGCAGTGTTGGTTTTTCTAAGCAGTCAGTCCCACACGAGGTGAAGTGAGTCACAGCATTTGAGATGGATGAGCAGCTCTCAGAAAGGAGCTTTTGTTCCTCATCTCCAGTCTCTAGCAGTCACTGTTAAATTGTCTCAACCATCTACCTATTAGCATCAATATCACTGGGACTCTTTGCACGAGAAACTCTTGTGCATATAAGCAAAGGTCACTCAAGGAGACTCTTGAATCAGAATTTATTTTGTAGCAAGCTTAAAATCACCACACTGATGACCCATCACTGACTCCCATAAGGAAAAGCTGGAGGCAGCTAGAGACACAAATGGGGATCAATTTTTCACTGAGAGCTTTACAGTTACAACTATTATCCTTATCTGCAGTGTTCATACAAGAAAACGAAGAGAAACATTTCTATTCACCATGTGAGAGTCTCCTACCCTTTCCTTAGCTGTTACTTGTAATTGCAGCAAGAATAATATCCTGAGGGCTTTATGCTGATCTGCTGGATTTAAACATTAGCCTCTCAACTTACAGTTTCTATATCCCCTACCACCAGAAAATACACACTGTTTTGTTATCCAATAAAAGCTCGGGAAGCAACTTTAGACCTGCATAGATTTTACCACCAGTTGTATACAAGGAACTGAATGCAAAATTTACTTGGTAATCATGCAGAAGGGGAAGGCAGATGAAATAGCTCCATTTCCCCCCTCAATGTCACAGGGCACATTCCGTCCTGGTTTGTGGGTGACACAGCTGTGCTGCAGGCAGGGAGCTGTGCAGGGCGTGCCAAAGAGGGGATGTGCTCGCCTAAGTTACTTCTTGTAGCATCTCAGCGCTTCCGAGTGCTCCAAGGTTATGCACTAGCTGTGCTTCAATGGTGCGGAAAAGCACTTTCCATCCAAAGTGAACAGTCATCAAAGTAATAGAGAAAATTGTTAAGTGCTGTCATTGGAAACATCTTGGATGTTTTTATAGATGTGTTAATGGAATGCCCTGCCACAAATCAAAGGAGCTTTGCAGCCTGTTACTTCCAAGTGGTGAACATAATGACAAAACCAAATACTGTGTTACCAGCTGGTTTCCATTATTGGGTTAAATTGTTGGATTAAATCATGATCCTTACAGCTGAAGTCAAAGGATTTTGCCCAGAGCAGTGATTAGTATATCAGAAGATGCAATCTCCCTGATCCCCACAGAGGAGCTGATGGGAAGCATGGAAGTGGAGGCTGTCAGCACAGAGGGTGCCTGAGGACTCCTACTCTAGCCACCTGGTGATGATGTGTGTTGGGAGATTGTACTGCTACTCCATGGAGACACCTCCCCTCATATCTATCTATCTATCTATCTATCTATCTATCTATCTATCTATCTATCTAATCTCTGTAGGTTTACTGCACAGCCAGGCCAAAGGCACTCTGAGCCCTGCCCATCTTACAAGAAAGCCCAGCATTGCTCTGTATGGATTTTTAGCATCTCCTATCTAGTGCTTCACAGTTTTCTCAACGTAAAAGGCAAAAGTAACATAGACACTGCTGCTAAAAATAGCCACTTATGCCCTGGATGATTCATTTGTTGGTGGGGAATACCCATAAGTGCCTCTATCTAAACATTCTGTTCCCTGTCTCAGTATCTCCTCTGCCAGCTTGTATAAGTCTCTCCAGTCTTGTTCAGTCTGTTTTCCTATGGGTTACATATTCTTTAGCTAAATATGTTAGTTTATCTCCCTCCATGGCAGCAAGACCCAAGCGTGGCTTCCTCCTGCTGAGCAGTTTGATAAATAAATCACTGTCTATTATTTCCCTGGGAGCATACAACATTGTTAAAAAAACCCCCAAAAAACCAACCAAAAACCCAGCCCCCCCCCCCCAAAATAGAAAATAATAATAAAATAAGCCCCAACAAACAGACATAAGGAATTTCCCCTTTCTTAGGTTAGATACGTTAGAATAATAACAGAAACAGGAGTATGCTGTTAAACTTCAGTGGCAGACCTCTTTGAATTGCTCTGGTTTATGCAAGTAATAAATTATTGCACTGAATGAGTTCTAGAAGTAGAGCTAAGGCAGGCTTCATGTGAGAAGGAAAGCCTCATGTGACTTAAATTCCCAGCCCCCAAACATACCCACTTAGGGTGATAACCAGGTTTTAAATCAGAGTCCTGTAAATTGTCATTGACTGTGAGGAAATTAAATTGGGCTCTTTGGTGACATCCTTGTAGTTCAAGTGATGAGTTATGAATGTGTAACCGAGCTTATTGATAGGCATTTTGAACCTGAAATGGGCTGTGTTTGGAGCTGTTGGATTTTTTGCTATCTGTTAAAATATCACTATATTCACGGAAGTATCCTTTATTTTTTGTATGCAAACTCCACCCACCACTAACAACATTAGGAAGAATGATGGAACACGATGCTTCTTTAGTTGCCCAATGGTCTTCTTTATGTCTGCTCCAATGAAGGGCAGGTAAATCAGAGGTGTTTAGCTGGGAGGCAGGACAATGAGTGTATGTTCATGTTACTGATGTGAACCCCAAGCACAGAGGAGCCAAAACCTACTTTTCCTCCAGAGCATCCCTGCAGCTGCACATGGCTGAGTCAGGCCTTTTCTGGGGCTGAAACCTTCCCTTCCCTTCCCTTCCCTTCCCTTCCCTTCCCTTCCCTTCCCTTCCCTTCCCTTCCCTTCCCTTCCCTTCCCTTCCCTTCCCTTCCCTTCCCTTCCCTTCCCTTCCCTTCCCTTCCCTTCCCTTCCCTTCCCTTCCCTTCCCTTCCCTTCCCTTCCCTTCCCTTCCCTTCCCTTCCCTTCCCTCCTCATTGTTTATCTTTTGATGTGCAGATTCACTGGTAAATAATAAAATGCAGCTGGTTTTAATTTCTGCTGCTAAGGACTGTTTTGTGAGGTATTTAAGTTGCAGTAGGATAACTGGGGAATAATGAATGAATCCTTTGGGCAGTTATACTTAGTTCACAGGACCATAGAATTGTTTGGGTTGGAAGGAATCTTATTTACCAACAATTTAGTCCCTTTAGTTTAGACAAGCCATGTAGCCAGATTTTTATGTTTTACAGGGTTTTTTGGTAACAAAATAGTATCTTCTCAATACAGTCACTGATATTATTTGGCAGTCACCTCTTTTATTTTTCCCTGTAGGCACAATCTGTCTCTGTTAGGAAACACTGTTATCCCTGGCAAAGGCAGTGATGTCTTCAGGCAATGTGCACATAATACTACATGTCCTTACTGGAGCACACTAGAGATACCAGCATATTCATCTTCCAATTTGTAAAAGTTTCCCCAAACATTTTCCCTTCCAACAGCATGTTTATGATTGCACATGCTTATAATATACATATTATTTTAACAAGGTAACTTCAGAAAACTTGTGATTTATCCCTGTTTTCCTTCAAGAGCTGGGTGTGCACAGTTCCACACTCAAAGAGGAAAACTGTTGGCTCCCAGCAGCCAAAAAGCAAAGGAAGACAAGTGCTGCAGTTCCCTCTTAATGAGCAAGCAGCTGAAAATAATACCTCTTGCATTTTCTTTGGCAACAGGGCTTATAGCAATATTTATCCTTCTTTTTAAATTTTCTGTAAAACAACTAGTGCAAGATCACAGGAAACAACTGGAATACAGACTCTAGTTTGTAGGGCTGTAGCTGGCTCCATCTCCAGCAGAGCAGCTTTGAAATGCTGATAAATTAATCCATGAGATATTCTGCTCTCTTCTGCATGGTAGTGGATTTTGCAGCTAGTGTTTCTCCTTTCATGTAATCTGACCCTATCTTGGTCCCACTCTTAATGCTCCTCACCATCAGCCAAGGCATTAATCTTGAGAATGTGTCCTAAATCAGTTCCTGGAAAAGCAGTGGAAGTAGGCATCAGTGATATTTTTCAGTTCAGCCAGTACATGCCATAAAGATGACATTTGTACCAGACACAACAAGACAAAGATACACTTGTCAGCTGATGCATTTTTGGATCAAAAAACTTTCAAGAAAAATAATAGATGAGATCTTGAGATTTTAGGAGCATGAGTTCAGCACAAACAGTAGGTCCAAGCTGAGTTCTCTGAAATCAGTGAAAATACGAGGAATGAGAGAGACTCAGCATGAAGATTTCTAGATGGGAATGCAAACCACCTCCAGACATCCTGCAACTGATAATTTCTACTGGTAGCAATGACACATAGAACAGTTCAATGGCCTTTAGGGGTCGTGCTTATCCAGTGATGAGCACTTGGAGTGTGTCCCCTGCAAGAGACTCACTGGGATTGATTCCCAAGTGGTGAAGTAGCAGGCTGTCCCACTGGAGGGCATTAAGAGAAAAGGGCAGCAACAGCTGGGACGAAAAGCAGTGACCCAAGCAACTCCAATAGAAAAGAAGAGAATTAGAAAATATCTGTGAGTTGCGTCCTTAAATCTAGAAAAAGAATAGCTGAAGAATGGCGCTCTAAACCAGGGCCTTCATGGCCCAAGCCCACAAAATGAACTCTCTGAACTGATCTCTGAACCTTGTGTGATAGTTTTGATGCTTGCAGTAAATGAAAAATCATTTTACTGATTGCTGCTCCACATACCTGGCACATTTACAGTAAGTCCTATTCAAATCAAGAAGATAATGATTGGGTGCCTTTTTGTCTAACTGTTGAGTCAGTAAGTGAACTTCATTGACACCTTGATTTTCCCCCTTTCCAGAAAAAGTAAAAAATCTCTAACAGCCTCAGAAAAGTTGGTCTTTTTTTCCAGGTATCATCACTCACAGAGAGTGCAGGCCAGCACACAGGGCAGAGGAGCATTAACATCTCATGCTGCACACCATTCCAGTAGGGCTGTAGCCTGACAGGGGCCCAGCAGCCCTTCCCAGCACAGCCTCGTGGCATTGCCAGGGAAAAGGTCAAGGTCGGTCGTGGAGGGTCGAGCAGTGGTTCTGCACTGCTTCCTAAGTGCTGCTCCACCTGCTCCTTCTGTGCACAACACCCCAGCCCAGCCAGGCAGGATGCCTCTGCCACAGGACTGAATCCTCTCAGGAGGCTGCAGGATAAGCACCAGAACTTATCTACTCATCAGGGTCAAGACTCAGACATTTGTGTATACACACAGAAGTGCCAAGTTCTTCTGAAAGGTCTGAACCAGTCCTTTTATCAGAGTTCTGGCACATGTAGTAGGCTTTGAGACTCAGGTACCCGAACTTTTGCTCTTCCCCAGGATTCTGAACAGTCTGTGGGCTTAAAGTGGCTTAGCAGCCTGTGATTTGCTCACAAACCATGGAAGACCTCAGAGGCTAAGCTCCAACCATCCTGTGAGATCCATCCTGGTTGGAACGCAGGCCAGCTGGGCCACCCTTTCCAACTGACTGGAGGGAGGTCTTAAGTATCTCTCAAAATTGGCCTCTGTCCATATTCAGGGAAACCTTCCTTTCATTTCACATATTTCATATCTGTGTAAGGGCACAAAACCCCAAAACAAAGCCCAAATGAGGATTGAGTTCATTAACTACTAATACTATTCATTATTGGTATTTGTACAGTAGCATTTGTGTGCATGAAACTTCAATACAAATGAAAATATATTCCTCCTTCACATGTTTTATGACCTCATTTATATGCAATGTAGCTTGTCAAGAGATAACAAACAAAAGACCTGGGAGGATGAGGATTTACTCTGAATAAGCTCGTAGCTACAAATGATTTTGAATCATACTAGAATTAAGTAACTTAGTGCCACTAATGCCACTGGCACTGCTACTAGCCTTGACACAACTGAGGGACTTAATCTAAAAGGTTCTTTTGATTTCTCAGAGGCTCCTAATGGTTAATTTTCTATTCATTTTACCTTTTTTTATTTCTCCTTCTTTAAGGCTTGTCAGGCAGGAAGGCTGATATGTGAAAGAATCTAATCTAGGCTAGGCTTAGCTTATGGCAGGCAAGGAGATGAGGAACAAAATAGGAGCAGGGCAGAAAAAATATCTTGCAGTTTGCCTGAGCCACTAATATTTGCTAATTGCAATAAATATAATACTGCACAGAAGCTCCTAATAAGCTTATATAAAGCATTTTAATGGGGTGCTGTCAGGTTAAACATTGTGTTTAAAAATATAAATATTCTTGATAACTCCAAATTAAACAAAATGAAGTTTGACTACCCAAGTAATTTTCTCCTCTTCATGCCAGAGTCTGAACTGCATTTCACACAAGTCAGCCACTGAAAATAGGCAGGGCTTTATTCTGTTGCTGCCGGGCTGGAGCACACCTAGATCACACAGGAGAGGACAGTGCGGGGATGTGCCAGGCAGTGCTGGAGGTGCAGCAGCAGGGATTGAGGAGCCATGTTATGTCCTAGCTCACCAGGCTGACTGGTTACCTCTGGCTTGCATGAAGGTTGTCCCCAAGAGACAGCAGTTCTGGGGCTTGCAGAATGATTTCCACCCCAGGATGGCAACTCTGGGGCTTGCAGGGGGATTTCTACCTAGGGACAATAGCTTTGGGGCTTGCTTTCCCCACTGAACAATGGCATGTCTGGGTTTTCCTTCCATCATGGCAGCTCTGGGGCTTGCAGGAGGTTTTTACCTGGCTGTTAATGGGGCCATTGCAGGTCCACCAGGATCAGCCCAGGGGTCGTTACACACCACTGGATGCAGCTTCATTTTCTTCTTTTAGCACATGACTTAAATGTTTCCATGTTTAGATTATGGGCCTTTCAGGGCACAGTTTAAATCCAGAGCAATGACTATGTTGATTTTAACTGAAATTGAAAGAAAGAGCATGTGGAAACTTCTTAACAAAGAAGTTTTGTAAACAGTGTCTTGATACTATGGTGATGGGTCCTTAGAACTGCCGACTCCATTTTTCTTTCTATTCAATCCCTTATTTTTCTTCCAAACATTCCGATTTTAGTCCTGTCTACATGGCAGTGTTGATTGTACATTTCTGAGCATCTAACAAGTGCCAAGGAAATCAAACTTAGGGAACAGCAATGTTGGATCTACTTCTCAGCTGACTCTTTCACAGAAAGTGTTGGAGAGAGCCAAATGCCTTTCCTTGTCTTAGTATTCTTCAGGGGCCTCCGGATGTACTCATTTACTCTGGATTTGGGTAAACCACAAAGGATGGTCCCAATCTGAGAAGGGTGAGAGTGCAATGTCTGAACAAGAAAATCCACTCCCAAACCAAAGGGCTCGACTAGGTTGCATGTGGAAGCAATACCAAGGACATGCTTGAGGTCATGTCCTCTGCTGTTTGCATCATCTGCCTGCTAAAGGCTCCCCTTGGTCTGCAGTCCACCCTCTCACCAGGAGGAGCCTGAAGATGCTGCCTGCAGTAGGAAGAGCTGGACTGTGCTGGCAACTTGAGCTTTGCTTGTGGTTTACAGGATGTCTGATCCCAAAAGCCCCTGGGCTTCAGGGCACAATCGCCAGGAGTCTGTTTGGGTAGGAGCAGCCAGCCTCAAGCATTTGATGCATCTGGGTGCATCTATTCACTCTCACCAAAAAGACACTGCAGAAAATACAGGGGGCTGCTGCATTTGCTATCCAGCAAATTCTCCTCTCCCAGGTGAGATCTCCTCTGCTTCTTTTATACTGAAAAAAAAAGAGAAAAATGCTGCCAAGTAACTCACAGTCTGGACGGCTTCAACAGAAGCAAGTAGAAGCACTTGGAGTGTGATAGAAGGATTACTGTCATCAATATCATGGTCTGTGGGAGGACAAGCCTGATGTGCTGGGAGCTTTGTAAGCATCTCAGACTACTTAGGGAATCTGCAACACAAGCTGAAATGTTTGAAAATGTATTTTTCCTAACCGATACATTTCCCTAATGGGTACCGACAAATTCAGGTCTGGAAGAAATACAGTGAACATGGTGAACTACCATTAAAGAAGAGCAGATGCAATTGTTTTGTGCCTCCCTCTCCCTGATGGAATGATGCAATATCTCCTAAATTCCATGGGAGGGAAAATAGAAAGGAAAAGCCTATGCAATGCAATAAAGATGAAGAGTTTATTCCAATTTTCTCAGCCTCCAAGCCTGGGCACAAGCCTGTGTCTGCTCTATCCTGCAGTCTCATGGCCTGGCCGATTGAGCAACTGAACGTTTTCTGTTTACCTCTTTTTCCAATCTCTTCCGTAAGCCAAAGATAAAGCCAGTACAGCTCCAGCTGTACTTTTGAACCTGTGTTTAAATGGGGTGGAAATAAATCTTAATGAGATCGTCCAGCCCTATTACCTTAAGTAGTATACCTCAAATGAACCCTGCTGAAAGCTGTAATTCCCTTCTGAGGTTTCAGTGACATGAGCAAGTGGATCATATTTCACTATTGTAGTTTGTGTGATCATTGGATACTTGGTAGAATTCCATGTTTATCACATAAGAACTGGAGAAACACACCTTTATTAAAGATGCAAAAATAGTAGAAGATGCTTTCTTTTAATAAGTACGAAGAATTTTCTCATTATTTTCTTCATCTTCAGAAGAAAGATTACTTTGAAAATTACTTTGATTATGTTCAGAAGATTACTTTGCATTTCTACTTCATGAGTATTCAGATGCAAAAATTTTACTGCCATGAATTCTTACAACTGGTGTTTGTCCTAGTTTAGGGCAAATTTGGGAGAAAATAGTGTTTTGATGCTCCCTCTTTCCTCTCTGGATAAAATCAAGGTGTTTTCCCAAGGCTCGCTGGTGGGCAGAACAGGAAAGGCAGCAGCAGATGGGCAGGACTTGAAGAACTGAAGAAAAGCCAGAGAGGCCTCAGAGGAAGGGTCTCCAGGGAGCACTGCACTGTGGCACAGATATCACTTATTTAGGATCTCCTGAGGTCCCCATACACAGTTGAAGAAAGAATTTTTAAGAAGTGCTTGTCTTAGGTAACATGTAAAAAAGAAAGAGGTAATCCTGAGTCTTTGGAAACCCAGAGCAGCATCCCTCAAGGCACAAAGCATGTGCGCTTCACATGAAGGGCATGTGGAGGTCTAGTAGGTATCAAGAAGAAATCAGTTTTTCCAGCCCTAACCCACTTGGCTGTGCAGCAAATGGGATTTTAACTCACATTGTGCCTGCAGAATTCAATGAGTAACCCACAAAATGAAGGTCCAGAGGAGAAGAATCTCCTCCTTGTCTAAATTTAGCACAAGGCCTTGAAAGTACAGACAAGGCAGCCAAACATCATCAGTAGCCAGAGAATTTAGAGAAGGAAGATAACTCAGTTCTGATAAATGGTTTTGGGAAATAACAGAAGGAGAAACAGGGACCAAATAACCTCTTACTGAACTAAAGTTAACCTCCCTCTCTGGGCAGGAGCCTAGGACTATCTCTGACCATAGTCTGAGCTCAGCGAGTAATTAGCACTCCTGCTGATTTTTTTGCACCTTTTATAGATATTTGATATTGGATCAACACAGAAATTGGAGTACATGGGCCCATCATTTGCTATGAACTGTTGAGAGGACAGGTCTGGGACTCTTTGGAGGTAACAAGTGATTTTGCACAGGAGAACAAGACCAAGCCTGCAGAAGATGTATTGGTGGGTGTCTGCCCAGCTGCCTTCACTCCTTGGCATTCTCCAGGACTGACTTGTGAGCAGGCTGGCCCGTGGCAAGGCGCTGTGTCAAGCAGTGGAAGATAAATTAGATCTCCCTATGCTGGCCCTTCACTACAAACCGCTCCACTGGGGATTGCTCTGAGCACACAGGCACTCCAGGTGGCTCAGACCAGCTGTTTGGGTGGCCTTGGGGCCATGCTGGGATGGCCTCCTGCTGCAGCCTTGTCTCACTCTCTGTGGGACTCATTAAAACATCCAGTTGCTTCCAGTTCTCCACTGTCCCTCAAGGCAGCTTGATTAATAAGGCAGATTGTCAATTGAGCAATCATCTCAGAACAAGGAAATCTTTAAAGATTTGGCACCAATATCTAGGACAACCCAGCTGCTGAACTTCACTAGGAAAAGGAAGCAAATGCACATGCTCAACTCTGAGGCATGCTTCTGTGGGAGAAAATAAAATCAGTTTAGTACAAACAAGTATTTTCTAATCCTGTATCATCCCCTTGGACAACACTGAGATGTTCAGCTCCTGGCTGGCTGTGTGTCATAGCCAGAGTGAGTTTTCTCATGCTTCTTTGGGTGCTCCTCTGCCTCCCTTCCTCTACAGGGACACCTGACCTTGGGAATGAGGGACGTGGCACAGGAGCACATGTACTGGTTCAGGAATTGGCTTTGTCCTGCTGAAATCCCAGTGGCAGAATGAAGGAGGGAGATGCTCTTGCTCAGGCTCTGATGATCTCTCTGCATCCCCAAAGCAAAGAAGGGTGCTGCATCCTTGCTGGTGTTGGTTATGTTTTGATTGGCCTGAGCATGGAAACTCCTACAGTAGGGAGTGAGACTCACCATGCCTCAACAAAAATGTGCCATCTGGTCAATTTTCAGTGGTTTTCTCCTTCCAGTGTAGTGGGAGAATAGTGAAGATGTCTTTTTACTCCTCCCACTTTATTGGACATCAGAGTAGGCAGGGAATAGTAAAGGACAGCAAAAAAACTCTCCAGCTCCTCTGTGTGCCAGGAGAAACCAAATAATTGTAGGAGTGGAGTTTGCTGAGAAAACTCCTCCTGTGAAAAACTGTGAGCAGATTGAATGCTTTCCCCAGAGTTTTCCAATTTTTTCATTAAATGACTCAAAATGAAAACATGCAGAAATGTGGTTGGTGTTTAAAAAGACAGCGTTTGTTAGAGAAATATTGTTCTCCATCCTACATATGTGAGCACTGTATGCCTCAATCTACCTTATCTGTTCCAGACCTTGCAGATTCTCTCACACTTTCCCACATGATGCTTCTCCCTAAGCCTTGGATGTTTAAATACCTGACCAAAACATCTTTGCAAAAACATCCCCACTCTCCAGCGGCATAACGAGCTCCACGTGTTGCTGACTGGGTGAAAACGGACAGTGCACAGACATTTTGACAGCCACCAAAAAATCATGACCCAAGAAACCTGGCTGTAGGAAAAAAAAAATTAAAGCAAGTCTTAAGAGGCTCACGATAAACATCAAAGAGTTGGCAACACTAAGAATAATCAAACAGTTTAGATGAGATTTCCCAGATAAATTGTTTCCATTTCATCAATGCACTGTCTGGTTTTGAACAGTTGTGCCTGAATATACCATTTGGAATTTATGGAAGATGCAGGAAATAACAGTTTCCTTCTCCAAATCCTTTCCACATGTGGTCCATATGCCTCCAGCACAAAGAGATTGCGATACCATGCCTAAGTCATGTGGGTGTCAGAAGGCCAGCTGACTATCACAGCAACAAGATGAACCTGGGAACATCTGATTTGAGATAAAAATCTGTAGAAAATGTCAGATTTAGTGGCCCAAAGACAGGTTGCCTGTATCAGAAGTGTTTGTGTGTGAACATTGACATTGCAGAGCATCTCCAAGCAATTGCTGAAATACCAAGTTACAACAAGTATACTCATTGCTAGAGATCTAGTTATGAGGTGTTCAAGTATCTTGTATTTTATGACATATGTGTTTCCAATATGGTCTTTATCATAATATTCCAACTTCACTTCTAGAAGATATTGAACATAGTAAAGTATAGCATTCCAGAAAGATCAAGGACAATTTCAGGTTAAGTTAGCTTGAAAAGTTCTGCTGGGAACTGCATTGCATCTGTGCTTCAGCCACAGAGCAGAGAAGAGTTGGTCTATAGAGCAACTGTGGGAACCCAGGTTTTCCCAAAAGGTCACTAATGGCATGTTCTTCATCTCCTCATAGTGGACCAGAGACCACAGGTCTGATTTATGGACATGCCCAGTGCTCACAGCTGTCAATGGAGTTTGGATATGTGAAATACGGTGGTGTGCTGGGTGCTCTGAAAGAAGAGCTCCTTGGCATCTCCAATTACACACCCACAGCACTGGGAACTGTTTTTGGCTTAATCTTGATGTGCCTCAGTCTGTCACATGTAAACTCTGAGTAATTCTTCACCCATGGCTCTTTGTGTGACATTGCTGAGTCATATCTAGCAATGTTTCAGTAGGGGAAATATGAAACATTCACTAAGTTTTAATTAGTGCAAATATAAATACATTTCTCTGTGCAATTGAGCTGGGACAAAATATGACTAATGCCTGGTGCTTCCCATGTACCATGAGTGCTTGCTGGTGGGGCCTCACCCAGCAAATCTCACCAACCACACAGCACAGGGCTCAGGCTGCTGGTCTAAGGAGTACAACTGAACTGACCCAACCACAATTTGTATTGATGGATCAGGGGGATGAAGATATTTCTGAGATTTCTGGGAGTTGTGATCCTTATTCATTGGACTGAATGGAAAGGTTTGATTTCAAAGAATCTGGGTCATGGTCCCAAAGCATGAGTGGGAGATGTGCAAATTATAAGTTTAACCTGAAGTTAGGTCCTTCATAATCACATGGTCAATCTAAAGTCTTACTGCTTTAGATTATTGAGTCTCTGCGAAAAATTACTCGGTGTTCAGATGTTTTACACACAGCTCTTTTTGTGTGTGTGTGTGCTTTTATTTCTTTATTTCATAATTTCTTTTATTTCTTTATTTCCTCAGCAGACCTCTTCAGGCAACTTGTCAGACTGCAAGAGTTTTCACCTTGTGGTTCAGCAGTAAGGATTTTACCATTTTCACAGTAGCTATGTTAGTCACTGGGAAGTGTTCTGGGTGCACTGTGTGACTGCAAAGCCAGAGCATACCCTGCAGCTCCACAAAGAATACATCACAAAGGATAAGTGTGTAAGTTATATTTATCTGCAAGATAGGTGAGAATCACAGGAAATGCCAAGTTTGCAGGTAGTGTCAATGGATTTATGAGGGGATTTGGGGCCTAAACCTTTCAAACATCTCTCCAGACTTAATTTCATGCCTTTGTAATACCTCATGGGGATAAGTCTGTGTTCTCTCAAGGAGCACTGAAGTGGTGGAAACTTGAGCCATACAAACAGTGCTGAGAGCAGCAATGTGGTGCTGGGAGGTTCCCACCTGGACAGTGTGGAAAAACTGCCTGAGATAAATCAGCCATTGACACCTCTCTGAAATGCTCTGTTTTTTGTGATGGAGACAGCCTTGTAGTTCCCAAAGTCTTCTCAGAATTTGTTGTGATTCCTTCAGGGTCACAACCATTTCACTGAGCCTAGTTTGGAGTCCTCTGAGCAAGGGCTTGCTTTTCTTCCAAAAGCAATTTGTGTGATTGACAGACCGTGTGCAGAACCAAAGAGCAGCTATGACCAGTCCCCGTGTGCCCTGCTGACTCAACGGTGACTTCAGCTGCTCCATGAAACCCAGGACTCCTTCAGGGAACTGATTCTGGGCGCTATTAACACATCCATGCCAGCACCTGGCGTTTCACAGGAGCCCATTCCTCTGCCCCAGAGTTTCTTTCCCACAAGGAAGAAAGCATTTGGGGGATCTTGACAGTCATTTATGTGAGTTTTAGAGGAGGTCTGATTTCTGAGGTAATCCCTAATGTTACAAATTTAATTGTGGAAACCACAAGTGTGTGGAGAGGGAGCTGATCACAGTCTGTAAGGAAAGAAATAACAGGGACAGAGAAGCAATTGAATATGATGATGAGAGACTGGGCACTCGCCAGGTTTTTGGGAGGGCACACTGAGCATTCAGTTTGCAGTCTGAATGGCAAAGTGAAGGGGGCCCCACCCTCTAAATTACTGCCTGTATAACAGGTCTGCAGCAAGAGAAGGCTCCAGACATTGTTAAATGCAATTATGGCTTCTAAATGCTGATGACTTAACACAGAATATGTTGGAAATACTGCAGATGTTATGAGGGATGGAGGAGAGGAGGAGAAAAACCACACTGGTTGTTTTTTGCATGCCTTAAGTTACTGCAGACATCATGGAACAAGACTGTTCAGAAATGTGCAGTACAGTGCAAGTGCTCTTGCTCACAGACCCTGGGACAAACTACAGCTTCCAAGTATTTCTGCAGATAAAGAAAATCCTCCCATCGGAATGGGGGAGGAGGGGAGGAACGCTTGGAAAAGATGTAGCATCTTCTGTATTTCCCAGATAGATCCTCAATCACTAACCCAGCAAAAAATATTCATGCAACTTTCTACTGCCTCTACTGAGTGCCTGAAAGGTCTCTCCTCCTTCTGCACACCTCATCAAAGAAAGAAAACCAACCAACAAACATTTTCTTGTGAAAATGGGTGTTAATGTGTCTGCTAGGTCAAATACCCCCACTTGCAGCCTCTGTAGCACATAGCACACATACTCACATTGTGCTTCAGAAAAGCAGTGAACTGGCACAGGCTCTGCTTGCCAGCAGAATAGTTAGACTAGTCCAGTAGTCTAGTTCTGGTCCAGTTAGTCTAGAAGGAAACCTCACCTGCTACTTTAAAGGCAGAGGCTGGAGATGAAGACTAACCCAGTGCCTATGCTCAGGACACTCCTGGAACATAGGCAGCTCCCACAGAACCACCATTAGGCCTAAGGGGCAGGACACCCATGCTGAAGGAGAAAAACAGAGCTAGCAACAGAGTTTGCCATTTTTTTTTTTAATTCCAGAGGTTGCAAACTTTTAAGCTAGTTGTCAGAAATAACTTTATGAGAGATGCAGGGGTGTTGTACTACCCAGCTATGTACAGGTACACTAAGCTTGCTTAAGCTAGGCTGAGCCCCTGTTGAGAACTCACTAATATTGGGCTGCAACAGCGACCACCTTCTTTCATCTTTGCTTTTGGTGACAAAGAACTAGCTTTGCCATTTGTGGCATTTTGCCCAAGTGCAAATGTGGAGCTGCTCCTTGCCCTCTGTCCCTCTCCCAGCTCTCCCTTTCTCAGCACTGAAGCAAATGCTTTGTGGTCTTGGCGGCTTCACATTTCTCCCAAATGGAAAAGCCCTTTTTCCCTCAACAAACATCTAAGGAGGTGCATGGGAATAGACCTCAGCTGAGCCATACAGCCCCAAGGCTTTGAAAGCCCAGTCTGAAGGTGGGAACCCCTCCTCAGCAGGATGCCCTTTAACCCAGGCTCAGCCCTCACCAGGTCAAGGCTGCACCCAGGTGATTTTAACTCTTCATGGACAGTAGGCTGAATATTTTGACTCATGGGGCTGTCTTAAAATACTGTATGAACAGAAAGGGTTTTCCAGGCATACCTCTGGCAGGCTCCCATTCTGGTGTCTCCATGGGGCTTGCTCATCACCATAAGTCTGCTTCTGGGATTTTTCTTGCAAAACATGGATTTCTGGGGCACCAGAGTCACTCATTTTTCCTTGTGTGGTTGTCTGATCTTTGTGTTCCAAACTCTCTCTAAAGCTTCAAACCATAATGATTGCTTCATCATCATCATCATCAGTGTTTGCCCCTGAATGCACAGCCTCTGCTGCTCAAGTCAATGCTTGCACAGACTGAGGACACATAGGATTTCTGGAGGAGGACTCCCAGCTGCCAAGATAATTCTGGTATTTCAATTCCACTTTCATCAAACTGGAGCAATACTCCCAGATATTATATTTGATTTTATTTTACCTGAGCATCCAAAGGCTTTCTGTCTTGCTCCCGCTCAATTTCAATTTTCAAAAATATGGTCTTTAGAAATGTGTTAATATATTGACATTGACAACAAAATGTTGCATTTTAAATTAGTAACATCTGTATTTCATGATGAAAGAACACTCTATTGGAAAATATGCAACAGCTTCTAATAGCTAGCATTCATCTCCTAAGCTGACTTCCCAAATGCAAAAGGAAATGAGTTTGCCAAGGAGTCCATACACAAATATTAGAGTTTCTGTGAAGTGTTTATGTGCCACAAACCCTGATAAATAATACAGCTACTTGCCAGGTTCTCATCACCCCAGCACCCTGGGCTCACCTTCCCCTGGCAGGGAGTGCTCCTTGGGAGCTCTGAGCATGCAAGCCAGTGCTGGTGGGGTTTGTGCAGTCAGGAGCTATGGTTCATCCTGCAGAGCTCTCTGGAGATGCTTGAGTCATGCCATTTCATTCCTAAGCTACAGCAGGTAACTGGCTTGATATGATGGAAAAACCTTCCCACTTCTCTGCTTATCCCTGAGCACTAACTGCAGTCTGCAAGGTGATTTCAGGCCTTTGCCTTTTACTGAGGTTCTCACCCTGCAAACTGTGGTGCAGAAATTGTGCTCCACCCCTAAGGGAAACATGGAGTTACCTGCAGAAAGATAGACATTCTTTACCAAATCTATTGAAATGTGAATTTCAAGCATAGTCCTATGCTAATATAAGCATGTGAAAGTGGGGCAATTTTATTTGACAGGAGTAGTGCTCATGCAAGTGCTGCGTCATGATTTTTTGTTACAGAAATGCACGTGGGCCATATTTTATTCCCAGGAGTTGTTAGAGACAGCCCAGAGTGAGAGCTGGAGGCCTTGCTCACTAACAGCCTCTCTGGCTGAGATAAATGGACTCTCCATGACAGTGCAGAATGTGTTGCATTTCAGGAAATCTAAATTCCCATATTTTTCTGGGATATCCTAATTCTGAAAACACCAACTTTATCAACTGGCTCCAGTCTGTCTTAAAGACATGTTTGAAATATGTAATTTTAGCTCTGAAAGGAAGTATTTAGCTAAAGAGTCAGAACATATTTCAGATGAAAAGTCTTTCTTCCTCCTCTATTGAAACAAGGCCATTAAAAGGTTGTGAGGAATTTTAAGGAAATTCAGTTGCATTTGCATGCCACCTGCCGCAGAACGAGCTACATCAATTCTGTTTCTTCCCTTCTTAGCCCAGTTGCAGTGAATAAGAGAGAAAGTATGCATATATGAGATTCCTGGTGTTCTTCTTCAGCATTATAATCTTCATCTGTTATGGCTCAATACCCTGTGTTATTTCAACAGTGGTGTTATCCACAAGAAGTTACCCATGCTATTCAAAGTCAGTCTGTGGCTGAAAGGGGAAAGAAAGAATATAGGCACTTGAAGAACCCTTGCATGACTTCACAGATTTTTCTGAAGTCAAAAGGTTTTTGTTAAGAACCAGAACCATCATGACTCATATATTCCTAATCAAAATGCTGGGTGCGTGAAAAGCTGTTCAGTCATTCAGAGACTGAACTACGACTCCTTACAAGAGGAAAATAATACACACAAGAGGAAGCATTTAAATAATTGATGTGCTTTTCTTTTATCTGCTTGTAGGAGTGACAAGAAATCTATGTAGCTGGCACTAATGGATAGGATCTATATGTCAATAATTGCTAATGAGGAAGAAATAGGAACACATTTGTCTTGAAGTGACTGATCTTTTTTTCTTTATTTCCCTGTATTACAATGGGAAATTATTACTGTAAATTTTAGAATTCTGTTCACTTTCAAATCTCAAAGGTTTTCAAATGCCTTTTTTTTTTGGGATGAACTCAATCCAGAATTGAACTGTACACTTGCTTATATGTAATTTGCATTCTGGCATTTAAGATCCTTTTTTTATATCTTCTGTACTACATCCAAACAACAAAATAAAACTTTGTTTGCATCACATGTTTAATTTTCCATTCCACAACAGTGAAAGAGTGCAGCCACACTGGAATTTAACAGAAACCAGTAATTTAAAAACACCCAATGCTTTCATCATGAAAAATTGCATAACCATTTCCAGCACTGAAGTAGGATACTCTTTCTGAATAAAGTCTCTTAAAAAAATTATTGGCGTATCAAGCTGTTCATATCCAGCGATTTAAGTCGAAGATTGTATTCAGCCATTCCCCCCAAGTTGCTTTTCTGAGGGAACAATTATGCAGCTGTTCCTGCTACATTCTTGTGTAGGCTGAAAGCAGTCTAAAAACTCTGGCATTCATTTCCTGTAACTACAAAGTGCAATTCTCCAGGTTGTTCGTGAGGCATACCCTTTGCAAAGAGGTTACTGAAGCAGTACATACACTTGACACTAATATTGTGCTTTGGCTAAACTTATTTATAGCCGTGTGCATGTGTGTACACGGGCGTATGCACAGGGCTGTAGGGTTTGTGTTCGAAGCAGGGCTCTGGACTGCAGCCACATTGCAGTGCTAATGATATCTGTCACTGCACCAACTTTTTGTAGCTGTATTATCTGGCTGCATTCAAAATCAAGGATTTTGGAAGTACAGTTCCAGCCTTGCTGTGCTCATTGGATTCAGCAAAGGGGCATTTCTGCACTAGTTAACACTAAGCAGTGTATTAGAAGGTTTGATGATGATTTTTTGCAACTCTTTTTATGGAGTGTTAAGTTTTAAACTGCTAAAGTTTTAAACTTTGACCTAGCTAGTGAAAGAGCAATAGCCACAAAGAGAATTATTTCAAAATTCCTTGATATGAAAAGTAAGCTGTCAGCAACTGGTTCACTAAGATTGCTTAATAACTCTGATGGAGTACCACCATTTCTCTGTCCACTGCTGGTTTGGTGCATATTTTTATATTAATATATATGCATCTACACATCTGTCAGTACAGGAACCAGAATATTTTGCCAGGTCCATGAAGCAGTTGTCCCTTGGGACAGGTTGGTTACATCTGGCATGGGGCAAGGTGAGCCCTGCTTCCTGGGAACAGGCCTGGAAGCAGGGTTGAGCAGTATGGGAGAATAGAGAAATAAACCTTTGCTCTGTTTCTGGCACGTTTCTAATCCACATCTAAACATCACTTTAATTTTCATTCCTGCCCAAACAAAATTGCTTTCTTCCCTCAATGCATCCATGAATAATTTTCTGGAAGAAAACTCGAAGGGTCCTTTCAGCAGTATAGGTAATTGAGATATCAGTAATTTCTGCGCACAAGATGCCATGCACTCTTGATATCAGTTTCATCATTAATATCAGATGCCAGCTGATACTGATGCTGTCACCCTGAAATACCCCACCCCCAACTCAGAGTGCTTAATAAGCAAACTGTAGCCAGGCCCTTAAAATCAAAGCCTGTAGAAGTGAAACTTTGCTGGTTAACAGTTCACCCATTTGAGCAGAAAAGCAGGAAATACTCATTTTCTTCTCGCCTGTCTTTAGCTGAGAGCAACAGCCCATGGAATTGTGCATGGTGCAGCTCACTCTGCACCATATACATAATTTATATTTTTCCACTCTAGTTATGACTGCGCCGTTTTGGACTTGGGATTTGCTCTGTAAAATGGAAGCAGAGAGAAGAGGAAAAAAGAAAAACACTGCAGCAGCCTTCTCCTTCTCCAGCCACACTTTTTAGCCCAGGACCTCATCTTTGATGCACAGCCTTCACAGACCAATGGAACAGGAGTGCTACACAGTACATGTTGCATATGCATATTCATGTGAAAAGATAAATGCTTGCCATGGTAAAATAAAAAATAAAAGGTATTTCCAGTAGTTCATCTCTTTATTAATAAAATGCCTTGGCAGAGAATTAGGCTATCATTTTGACAAGAGTTTCCTTTTGTACAGGCAGCCTAGATAATATTTACAGTTCCTATAGAATTTTTTTAAAAAACAGCTGAGAAACATGTTTCTTGCTGACATGCTCTTCTGCTTAGTGAAGTTTGACAGATACAGCCCTAAGCTCTAGTACAGGATTCCTTCCCAGATACAGGCAAAGTGTGTAATGCACTTATTTTAAAAATAATGTACATTTCTATTTCCTTTCAGCAAATAAAGCCTTTGCATTACATTTATCTGCCCTGGCTGTGTCCGTTACCATCCAGGAAGGTTTATCAAGGAACAAACAGGACGCACACAGCGCCTGATCCTGCAGCACCCATCCCCACAAACTCTCCTTAGTGAGCTCACGACTGCACACACCGATGCCATCATCCCCGCCGATACCGACCCTTCAGTCCATCAGCCTGAATTCCAGAACCCTTCCTCCTACCCAGTCCCTGTGCCTTCAGAGAAAATCCAGGCACTACCACCCTCACCAGCCCTCCTCCACGGACTCGTAGGGCACCGCACCAGGATCTGCAGTGGTTTCAGGGAGTTTCTCCTCTCCCTGCTGCGGCTCCGGCTCCCTTCGGAAGCAAGCGGCTTCGCGTGTGACTTTGCAATCTGAGACTGTGAGCCAGCCGGCAGGACACTGGGGTAAATATAAATCTGGCGCTTACCCACAGGCAGTCCCTCGCAGTCTGACATCGTGTGAGAAGTCCTCCTCACCGGGGGCTCAGGAAAACCACTGCAGGACCACAAGCGCGGGTCCTTCTCTTTGCAAGGGCAAGGGGGAAAAAATATCTAACAGTTTACAGGCACCCTTCTCTTGCACTCCACATCTACCCACCCAGAGAGCTGTAGCAACAGTCCCGTCCCTGCCTTCTCATTATGGGATGTAAAGATAAGAATGTGCTTTTGTGCCAAAAGAGTGTGCTATTGGTGGATAAATTTGTTGTCATCCCTCCCCTTCGCAGAGTTTCCTCTTTAATGTCACAGAGGCACATTACCCTGTCGGAAAGGCCATCGAATATTTATGAAACGGCTTTTAAGAGCTGAGCCGCAAATCCGCGCGGGAGAACAGAGCTAATTGCTGTGCGGTGGGGTTGGTGGTGGGAGCCACCCCGCAGGGCTCTCCTGCTTCCCGGGGGGCTGCGGGGGGAGCTGATGGGCTGGGGGATAGGCTCTGACATCTTGCTCTGTGCCTTCTCCTTCTGCAGGGTCCGAGTGCAAACACTGCTGGAAAAGGGGGCAGAAGCTAGGGTGTATCTCTTTAAGGACAGAGGAAAAAAAGGTCTTTGTTTATATTGCAATATCTGAGAAATTGTTTTGTGACACTGTTACTAAAGGCTGTTTCGTAGTTTATAATAATATTGTGAGTGCAGATTTCTCTTAAACTTCTTGACTTTTCTTGCTTAAAATATGCCACTTTAGCCAGTTTAGTGGCTGCTCCTACAAGTTATGTTTTAATCTTTGAAAATGTTTATGTGGGATTAGTTGGATATGAGGTTCCCAGACTCGCAGAGTCAGTGGAGAATACCCCTGCACACTGGTGTGCTCATTAGGCACCTTAATGAAGTGCAAGCAAAGGCTCTGGCAGCGTTAGAGCCAGGCTGGGCTTGGCAGAGATGTGCGGGACCTGGTGGGAGCCTCAGCACCCGGGGGGTGCTGATTTGCTGCCACTTTTTGTCCTGGGAACAGTCAGGAGCAGTCTGGGCTTTGCCTGACTCAGACCTTCAGTGTCTGAACCCTTCCCAAATGTCGGGGTTTCAGACCCAGAGCCGGAGGGAGGGCTGGGAGGAGGCAAGGGGGGCTCCATGGGGGGCACTCTCTGGGAAGCACTTCCAGACCATGTGGCCAGACAGCCCCTGGGGGAAATGAGCCATCGGGAATACCTTCCTTCAAAATGCCTTGAAGAAAAAAAAAAAAAAATCATAAATTATATGAAGTATACTAGGAGCTCAGGGTGCCCAGTGCCTCTGAAAAGTGTGGGCTGTTTTTACTCAGATGCTCCAGTCTAAGCACCCAAAGGCTGGCACTGCTGGCTCTGCCTGAGCTCCCTCTGAAGAGAAGCCTTTTTTTACTCTGCTGGTTACTCAGCAGCACAGCTAGCCATGGATTCAATTCAGGATGTCAGGCCTCTGACTAAGAAGCAAAAATAGCTGCAAAAGTAGATTGTGACATGTTCCCAAAACCATACCTCAGGTTGCCTACGCAGGGTTGGGCAAGCAGAGCCAGAAGTGTCTGGCACAGTTCTGTCAGGGCAGCCCTTGTCAGTGCCTGCTTCCCAATCTGCTCATGCAGCACACATGGAGATATTCACCGGTGTAAGGCTCACCTGGAGGGCAGCTCTGAGGAGGAGCAGAGCCTCAGGCTGTGCTCTCTGCCAAAGAGGCTGTACAAGGAGGAGAAGTGCAGGGCATCATGCCTAACCTCTCCATCCTCCTGCTGCCCACAGACCCAGGGAGGGGCCACTAGCTATTCTAGCAGTCAGGGAGATGTCTGCTCTTGATCCTTGATCTCAGTATGCATCTGGGAAAGGAAGAAGGCCTAAACCAGACTGGGGGACTTTTCTTGCAGTGTCATCTGACTGCAGAGACATATTGCTCCAATGTGTGACAATCAAAGCTTTCTTAGCTCGACCCTGTGGAAATGCAGGCTCCCAGCTCTGCAAGCATTTACGTGCCAATTTAACTTCAAGCCCCACTGAAGTTCCTGGAACTGCTCACAGTTAGAAACACATGCATAAGTATTTGCAGGATTAAGGGCTCACCATTCCTCCTTGTATTCGGAACAAACAGCTGCAGCTGGTTTTGAAGTTACCTCTCACAGCTGTGTGCTGGTGCTCCTCCACTGAAGGTTAGAGCCCTCTAGCAGAGCTGGACAAGTGCCTGCAGGGAAGGCATGCCAAATCCCAGACTGGTGTCTCAGCTCTATATTGTGCTTCAGAGGAATTTAAGAAGCCTCTGCCTCAGTAACCCCCATTACATTGTCCATGGCCACGTCTGCTGCAGGTGGTCACATCTTCTGGGAGAGGGGCAGAGAAGAGCAGAGACTGAGGGGGAAGGACAAATATATCTTAAACTACTACAGCAAAGTTGGCAAGAGCTCATGTGCCAGAGCTTTTACTAGGATTTGGCCTTGGGATAGCTCTTCAGTGAACACTAAAGCACGTCAAAAGTTGAACAAATCAACTTACAACAATACTCACAAACAAACACCTTCTTTTGATGCGGATACTTCAATCAAAAAAATAGCTTTGATCCCTGGATACTTTAGTTATAATGCTGGGTTTTGATAAATTATAAGACTTTTTTTTTTTTTCTTTGATTGAAACAGAGTATTTCTTTTACCTTCCCCCATTTCTCAGCCTGAAAAGAGAAGAGCCATGTTTGCTCCTGGAAAAAGGCCAAGCCTGGAAAATTTAAGTCTGACAGAGAAAGTTTTGGACATTTATGAATAAGCCTGGTGTCTGTCATAGCAAAAAAAGGCAAAAGTCAAAAATTGAAATAAACAATAAACGGTGAGAGGTAAAGCACATATTATTTCAGCAGGGATTACACTAATGGGAGAAATGGGCTAAATATTTGCCAATAACTGCTCTCACTTAGGCTTTCCAAGGAACCTGAAGGATGCTTATCCCTCAACACGAAGAGAGAACCATTTATAAATCTCTCTGCTTAATTCTACTCCCTGACAGACAGCTGTCTGCATAAATCCATGACAAGTACCATGAGTGGGGTAGTAAATGCAATGTATGGAAGGAAGTCACTGGAGTATTTCTAAAGAAGATTTTCCTGGACCATTTAGTCTCCTCTGGAAGACAGCTGCACTTTCCTGTTGCATCTTGAAATACTTAAGCAGCTGCTATGGTGTCCCCTCTCTGGAGATTTCCAGGAAGAATTATTTGCCCAGGAATGTTGTGGATGTGCCATCCCTGGACATGTTCAAGGCCAGTGCTGACAGTGCCAAGCTGAGCTGATATGCCTGAGGAAAGATGGCATATTTGAGGAAACCTGGGTGCAGGATGCAAATACACAGTCATCTTAGAGCTCAGATATTGCCACCTACATGAGTAAGATATGTAGTGGGACTTTGTTTCTCATCTACATGTTTACACATCCCATCTGATCTGTACCTGATCTAAGTGCTTAAATATAATGGAAAAGCTTTAAGATTTTAAATCCCATGGGGAGGTCATAATTTTCCCCGCGACCTGACTGACACAGCAATCAGGCTGTGAAAAGAGCCTGATCCACCTGAAAGCTCCCAGCTGAACCAGAGCTTTTGCTACTGCTGACTTGCCTCTTGCTCAGCCATGGATGAAGCAGCCTCATCCAAACCTCTCAGGAAGAGCCGGAGCACGGTGGGATCTCAGGCCCTGCCAGACTCTGGCTGCCTGCTGACATTACTGGTGGAAGAGCTTTGCTAAGCTCTGAAGGGGCATGGGTGAGTTGTTCTGCTTCCCTCTGCCTTTCTCGCTCCTGACAGAGGGAAATCATGAGAAGTGAGAATTATTTCTTTAGCTAACCAAGTCAGATCTGATTATTAAATCTGCAATTTTCCGTGAGATTGAAGCGAGCGCCTTACTGCCCGCTTCAGCCGGCGTTTCTATCTCCCATCAGCGTGATTTCCACGCAGTTTAAAGAGAGAATGGCTGAAATGCGCTTCTCCCTTCTAATTTATGCAAATTCCCTTGGGCTTTTTCCTGCCGTGTGAAGAGATTTCTGACTGTTGTGTACGGAGGATTCACAGCCCGGGGAGGGGGAGGGGAAGGACAGGGCTAGAAGAGAAGCTGCAGGCTGATATAAGCAGGTTGGCATCAGGGTGTGGATGACCTCCTCTCAGAGCACTGAAGAGCCCAAAATGTTAGGAATTTCTTTGCTAAGACACGTTTTTCCCCCTTGAAAAGCCCTGCAGTCGTGGGGATAGAATGTGCCTGTCTGTCCTCTAATATAAGGGGTAAAATTGACCCCAGTTTTTGGACTGCACCCAGTTATAGGGCAGAGAAGCAAGAGGGGAGCATGCTGGCTGGCCACCACCAGCCCCACTGTCAGCCCCACATCTCTGGAGTCACTGACAGGGCCTTGGTGAGGTCCTGGATGTACCTATGGGATCAGGGGGCCGAAGCCAGGGCCAGTGGGATGCTGTGCCTTGAGTACATGAGGCAGAGGAGGGAGCTGCTGCTCAGATGGGCTTGAGCCTCTGTACAGAAACTAGCAGAAGGAAAAGCAACCAGGCTCAGCAAGAAGCAGAGTGCCCAGGAAGTCCCAATTATTAGAATTTGATTTGATTATTGTTTTCTGACACATCCTCTTGGCATTTCAACTTGATGGATAGGGAGTGTAATAATGCAACTTCAAGAGGAGTTGATGCTCTGATAAGATCTCATGTGGGTTCACTCAGAGAAGGAAGAGTGAGTAAAAATAGGCAAGATACAGCTGACAGCTAAAACAGCCCTCTAGGAAGCAACAAATACAAAAGTAATGACAGCCCCCCAAAATAACTAGGCATGTCATAATTTTGCATTTATCTCTATTTTTTTAAATGTTATTAGCAAGATTTTCACTAGTAAAAATTGAATCTGAGCTTTGTATTCAAGAAAGGAAATGTCTCCATCATCTCCTCTGATGTCACCCCAGAGAGAAGATTAGAAGATTAACTATGTCAGGTGACACAAATCCAGCAGCAGGGAAAATAATTTTGCACATTGAAAAAGAAAATGGGGAAGAAATTCCTGCTGTCTCCAAGAAATGTGAATCTTACCAGTGAAAATTGCTGGCTCACAGAGAAAATACTTTATGCAAATGTGCAAATATACAGTAAATAAAATAAGAAAATCAAAGATTCAGAAGAGGATTTATCTTAAAGAGGAAATAAAATGATAGGCTGAATCTTGGTGGCATTTTCATCCCATCTAATTTATAAAAGGTTGCATTCTCTGGGGGGGAGTTATGAAAGGCCACTGCAATGATGTGAAGAATCAAAAAAAATACATTTGAAAGACAAAACTGGATTCAGAGCTGCCACAGTTCTTGCTGACATTGTCCCCTGATACCCTGAGCCAAAATGAGCCTGCTATGGCACTCAAGTGAGATGCATTTGCACAAGGTTGGAGAAAAGGTGAGCATGACAGCATGAGCCCAGCTTTTGGCATCTGCTGACAAATATGAGTGGTTCTCTGCTGGCCAGCTCTGCAGGAGTCACCCAGGACAGGGGACATAGGCCAAAGCTCTTTTCCATCAATACATGGTAGATTTTCATGCTGTAATTACAGTTATTGGCAGTTCCCTCTGCAGAGGTTTGAGGTGTTACTGAATTGTCTCCCAGTGAACATAAAAAAGCCAAGAGAAATGATATGATTCAGTCTGATCTTGCTTTTGGTTTTAGGGGCATTATTGCTGTTTATTTTAGTGGGTTTGAGTCTTGCACAGATGAGTGAAGCTGCATTTGCTCTGCACAGATCTGGTAGGAAAAAGTGTTGAGCCCTGAATGTAAATATTACAGTATCATGTGGTGGGTTTGAGGAAAAGGTGAGAGTCTTGCAAACCTGATTTGGCAGCTGCAGAAATAGCACTCAGGCAAACAGATGGTCTCTGCAAGGAGGGAAGTCTTTTAAAGATTCACAGATTAATGAGCTCTGCCAGGATTTTAGTGGTTCCTACCAAAATTCCTATAAATCAGTCTAACTGGGCAGGGAGGAGGTGGAGACAAGAGGAATCAATAACTTCCGTAGACAGCTTGTATATCCAAGGTTAGCTGACAAAGGCTTCAGAGCTGGAAAATCTCGAGAGCAATTACAGAGGCAGTGTCATCCTTTAGGGAGGCAAAAGCCACAGTGCTCATCATGTACTATCAGTGCTCTGGGGACTAATTGCAGCTGTCTGTGATCACAGATATCAGTTTGGTGATAAAGGAAGGTGAGGTATCAGCCACATTGAATTATTGGATCATCCTAGGAACTCTGAAATTTGTTTTGAGGCAGTGAAAGCATCCTCTGTCCACTGTAGGTCAGAGAGAGATCACACCTTCACCTCCCTATACTAGAAGCAGCCCCTTCTAGAGCACATAACCAAGGCATAAAGAGAGCACATAACCAAGGCAGAATATTTGCAACAGCCAAACACAGTCCTACCTTCAGACAAATTGCATCTCATTTCCATTCTCATCTCCAAGACTTTCTCCCTGCTCTGTGCTATGTCAAGCATAGAAAGATGTTTTCACCAAGCTGAAAATAAGATGTTAAAATTGTCACTGGCCAAGGTTAGCCACAACAGGTAATCAAGAGATCAGGCTTTCATCCCAAATTTGGAACAGGAGCAAACTATGCTTCTGGGAATTACCAGCAACAGAAACAAAGCACCAGAGAGATCTGATCTGATAATTGTTCAGCTGATCATCTGTCCAGCTGATTTTCTCTAGCAAAGCAACTCCTGTTCCCAGAACACTGAGTGAAGGCCTGCCATGCTAGGAGACAGAATTGATTAAGAAACTGATAATGGAATCAGAGGTGAACAGCAGGGAAAATTATTCATTAGAGTGTCTGTGAAGTTTGTGACATGGTGCCCTTTACAACCCACATTCATTTGCTTTTCTGCAAACATTTGTCACCATTGTTTGACAGCAGGAATGATCTGGGAGGAGTTTCCATCCTTAGTCACTTGGAACTGCCTCCGTCTTATAACAAACACAGGCACAATTAACGGAAGTGGTGACCTTGTTGGCAATTTCTGAAAAGAGTACAAGACTCCTTGGGAATAGTGAATTAAGCAGATTATTACCACTTAAGTAACCTCTCTAAGTCACGTTGTGGGTGAGGCACGTTGCTGGGGTTAAAGGGAAAGCTTGCTTGTGACTGCTTAAACAGCACATGAGTAGTTTTTTCAAACAGTTTTCATTGAAAACCAGATAGATTTGGTTTAGGTTTTCTGATATTGATGATTTTCACTACAGACATCTCTAGCTGTCTCATGAAGAAATTCAAGACTGCCTTGGTGTGGTCATACTCTTGGGTTTGGGGGTGGCAAACCTGGGCTAAGGTGCAGAGCAGGGAGTGCCTTGGAGTTGAGCTCAGGCTCCTGACAGGAATCAGAATCCCCGCTGCCAGCAGGGAGATGAGGAAATCCTGGAAGGGGGTTAAGTGACTTTCTTGGGCTCCTCCTGTGAGTCTGTGGCATGGTGGTAGGCGAGCCTGTCCCTTGTTCCACAGGAGGCAAAGGAAAGAATTCACAAAATCAGTCAGTTTGGAGTGCTGCCTGCAAAATGGAAGTCTAATTTGCTTATGGTTATAAAAAATAAAATATAAAAAATATCTGTTTCCTTTCAATGCTCATGAAAGGTGTATCAACCTTTCTTCTTCTTTTTTATTACAAGTGTGAATGTATGGAAAAATATTGTTGTGGGATGGGCTGATCTGGTACTGATCTCTTGGGGTTTGGACAGGTACAGCTGCTGCAGGACTGCTGGAAATGAGGCTTTAAGTGTGTGACATCCTCTCACTTACCCAAAACCTCTGCCTCAGAGTACTAAAGTGCTGCAGCTGGTCCAGGAGTGCCCTTTGGACAGTTGCCGGCCTGGCTGCAGCTGCTGCATCACCACAGAGCTGTGGCAGCTCTGTGCTTTGCTTGGTGTCCACCTGGCTGCTCTCTGGTAAGCTGCAATCACTTCTGTGACTGAAATATCTTACAACCATTCTTGAGACATGCAGCAGCCCAGCAGCAAGTGCTTCTTTCAATATATGAACAAATGTCCCAGCCTGCTCTGGAAGCTGGAGGCATTCAGCAAGTCCAGATCAAACAACTTATGCTTTAAAATTGGAGGGACAAGCTTCCTTGCAATTTCTTAATTTGATGCATGGAGCTGCTTTTCCCTTCTTCCTCTCCAATTCTGATCCAGGGAGAATGTGGGGATGGAATTTCCCCCTCTGCCTTTCCTGCACAAAGGCAGTGTACCCTCACTGGAGCAGTGAGGCCAATGCCAGCATTCTCACATGCAGTTAAACAAACCTAAGGACTCTCATCTCAGGCAGAGCCAGGGTTGTTTCTGCCTCTTGACATTCCCCAGGGCTGCCTCTTGCAGTTCTCAGCGATGCCTTGTCTATACCGTGCCTTTACTCTCCTCCAGCACAAACCCAAGCCAGTAGTTCTGCTTTATCCCAGATCTATTCCTCATCAATCTTTTATTAATCTACAGAAATGACAGGAATTAGAAGTAGCAGGTGAATGCTTGCCTCTGAAAACCTGGTTTACAGCTAATCAAGAGGGCTGGCACATAAAATCATCATTATATGTGTAGAGCAGATCCAGATGTGCTGAAGGGCCATCCCCAGGCCATCACTGCAGCAGCTAATGTGCACTAATCAGGGAAGTACAGTATCAGTGTATAGTTAGTAACATTTTATTGCAATATTATACCTAAATGTTACTAAACCTTATTAATGACAAGATGTTAAACTTGGTGTGGAATACCAAGAACCCCAAAGGCTGCAGAGCGGAGAATTAAGCCACCACTAATATTCTTTTCCTTCAATTTAGAAAGCAGCAGAAGCCTAAGAGAAATTTGTCTTGCATCAGAGCCCACATCTAAGGAAATTCCACACGTGTTCAAATGCCAAGTTGTTTCTCTTGCAAAGGGCAATGTGGCAACTGTATTTCCATTTGCAGAGAAGGTTTTTCCTTTGAGCTGAGTTTTTCAGAGAGGGAAAGGAAGGGAGAGAAAGCAAAGCGAGCTTTTCCTTTTAGCACACACGCATTCAGAAATCTGGCTGCTCATTTTTAAAAGGTCATGGCTCTCTTCCCCGCTCCTCCCTGTGGCACAGCCAGGCCAGCCACATCTTTGCCAGATAAAAGTTAAGCCCTTGGAAAGGCTCATGGCCCTTGGCACTGAAATAACCAAGACTCCCATCCACCTATCTAGATGCAGAAGTTGTCCCAGTGCTTTTTTGCCATTTAAATATTCTTTTTCACTGCTATTTCCTCAAGAAACAAGATTTGCACAGTGCCTTTGGTAATAAATCCTCACCCCATGTCCCTGGTTCCAAGTAAAAATGAGGTTCACAGGACATGGAAGTTCCTACAGCTTCCAGAAAGCATCTGGGACTCTTTAAAGAAGAGAAATTGGAGTCGCTGAGGGTCACACTTGTCCGTACTGTGAAGAGGCAGGTGGCAGTGTGACCCACAGTCACTGTGTGTGGCCAGGGTGGCCGTGCAGCACGCACAGAGCCCCAGAGCTGCCCTGCACGTGCCACCTCTATCCCTGCCAGCAGCACAGACAGCGTTACACGGACATAAGAGGAAGGTGGGGATCCAAAATGGGAGGCTGCAGTGTCAGGCAGTACTGAGGTGGAGGCTGCTGGAGGCCCATGGGGGACAGCTGGGATGTGCTGGAGATGCTAGAGAGCCTGGGGTATAAAAAATGAGTCATTGCAGCTGAGAAAAATAGGGAGAAGCAAACAAGTGCTCACTAGCACTGCAGGGCTTCAGGCTCTGCTCCTAGCAGGCAGCCTGCCCAGTGCCCAATGCCCACAGATGCCCGACCCACAGGCAGTGCTTCACCTCAGCCCTGCAGGGCTCAGCCCTCTCAGGAGGAAGCTGAGAACACATCTCTTGTTTCTCGAAGCCACCCTTATCATCTTCACCTTCCTGCCTCCGCTGTCCTCCTCCTGCGCTGCTCAGAGGAGGGAGGCACAGCTTCCTCAGCTGTGAATCCTCCTCCCTGGCCATTTCCCTGCTCTGCCAGATCATCACCAATCTCAGAGGAGAGCCCCGAGCTCTCCCGGCTCTCCCTTCCCTTTTCCCTGCTGGCTGCTATTTATTGCTCGGCGGAGGAATGCAGCCTGTCCCGGGGAAAGGGCTGCTGCCGCCAGGACCCGGCGGGCTAAGTTTAGTTCCTGGCTCTGCCAGGGATCGCCTCTCCAACACTAATCAAAGATTAGATTTCTCCCTGCCTCAGTTTCCCTCTGTTGACAGCAACGTCTCATCTTGTAACCTGCCTCGGGTGGGAGCTTATATAATTATATAACTTTTTCACTGCTCCTGTCTCTGGAGCTCCTGCCCTGGCTGAGACCTCAGGGTACTTCTATAGCCAAACATGGTCTGTTTTCATCAAAGATCTTGTTACACTTGTGATTTAAACACAAAAATACTAACTAGAGCCTAATTATAGTTCACAATATGATTTTTTAATTTTGTATGCAGTTCCATTTAATTAGTTGTAATTCTCTAACAAATAAAATTACTTTGGGATTACTCTCATACTTCTCAATATTGATGTGAGAGCTGATGTGGCCACAAGCAGTCTGTCAGTGTTAGAGCACTTCCCGTAGGCTTCCCAGGAAGAAGTCAGTCTTTGGAGGTGTAACCAGAACTGCTCTTTCATTGTAGGAATGCAATGACGAGAGTGTACAAGCAACAAGAACAGAAAACCCTGTGTGTGTGATGAGAAGCTTTGGCTTGATGCTGTCTCTTTAAAAATTTGCTCAAATAATACATTAAAAGGCAAACCTCTTCTATCACATACATATTTCATCTGCACCTTGGAACTGTAATTAATGGCACAGGAGGCTTCATTTGACAAGCTGTCCTCAGGGCAGACTTTTTACTTCTATCTACATCAACAGTGCTCTCTGCTACTGTTTCCTGTGGCAAAACTCCCCAGCCTCATCCCACTCCATAGCAGGGAGGCGAGCAGCTGTGAGGCTAATCCACATTTCTCTCTCCATTGATGAATACTTCCCTCAGATACAATAGGACTAAAGAGAATAATTTTTCAAAGATGGAGGAAGACATGCGGGGAGACACACAGCAGGAGGTGCAGAGAAAACTCCTGTTTGTAAAGCCTGCCTGCTGTGTGAAATGATCAATGCTAATTCAAACTGAATATGATCGAAATGAAACACCAAGGGCCAAATTAGTCCCTGGTGCAGCACCAATAACCCAAAGGCAGATGATTTGATTTCACTGAACTCGTGCCAGGAGTGAACTTGACCCCCCAGTGTTACGTGGCATCCAACAGTATGGCCAAGAAACCTGAAATACATCACAGGCATCCAAACAGAGGTGTTCTGGCTGTGGCTGGTGCTCTAGCATGTATAGAATTTTCAGTTGTTGATCCCGGATAACTATTTCTGGTGGTCATTTACCCCATGCTTTTCATAGCAGTGATGGTCATTTATGAAAAAGTTGCAGAGGTTCTCCAAAAATATGAGGAACAAATTAGCAGTTAGATTTATGTACTTACCAGATATTAGACAAGCTGTATTTTTTCTTACCAAATCAATTGGGGGGAAAAAAAAGGGAACAAAAAGTGATAACCTTTCTGGAAGATCTGCCTGATGTAACACATGCTCATACAATGTGTACTGAATCCATCACAAAGCAAGTCAGCCTGCAGCAGGATGGAGATGCACTGACATTAACTCCAGGAACTGAGGTGATCTGAACCACAGGATCCCAAGGGCTTTCAAACACTGCTTTATGCATCTTGGGTTTTGAGCAGGAAAGAATATAGGTTTCACTTTTCCCATCATTTTTGCAGCATGTGAAAGCTGAGGCTGCTGAGCCTGGTTTCTCTGTCTGAGGGGCCATGTGGTGCTGCAGTGGTGCCCAGCAGCTCTCTGCAGGGACACGTGCCATCGTGGCAGGGACCATTTCCAGGTTCAGCCCAGCCTGTTTGCACAGGCTTCTTCTCTGCCTGTCCAGGGCCTGGGCAGCCACCCAGCAGCTGGGCAAGGAAGAACTGAGCTCAGTAGGAGATTTGCCACCAGCTCTCAGGGTACTGGGCCAATACCCAGTAGTGGGTAACACAGCCTGGTTAGAGACCAGGTACATTCTCCTGAGGATTTTTAATACCCAAAAGTAGAATTTCATGTTTGGTGCTCTGTCTCTAGAGTTTATCCTGCTGATCATCTGCATTTGCATTGTATTGAGCTTTTTCATCTGGAATCTGGCAGTAGCTAGCACTGCTATCTCTTCTTAGCAGTGATTCAGATACATTGCCAGGTTGGATGGGGCCCTGAGCAATCTGGCCTAATGAAAAGTGTCCTTGTCCGTGGCAGGGGGGTTGGAACTAGATGATTTTTAAGGTCCCTTCCAACTCTAATCATTCTATGATTCTATAAAATCTCAGACTTGGGATGGCTCTGCAAACTCAAACTATTGGATGAGATTTTATGAAATCACAGCAAAAATTTGGCTTTTTATCTGGCTCTCTTTCTAGATTGCATCTGGGTTTAATTTGTTTTTTGGATCTTACAAAGAAGGATTTAATTCTTTTGGGTGACTTACCCACACTTTGTTATCCACTACCTACATGTCTCTTGCTATATAATTTAACACAGAAAAACATTGCTTCAAGCTCATCTCCATAGCCCTAGAAATAGTTCTTTTGAGTAGCATCATTGATCTTGTCAGTACTAGATGTTGCAAGATATAAAACACACAAGAATAAGGGAAACTGTCAAACTTTGAAATTTTGGGACTCATATAGATACCTGATGTTTCTACAATGACTCTGAAAGTACGGGCACTAATACAACTCCATGCTGAGGTGACACAGGTTATTAAGTCAGTGATGAACAACACGCAACAGGGACAGAAACATCAATATTGGACATGAGGGGCTTAGAGGACAGAGCAGTAAGCCAACAGAAACCCATGATTTCAAGATAGAAAAGGCCATTTGGATCTGGTACCCAAAAGCTACAGAAAATAACAAGGTGTCATTCTGTTAACCTGTAACCACCTTGTGCTGTGGAGAAATGAAGATGTAGGGAAATAATGAACTGAAGGCTATAACAAGCTATAACAAGCTATAAGAACTTTAGTAAGAGTTCAAAGTCTCACATTTTATAGCTAAGTGGATGCTGGCTCTGGTCAGCCTGGGGATGCTGGACTCGCAGCTGGAGAGTCAAGGAGGTCCCTTGCATGGTGTACAGAGGGAGAGGCCCCTAGGACTGGGGTAGAGCCTTGACAGAGCCCTGTCACTGCCATTGCCCTCTCAGGCTTAACACTATTGAGTGATTTAGGCACCATGCCTAAATAACCCCACCATGCTTCTGAGGGGACCAGAGGTGCTCATACCCTGAAGCAAGCTGTCCTGGAAAGGACATCCTGCCCACCCAGCTCCTATTGCCTTGACTGGCCCTTAGAGGGTGAGGTATCCTTTTGCAACCATGCATGATGATTTGAGAATCTCTGTGAGTTCAGTGCCACCTGTAGAGTCACCAGTGCCTTGTGAGGATGATGGGAGAGAGGGAAGGCTGGGACCCACCTGCCCGGTGGTAGCATGGCCCTTGTGACCTCCTGGAGAATGCTCACCTTTCAGCCCAACAGTGCTGCAGCACAGGCTGCTGGAATGGAGGACAGCAGCTGGATCTGCTCCTCTGGTGGGTGCCAACGATGGGGGTTGTGGATCTGGTGACAGGGCTCAGCTCTCTCCACGTGGGCAGGGGGTTTCTCTCCCCACTCATCCTCTCCTTGCTGCACTCACCCCAACCATGTCACACACCACCACGCACGGCTGCACAGTCCCTCTATCACCTGCTGGAAAAGAGCAGCAACACCGGTGTGATTAAAGATAACGAGCTGCTGATTAGTACTAGGAAACACAACTGAAAACATTTTATTTCAATTGCCTTTCTTGTCGAGTTAATTAATATAAAACACAAAGCCTCTCATCTGTATTATCATGTCTGCTTGGCACAAAGCACTCTGACTGAACAGGTTTGTAATTAATATTTGGGTTGACTTGCACCTTCCATTAGCACAATGAAAGATGATTTTATTTTAATAAAATTAATAGCACCTTTCAGATGATTCCCAGTGATGTAGCTACTCTTGGGCTATTACCCACTTGCTGTGGGGATGCTTGAGCTGCAGGGAAGGTGCAACACAGTCCTTCTTCCCCAAGCATAAGACTTCCTGAAGAAGCCATGCTAAAGAGAAATGTCCATGGATCACCTGCTCCACGGTATTTAAACTTGCCTTTGTGCGATGCTTTAATGTCTGTTAGCTGCTTGAAGAGGTATCATTCAGGAGGTCAGTGAAAACTTTGGCTGTAACATTAAGGAGAGTATTTTTGATTCAGGACCGTGTTTTAGTGTGAACTGCAATCAGTAAGGCCATCAGTAATCATGAAAGCAGAAATGGATGTTCATATTTGTTAGGTCATATTCGTAGGTTACCCTGCATCTGCTCTGTGTATACAAGTGGCTTGTAAACCCTGTGGACATATCTGACTGCCCTCTCCTGGAACATGATGGAGTTGCTATTGCATTCTTCCAACCAGCTGAACGTTAGACCTATGGAAAATACTTTTTTTTTGCTATTTTAGAGTCATGTGTATAGGAGCCGTGTGTAACATATATATATGTATATAAATATAAACTATATGCTGTACGTGTTACATTGGCATACATATCTATGAACCAAAGGCATAAATACATGAATTTTCTGCTATTCTAAGAGCATGGTTATGATTGATCTACTTCTTCATGCAACAGTTCATAAGTATCCCTGCTCTTTTTACAGCTACTAATACTATCATATTAGTAGATTTACTGAAAAACATTTTAGTAACCAGTGCAGCTATACCCATCTGTACGCTACACTCCCTCTCTTATGTATATATTACATTAATCATAACAATGACTGCATATAAATCAAGGATACACATAGAATTATTGTGCTTTTTCATATTGGCATTGCCACCTATTTTTTAGCAGTTTCAGAAAAAGCATACATAGGATCTGACTCTCTGTAAAGAATTAAGTAATTAATACAGGGGGGTTTAACAAAAAACAAATTTCATATTTTTATAAGTGGTAATTGTTTGGAGAAGATTGCACTGGTTTCTGTCTAAATTCACTTTTAAGGAGTTCCTTATAACCAGGTGATAAGAGATCGCCAAGAGCAGTAAAGGTTTATATTGTTGCTATCAACCATTGTTGTTCTGTGGAGATAATGAGCTTTTCTTTTGGGCAGCTCAGAATGCCAGAATCATAGAAAGACCTGGGTTCAAAGGAGCCTTAAAAATCATCTGGTTCCACCCCTCCTACAAAGGACAGGGATGCCTTCCACCAGACCAGGTTGCTCAAATCCCCATCCAAACACCTGGGGAGCAGAGAAGTTTGGTTTCATCACGTCACATCAAAATATCTGGCCTAGTTTTGACTACTGTATTAAAACACTTAATTTGTCTCCATTGTAGGAAAGAGGATATGTAATTAATCTTTTAGGAGGCTCATTAGGTTTGCCCCATATTCAGTATTACATTGGCTGAATTCTTTAGGCACCTGGAAGTGTCTTGCAACATCTTCTGCAAACAGATTGGCACCTCTTAGTAGCACTGGGTGAAGCAATAAAACCAATCAAATTCATTATCCCTCCTTTATGTTGGTACTACTCCATTAATTTTAACAACCTCCCTTCACACACAGACACCTGCTTTGCTATTTTTGAAAGTTGACTTCAATACAGGAAGGTCAGAAAAGCACGTGTGGGTTTATGTAAACATTCTTCTTTTTTAAACCTTCCAAATTATTTTTATTTACAGTAACTCATTTTAAGGCATTTTACTGAAGAAAGAACCTAAAGCAGGTATATTTGCTTTAATAGAGAAGATCATCATATTTTAAAATTAATGCTAGGAAACAATGAGGATTAGGGGCCTGGCTGTGTCTTAGGTTTTTGCATGTTTTTGTTTTTAAAAGTTGGCATTGATACTATAGGGACTACCACAAGAAGAAATTCACTAAAAGCAGAAGGGGTGAGCTGCAATCATTCTTTCCTCTTAATAGACGTAGTGATGCTGAAACCCATAGGGTGGGAGAGCAGATGTAGCCCTTTCCCTGCTACCACCTAAACCACAGCTGTGCTGGGAAAGCTCCTTGGTGTTCACTGATGGTGTGAGCACTGGTGAGCTGGGAAGGGACAGGACACCATGGTCATGCTCTGAGAGCCTAATGGATGTGTTACATAGCACTTCTCTGTGGTTTAGTCATCCTTACAGGAAAAAAACCCAACAAAACAAAAAAACCAAACACAATAAAACCCCCAAAAAACAACTCTACACTATGTGGAACTGTTGTAAGTAGAATATTTTAAAGAAAGAACACTGTGCAACATAACAGTGCCAGCTTGTGGCATCATATCAAGAATGGTTGGTCAAGGTAACACAGAAGAAATTGCCATAGTCACCAATGCTATGTTCAGCTTTTCTCTCTGCAGGCCCAGAAAGACTTGAAGAACATTTCATGCTCTACAAAACAGCTGAATAAACCCGTGCTGAGTGATGAACATGCCAGCACATTCGAATCTCTTGCCTAATCAAACTAATCTCTCAAGCAGATTGTCATCAAAACGAAGCATTCTTCTGTAGCTGTGAGGAGCCACTCTGCAAAGAGGGGTTGGAGTGAGATGAAAATGGGCCAATCACCTCTTCTGGGCAGTATCACTGGAATCAGCGGGGGGGAAAGTGAACATCAGAAATGCACAGCAAAAGCAAAACATGAGAGTGGGCAGATGTAAGATCCATTAGCTCATTAAGGGTGGAGCTGTTGGCCTGCTGGGAAATTATTGTCCACTTTATGTCTTGATATTGGAAAGAAATTAACTAAAAGAGCCAAGGCAGTTTTAGCACTTGAGCTGCTTAATTATGCCTTTTAAAGTTGTCTTTGAAGCCACAGAGCAAAGGATGAAGGAAATGCTCTCTGAATGTCCTTATTAGTCATTCCCTTCTTTGATGGCAATAATGATTACACTGTCCTACATTGGAAGGAGTGTTCCTAGTGAATCCCCATACTCCGTGATAACATTTCCAGCAGGGCAGGCTGAGATAATGACGTGGGTAAGTAGAGCTCTGGCTGCAGGGTAGGAGAGCTATGGTGGTGAGCTGTGAATGTCCCTCCTGGGCAGAGCATCCTAGCCTCACCTCCCGAGACTTAGGCTAGAGGAGAAAATCCTGCAGCTGAGGGGAAGTCCTGCTCAAATGATTTGACTCCTCCTATGTGTGTGGACTCCAAAGGAATTTCCTCCCTTATTGTCGTGGCTGCAAACAAAATGGTAGATGAAATTTTTGTTAGATTTTATTTTTGTTAGGTTTTAACCACTAGAAACACCATTATTGTCCTTCATGATTTACCACAGAAGCTGTTAGTGAATATCCTGAAACATAGTGAACATTGAAACTTGTTCACTAATGGCAAAAGAGACCCATAAAAAGGTAGTTGTATCTAAGCAGCACTTTTGTGCCATTGATGCTTCATTCAGTATCTACAAAGCGAAACTGCCCAGAAATTGCATCCCTGGAGCATCTGCACCTGTGGCAGCAGCAGCTCTGGTGAAGCAGCAGGCAGGCAATGGCAGATTGCAGTGGGACTTTCCCTGGCAGCACCTGACACAGACATGAATAATGGAGGGACTCATTAATCATTTACAGAATTGCTGTTCTGTGGATTCATCAGTATTAGAGACTCATGTTGAAGTCTTTCTCTTTTGATCCCACTGAGCATTTTGTGCTTGGCAAGGTCATGCTGCCCCTAGGATGGGAAAAGTCACACCAGGAGAGGGTTTTGCAGCCCACAGCCCATCCACTTCAAGATCCCTGCCCAAGCTCACAAATCACAGCGCTTCCAAATACAGACTGGCCATGAACTTAAAGGGACGTGCGCTCGTCAAATAAGAAGAAAATGTGAAAGGAAGTGGGGGAAAAAATTAAAATATAATGTTTAAAATAGTTTCAAAATGTAACTACTCCCCCCATCCATCTCTGCTCGGTGCTCTGTAGCTGTCCCCAGCTACCCTGCCGTGCCGCGCCGCTGTCCGGGCAGCAGCAGCCGCGCTCCGGGTGCTCGGGCTGCACCGGCCGCTCCCGGCCACAGGAGGGGAGCGCTGCAGCACGCACCCGGGCAGCTCCCGGCCTCTCCTGGCGGGAAGCAGGGCTGTGCCCCAGCCCCTCACCGCGGATCGGGGAACACCGGCAGGAGCCCCCGGGCAGGGGCTGCAGGAAGGAGGGAGCGGCCGGGACCCCCCGGTTCCCCGCAGCGCAGCGGGGGCCATCCTCGCAGCCCCATGGCGTGCGAATGACCGTGACAAACGCGGGCAGCCCGGCACCGTGACCCCGAGCGAGAGCCGAGTGCGTGTCGCGCCCCCGGGCTGCACCGCACGTGGCGTGGCGCTCTCAGCCGGTCAAATGCGCACACCGGCCTGGGGAAGGGATGATGCGCTGTGATTTCATGCTTCTGGGAGCTTTTATCCACCAGCTAAGATTCCTCTTCAGAGAACCTTAAAAAAAAAAAAAAGTTTTGGTTTTTGGTGTTTTTTTTTTTTTTTTTAATCCCTCCTAAATGTACATACAGTTGTTTTTCTGGTTTCGGTGGACATTTCTAGATGCTTAGCTCAAGCAGGGCATGGTGTGCCTGCTCTGATCATTGCCTGGCTGTAAAAATACAGCGTTCAGTAGCTTAATCGGAGGTGGGGAACTGTGGCTTCAAGGCAAATATTGGGCTGGATCTGAAGCTTGTTGAAGTCAACAGGGCTCCCACTGGGATTTTTATTCAGGCCTATCATTAATTCCCTAATGAAGTTAGCCGCTTATCTTTATTAGATGGACTCTTCAATGAATTGATTTAATCTAGAAGACTTCTCCTCCCTGACAGATTTTCAGAGCCCCATGCACTCCTGCTTCTGCGCAGAGCCCAGCCCGCCCTCAGCCAACCGTGCTCTGCTTCCCAAGGAGCTAATCAGCTGGCCCATCTCCTCTCAATCAATAAGCATTTATTCTAATTGAAACCAACATCGACTGGATACCAACCAGGAATGTGAAATGCTCTATAAATAATGTGCATGAGCTGGAGCCTGGGAGTTGGCAGTGGCAGGGCTGTCAGTGGGAGTGCTAATGGGGGGGACACATGCCACCCAGCGATCTGTCACTCTCCCAATGCCCTATTTACAGCTCTCACCAGGGAGCTCCCTGACTCACTTTGATGATGAATTAGCTTCCTCTGATGGATCAACCTCCCAGTGCCCCATTGCAACACCTTGCAGAATGTATTGCCTAAAGAGAATTCCTCATTAACATATAAATCATGATGTATTTCTTTTTGGCACCCCAGGCAAAACAATGGGCCAAGAACTCCCCCTCATCAAGCTTTTCCCTGAAGGGAGAACTTTCATTGATTGCTAAATGGAAGGTGATAAGAGTGAAATCATTTAATTGTATGACTCCTCTGTGTGCTGAAGTGTGGACTTTAAGTATATGACTTCCCCAGCAAGGATGCTTTCTCCACATTGTATTGCAGGCCATTGTATGATTCCTCTCCATCATAACCACTTACTGTAGTAGGAGTTTAAGTGTTGGTTTACCAGCAATATCAGGGTCTTTTGGGTACCCCACCAGCAATGGGGATAAAACCTAAATTCACAAATAAGGCTTAAGACCAGAAATCTGTGATACCTGTACAATCTTTTGTAGACAGATGTGTTTCTTCCATGCCACATGGTGCAAGGACACAAGGTGTCTGTGAGTCAGGAAATGAGCAGCCACTGCTAGCACTGCTCTGTGCTGAAGTTAATAAACACTTTTCCTAGTCAGTCTGGGAAACATCAGCAAAAATACCTTGAGGCATTTGGTGTTTTATATCTAGCTCTGCTACAAACTCGTAGGGTGATGGTAGGCGACTGCCTGTATGGACAAGTTAGGATCATCTGAATTAGTGAATTCCAGTTCACTCACTACAGTGAATAAAGAAATTACTCCAACTACCCCTGTTTCTCATTGGTTGGACTATGCAGAAACTAATTTCTGATTCTGTATTTTCATGTGGGTATGCCATGGGATGATAGCAATGTGGCAGCTCTGTCAAATCTGGCTTGAAAATGAGGACAGGAAGCACCACATTGTCCACTGATGAAGTTTGGTGAGGGATAGCACATTGTGGTTCCACCTCAAGCCTCATGAATGTGTCCAAGAAATGGACCAAGTTGGCACAGCAAGCAGCAACAGCAGGAAGGAGATGTTGAGTTCTGGAGCCTGCAGTGCAGCCCCCTTGGAGCATCCTTCCTTCCTTCCTCTGGAGCTGCACCAGAGATGGCATTCAGGACCTACCAAACCCATCACCAGCATTGTGTCAGTACCTGGAGAAGTAATGAGCACAATGATAAAATTAGTTTTGGATGGATGGCAGGGAAACATTCTCATCCTGTGTGCTCTTCTGTCTTCCACACCAGTGGCATTGCCCACATAATCTATCCTTCCCTCAATCTCAGGGAAGCCTGTCCTGCAGCTTCTCCCATTCCCTGGCATGTCTGGTAGATGAATCAAACTTCCATATGGTGCTTTTGGCAAGAGGCGCCTGTCTGGAGAGCACAGCAGATGGTCTTTAAGGAACAAGACCACAATACCTCATCCCAGACAGTGGAGCAGAAAGCCTGTGAGTGTCTACTTTCCAGTTCATATATGTACTTTTTACTGGAGCCTCCATGGTCTTAGGACAGCTGCAGAGAGAGAATAGCTGAAATACCCAGCACCTGAGACCAAGGTGAGAAGCATTTCCCAGAGTGTGATCATTGCAAGGGCAAAATCTACAACAATTCCCATGACATCCTTCTAGCCAGCAGTCTGCCACCCCCTGAGCTCAGGCAGCCCAGCCTCTGCCCAAAGCATCACCAGTGTTGCCCTACCCCTTCCTCTCCTGCCTCCTTTCAACCCCACCTATTTCCCCACAGCAGCTCTTCCTCCACAGCCTTTCTCCTACACTGCCCCACCTGCACTCCTCAGGTCGAGGATAAATGCAGTAAACCAGCACAGGCACCATCTTCTTTTCTCCTCTCACTTTTTCTGGAAAACTTTCTAATCTCACACTAAAATCAATAGACAATTGAAATTTTGACAGTTTCAACAGGAATAATAAGAATGATTTCACTGTCACAAATTTGCCTTTTTGCTGTCCTACCTTCTGCCAACGCTAGGCAGCAGCTTACCTGCCTTTACATCAAACTCTAAGTGCAGCCCCCAAATTTAAGCACTGCAAGCCAGCTCACCCTCCCTTCGACCTTCTGTTTACCATCCATTTGCTACATTACACAGGATTTAAAGCAAGGATACATTTTTTTTCTTGTTTTGTGTTTACATTAGAGAGATTGGTATCAGTTTAATTGAATCATCTTAAAATGATTTTGTAGCAGGCGCTGCTTTCCTTGTGCAGACGGCACAGCTCCATCCAGCTCTGCTGCAGGGGGCTGAGCCAGCTGGGCAAGGAGGGGAGCCCGCAGCAATGCAGCTCGGGGTCATTGCCTCCACCAGCACTGCCAGAAGGAGAGCTTGGAAATTCCAGCAAGTCTTCCTGGAAGGGTGTCCTTTGTTAACATGCAGGAACACTAAAAGGAGGTCTGATGCCTTTGCTACAAGGCAGGCTAAAAAAATAGGGCACAGAAGACATGTTTCTCCTAAATCCCAGTGCTTTTTTGCTGTCTATGCATCACAACATCCATTAGTTTCATTTGTGCAGAGTGCTATTTTCAGTTTTCCAACTTTTTTGAGGTGCTTTTCCCATACAGGCCAGGCCTTATCTGGTACACTAGTGTTAATCCACAGCTGTCCTGACACCACCTGCTGATCTAGTCCTCCCTATTTTTTTTCCCCCCTGTATGTTTTTCAGAAATTAGGAGAGAGGCCTGGAGTTCTGACTGTTTTAACTGCTGAACACTTCCTTCACAATTTTTAGCTGTGGGCTTGAGTCATGGCTGTGGATTCTCTTCTACTGACTCATATGAGGGAAAGAATTAATCTCTGTTAGAAGCCTGTGTGATCAAAATGATTTATACCCATCATGCTTTTATCCCTTTCAAATTTACCGTGTGTCACACAGACCCAAATTGTAAATGTCTTGTGAGGAAATGAAACCCATTAAGAGTGATTTTGAGCATGTCTCAAAAATCTGAGTTCTCAGGGAGCCTCAGCTGCCCTCCATCCTGGGAGAGCTGTTGGAAGATGCACCACAGTGACAAAGCTGTCCACTAGCTGCCACCAGCAAGGGTGACTAAGGGGTGAAACAAGCCAAAAGGAGACATGATCATGTATGCTGACTTTGGCTGGGGCAGAGTTAACTTTCTTCCCAGTGGCTGGTATGGGGCTTTGTTTTTTATTTGTGCTGAGTGCAGGATTGGTAATAGAGATGGTTTTGTTATTGTTGAGTAGGGCTTACACAGAGCCAAAGCCTTTTCTCCTTTCTGTACTGCCATGCAGGGAAGCTGGAGGTTCGTGGAAGGTTGGGAGGGGACACAGCCAGGACAGGTGACCCCAGATGACCAAAGGGATATTCCAGATCATGTGCAGTATGTCACTGTTGAGGCAGGGATGGGAATGAAGAGACTCCATCTTCAGAAGGTAAAGAATGAGCATTTATTCAAAAGTATGTCCCTCTTTTATAGAGATCATCGTGAACATTAATTCCATTGGTCTTAAAGTAAAAACATTTCACCTGATTGGTACACTGGACTTAGGTCAGTGTGGTAGAACATATCTATAAACAATATGAACAGAAAACAAGATAATAGATTGTTTACATTCCTCTTAGACTTTTTCCCAGGCTTAGCCTGGCAGAAATCTTTCTCTTTTTCTCTCTGACTGAACTGAGAATATCCACATGCAGTATATAAAGGAGAGGGAAGAACGAGGAAGGGGGGACATTTGGAGTGATGTTTGTCTTCCCAAGTCACCATCACGTGTGATGGGGCTCCGCTGTCCTGGAGGTGGCTGAACTCCTCCCATGGGAAGCAGTGAATTCATTCTTTGTTGTGCTTTGCTTGTTTCTGCAGCTTTTGCTTCCCCAATTTAACTGTATTTCAACTCACAAGTTTTCTATCTTTTACCTTTCAGATTCTCTCCCCAGTCCCACTGGTGGGGGAGTGAGCAGGTGGCTGCCTGGGGCTTGGCTGCTGGCTGGGGTGGGACCACGACATCATGGAAGCCTGGCTCCCACAGCGAGCACAAGGGCTCGTGCAGAACACAGCCCTTCCTCAGAAGAAAGCTCTCAGCAACACGGAGCAGTGCAACAACCAGTGTATGAAGCACTCAAGGGCACATGGGACCTTCTCTGGGGCTTCACCAAGGGCAGTGCATGACAGCCCCTTCCCCATCACCTCAGCCTGGCAGAGCCCCCACAGCTGGGGAAGCTGAGGAGGGGGGTGGCTGTCTTTGCTGCTACTGTGAGAGAGCAGATTCCTGCCATCAGTAATCAGGCCAAGAGTCAATACAAAGGAGATGCATGCAACTCTTATAACTGGAGTCATGCAAAATGCTTAGCACTACTGCCATCCTGGCCTTACTCACTGTGCTTTCATAATCCCAGTTAATGGGTCTGCAGAATCCCTTTGTGCAGTATTGTATTTAGAGATTTGGGGTTTCTGAGGCCAAAGGCTTTACTACTACTTACATGAGCTTACTGTGCAAGCTGTAGTTGCACAATAGTTAAACATCACTAACCAAGTGTTTCATCTGCTGTGCTGTCCCAGTCCCTCCTCTATACCCATTTGCTGGCATGATGCTTATCAGACCATGGGGTAAGTCAGCTAAGGAAACAAAACCAGCAGAAAACTGATCTGGCAAAAAAAAAAAAAAAAAAGAAAAAATACTTTCTGCTAGGTAAGCTCCTGCACTGGCTCACTGCAGTGTCTGGGAGATGGGAGTGCCTCCCAGGGTGTATCTCCATTTGGGAAGGTATTTCCATTAGGCAAGAGCGGGACCATGCCAGTGCTAACCAAAGTAATTTTAAAGCAATGTGACAGAGCATATTCAGTTGCCCTATCACACAGTGGGACAGCTAGACAGAGGAGCCCAGGCATGGTGATGAAATGCAGTATCTCACAAGTTCAAATTTGAGATCTTCCCTGAAATCCCTTGTAGGAGAGAGCTGACTTGTGTTGTTCACATTGTGTTTGCAAGTAGCTGTTTGGGGAGGTTGTGGAATCTCTCTCTTCAGAGATAACAAAAAAACACCTAGGTTCAATCCTGTGCAATTTGCTGCAGGTGGCCCTGCTTCAGCAGGGAGGTTGGACAGGATGACCTCCAGAGTTCCCTTCCAAACTCAACCATTCTGTGATTATTCTGTGTCCTAATAAAAACAGTTCAGAAGCAGCTGTAAGCACATGAACCTCAGGGTGGAAGGCCCAGCCCCAGGGAGGAGAGCCAGAGGACAGTTTCTTAGTTAAGGTGAGTCAGTCAGTCTGCACTGTTGATGGATGAAAAGTGGGGTTTGTGCAGCTCCCTGCTTCTGGCACCCACGTTCTCCCTGCCTCCCTGGCTTCCAGACCACACTCATGCAACCACACGTTCACAGCAGGGAGTTCCCTGGCTTAACACTAATGCCTGCTTCAGGTTCAAGTCTGTCTCTAATGCCTGTTGGTCTGTCTGGCTGCGAAGCAGCCTCGCTGCAGGGGATGGTGCAAGGGAAGTGGTGGCAAAGCCTTTCCAGAAACACAGATTCATATTTGTTTTAGTGGAGCATGAAACCACAAGGGCAATGCTCCTGTACCATGGTGCTTCCAGACACACCTGCCACAGCTCTGCCCTTTCTCCTGTCCTTTTATGTCCCCCTGCCCATTCTCCAGCCTTTCTTTACCAATATATTCTAACCCATCAGCAACCTCCCTGTTCCTCTGGCACTTATCCAGCCAGTTTTTTTCTCACTAACCTCACATACTAATTTTAATTTCTTTGCTCAGAAAATTTTCTGCCACTTTAATGGCTGCAATTGGTTTTCAGGGAGCAGGAGCTCAAGCTACCTGGCAGAAGCACAGAAGCAAGGGCAGACAAGGAGTTTGTGAGACCCTTTTAGCAGTAATGAGGTGCTGCTTTGGCTTGACAGACTGAAATCAGATGCTCCTGTTTGTTCTCACTCTCCAATTTAATTATTTGTGTTCTTTCCTCCCCGTACTGATAAAAATGGAGTTTTTTAAAATGTGAATTTGGCTTGTAAATGTAGTCATTTTTTTTCCCCCAGCCTCTGAACCAATCCATTTAACAGCTCCCTAACTCAAAATGTATGCTATTATATGACTGGAGTGTGGATAAACAGTAAGTTGATAGCAGGGTTGAGATGCAAATCTACAGATAACATTTTACTTCAAGGGCAGAGGATCTCAGAAGTCCCGGCTGTACTCTACCTCTGGGGCAGCCCTGAAGAAGCAGAGGAGCTGACAAGAAATCCCTTCCCACCTCGTCCTCATGTTTAAATGCAAACAAATACAGAGAAAAAAAAAAAATATATATATATATTCCTGCCATTCTCTGCATGTTATTAATCCTCTTTTCCTCTACCAGAGAATCTATTAGTGAGAGTAGGCTAATAATGCAGAGACATCTGGCTGGGACTAGAAAGAGTAGCATGTTTATGCATTATTAATGTGTCAGAAAAAGCAGACTTCTGTGGCCTGTATGTATTGGAGCAGTATGGAATGGCCTTTACAGGAGAGTTAGCACTGATAATTGGTCCATTTTGCATATCTTTTGTAATGGAACAATCTCCTCTATGTTTATTTTGTCAAGCAGTGAAAGAGATTGTTTTGAAATAGCATTTTCTGAGCAGTTAGAGCACAACACTACTTTATTCCTAAAAGAGGGAATGTGATCTGGGAAGCAATGCAGGGTGAGCAGAATAGGGAAAATGCAAATTTCCACCTTAGCAAATCTGTAATCACAAACTGTCTTTGGGGATCCTTGGTTGTCTGAGAACAGCAGTGCTCCAGTCCCACAAGTGAAACAGAGAACCTTTGAGGGGAACACAAAATTACAGTGGGGCTTCCTAAGGCACAACTTTGGCACAGAGGAGATGCATTTTGTTGACTGGTTTATGTCTTGACAAATATAATACAAGGAGGCTAAAACCCCAAATCCTGTGCAGTAGGGTGGGGGGCCATTGGGGCTGCCCAGGTGTGAGACACAATGATCAGTTTTATCTTCCAGCTTTGTCTCCCTTCAGTTCATTGGTTGGATGTGTGACAGTAAAATCAGCAAGAAACTGGAGGAGGCCCCGACCTTGGAAAGAGAGAGCTACATGCATTCATGTGCTGCTCCTTTCCAAAGGATGGAGTACCTTTGTTAGCATCTAGCTCGTAAATCAGGGTGCAAGGAGACAGCCTGGCTCCCCCCTCCCCAGCCTCCGACCTATGAAGACCTTGGCTCAGCAGCAGGGTAGAGTCACATTTCCAGCAGCACACGGAGTGCACCAGCCATGTCCCAGCTTATATAGACAAGTATTGGCACCAAGCTCCTGGAGTAGGATTCATTTCACAAGTCTGTGTCTGAACTAGTCACCCTGGACTGCTTCTATAATCGATAGGTGCTCTGAGGATGTAATTCACCCTGTGCAGGAGTTGATGTCTAATAGGGGTCAAATGCATTGCCCCAGAAAGGGCCCATTTCTCTCCGTTGATTACAAGGAGTGCTGAGCCTGCTGCCTCTGCTACAGCTGCCCACGAAACACCAGTGAGAGGTCCCTGCTGTAGCAGAGGTGTCTGGGCACAGCACCTACTGCCACAACATGATGCCATGGCCGCATGGCTGTGGAGAACCTCAGCTTCCTCACAGAGACAGCAGTGCCCTGGAACCCAGCTCAGTGGCACCCAGGCAACTGCTCTTGGCCAAGCTAGCTCACAGGAAGGCCACAGTGGCTGCTCAGGAGCTGGGATACACATGGTGCCTTGGAGCAGGGTGTCCCTTCAGGGAACATGCACTGGTAGTCAGTGTATATCCAAGGCATCTTGAAATCCCAGCTGAAACTGGGGCTCTGCTGCAGCAACAGTATAACATGCATGAAATAGTATGTCTTGGCTAGGTTGAAGCAAGGTGCACCCTTCCAGCACAAATTGCTTACCTGGCTTAAGAAACAGCCTCGTCTGGAGATGCCAAATGCATGGGGCACCAATCTGCTCTGCACTGATACAGCAGATTGAGGCAGGGCAGAGCTGCTGTGCCCATCCAAGGGATGTGCAGGGAGGCAATGGCTCCAGCCACTCTTGGAATGGGTCATGGCAGGTGTGCAGACACCAACTCACTCCCAGGACCACATGGATAGCTGTGCCACACTTGCAATGATGCTAAAAAACAGCCAAATCTTTGTCTTTTGAAAAGACATGTCTTTCTGGAAAGCCACGAAACAACACTAAAACAAGTGACTCAGAAGCCTGCCACTTTTCAAGTCCCTAGGCATGGTGCAGCTTGACAGCAGCTCCCAGGCAGAGCCAAGCAGATGCATCCACCTTGCTGAGCCCTGGGACCGGGGTGAGGCTTGGGGACAGCACAAGACCCAGGCATAGCTGTGGGAAGCATTGAGGCAAAAACCCACAGCGTGAGATTCACACCCAGTGTGTGAGATTTGCCGGCTTTGCCACTTTGCAGAGCCAGGCTCTGGCCCCTGGTGAATACGATGACAAAAGGACAGATGCTGCCAGACTGTTTGGCCTTGCTGTCACTGCAATGGCAATGACACTTGACTCAGAAACTTGGCAGCTCTGGAAGAGAAGTCCTAGTTCCTTGTCTTGCCCACAGGACTGTGGCTCTCCCCCAAAAGCATGAGACCATCTGGGTTTCTTGATGATATTTCCAGTCCTAAGAGAAAGAAGAAGCTCCAGGAAATGCTGGTTTTGAAACTCATTTGAAACAAGTTTGCACCTCTCTGGTTGGGAGAGTTTGAATATTTTGGCTATGTGTTTGTAGTGCCTGACTGTCACCAGAGGATACAAGGAAAAACGACTCACCACAGCTATGGTCACGATGAAGAGACTAATTTATTTCCTCTGACTCCAATGTTTATAGTTTTCAAAAGGTGCCAGTGGATTGGAGGGTGAATGTGCCACCTCTCCAACGACATTGAGCAAACTACCAGTACATCAAATTTCTCCGCCTCTATAAAGGAATGCAAAACAAGAGGTTATTTACAGAAAGTTGTGTGAGAAAGTTTTCTACAAGAATGTAAACTCAGAAGGCTTTAGAAAATCTTAAAAAATCAGGGTGACACCTGACCCCCCACATACACCTGGTTCTACCTGCATCTTTCCCCCCTTCAGAGCCCCCTGTTGCTCAGAGTGGGGAAGGGAAACAGTCTGACTTGGCAAATAACTTGCTATGAAAATGATGAATTCAAGAGCACGTGGCGCTTGTGGTTGAAAAAACCCGTCTGATCAGCAGAACTTTTCTCCCTCAGCATCTATGGGCAGATTTAGTCTCAAGGCCAAGCTGCCATGTGGTTATAAAATAGAAGCAGGCCTGAAGAGCTGATCTAACTTTCTTCAATTGTCTGTGTATCTTTAATCATGTTCACCACTTAAAATGCAGCAGAGCTGGCAGCTGATAATTAGACTGAGCCTGCAGCAGCATGGCCAGTGGCCAGATCACATGGTACCTTTCATCTGCATATTTATGCATTTAAAAGAGAGGAAAACTTTCATAACATTTTAATAACTAGGTTTTTCTCAAACCATAAATCCAGTCCTCTGGGCTTAGCCTACACTCTCCTTCTGATCTTACATAAGTGGAAAAGGGTGGGGTGTTTTGTTTGTTCTCCCTATTCCTTTCCTGTGCATGAACGTGCAAAGCCCAGCTTCTCCAGCATGGGGTCCTCCGGAGGGTGGGAGGGTCAGGCAAGGTAAAACTGCACTTCTAAGGATGAAGGCATAACTTTGATTTGGTTTCTGGCGTGGGAACAATTCCCCTTTCCCAAGATAGCTCATCTACAGACTAGCAGGAATGAAGCTGCTTTGCTAAACAATGGCTCCAAACAAAGAATTCCTGATATCTGTATTTCAAACAGAAGCTACAGCACATGTTAGCCGATGCTTTTCTTAGCACATCACCATCAGATTCAGCCCTAGGACAGTGATCTTTCAGATCATGAGCTGAAAAGATGTCAAAACATGGGGAGCTGGTCCCAGTCCCACCCACCCCGGCTCTGTGGGTGCAGGAGCTCTGTTTCCATGCCTGCTGCCAGAGACAGCTATGGGTGGGCTGTGTCCCTACATGAGGTGCCTCCACTCCTCCCATGGACAGATCCCAGCAGTGCCTGACCGCTGTCTGCAGCCACTGCCTTATCTCTTGGCAGGGAAGAGTCAGGGCAATGCTGCGAGGTGCTGTGACAGGGGGGATGTTGTGTCCATCTCCTCTGCCTAAGGGTAGCAGCTCCCTTGACAGCCTTGGTGACATCCTGCAGGGTCCTGCAGTGAGGCTTTGCAGACCATCCTCCCTCTCCCTGGAGGCATCACTGGCATGTGCACATGGGCTTTTCCATTAGCATGAAATGACAGCTACTATCAGCACAAAAACAGAAGGTGAGGATGAGAGACTAATCCTTATGCTTCTGTGTTGTCTTAGTAAGATGGAGGAAACAGTGTTAAAATAACACTGATTCACAGTTTTCTTTCAAAGATGAAGCACTCTGTTAAGATAAAACTGAAAACTATTTAATGAGATGCAGTTCTTAAACACCACTACATTTTTTTTTAAGGAAAAGTTAATTATCGTGTGCTGAAAGCAGCTTCTACCAAAGGTAGATTTGATTCTCTGGGTGAATCAAACAATATGTTGCTGATTTGTAAGGTCTTGGTATAGGTTTTAGCTGTTGTTTTCATATAGCAAATAAACTAACAAATCAATTTCAATGATTAAGCAATTTCCAGAGTATATCTTGAACTGCTCTTTAGCAGTGCCAGTAAAACTTTGGGGTTTGACACAACCCTGGGGTACAAGTGCATTTAGGCTGGTGCCACTGCTTTGTTTCAGAGGAAATGTTAATTGATGTACTTCTGTAACAATAATTTTGCTAGACAAACTGAGAGTCAAGCCCTGAAAAATAAAAACCATGGCATTAACTCCACTGGGAGGGACAATGGTTTCTTTCTTGTGTATTTAAAGAATCAGAACAAACAAACAAGGGCAAATGGGAGTAAATTACTCCCTCTCCAAGCAAATGAGGAACACACTGGACAGGACACTGCAGCAGTACCAAAATATTTCTTGACATTTTTCACTGGAGGTCCAAGAGAATTTCCTTTGCACTCCAGTGTTTCCAAGACATTCATAAAGCACCTCTCTGGCTACCTGTTGTGATGATAAATTGTGTCCTTGATTTCATGATTTCATGATCAAGGTTTCATGATCAAGTTTTTAATCAAAACCTGAACTCTCTGATCTGTCATCTGAAGTAGTGAGGGAATTTGCAGCAGGGTTTTTCCCAGCAAAGAAACACATTTCACGTGTTAAAGATATTATGTGGGAGATATAATTCACAGATACAAGAATTTGAAAATTTGGGTGTTTGTTTTGTAATTTTGGAGGTTGCTGGTTTTTAACTTAATTTTGAGCTATATCTTACATTTCCAGTACTGTAAGTAGGGCAACAGATTTTAGCCAAAAAGTCCACTTGAGACTCCTATTGATTTTGATGAGGTTTGAGGATACATACTGATGAATGCAACATAATGTTGGAATTTGCATTTTCCTAAGCCTTGTCTAGACTTGGATTTGGAAGGTGTGATGCACCATGTGACACAATGTAGTTAAGGCAATGTGATTTTAATGCACAGCTTTAAACTTGGTTGTTTTTCAGGAAGCTATTACTACCTTGTATTTAGCACTTGCTAATCTAGAAACCAGGGATGGTAAATGAAAAGAGAGGTTACAAATCAAAGGCAGGCTGATCTTGTGGTTACACTTTTCAGATGTGGCCTCCTGCTGCACACAGGGCTATTTCACCGCTGCTAGAATAGAAATAAGAGCTCCCCAGTCCTATGTGGTACTACTTCCCCAGAGAAGTGGTGGAATCACTGTCCCTGGAAGTGTTAAAACACATGTGACACTTAGGGACATGGTTTAGTGGTGGACCTGGCAGTGCTGGGTTAATAGTTGGACTCGATGACCTTAGAGGTCTTTCCCAACCTCTGTGATTCTCTGATTCTGTGATTCTGTGTGTTGGCTATAAGAGTAAGAGGCAGTGGGGCCATGTGTAGATGTTGAGGGTGTGGGTCTACAAGGGGTTAACAAGTAGGTGTGCTGGGATGGCACATGGGGAGCAGGGGTGTGAGTGAATGACAGGAGACTTGAGTGTGTAGGCTTTAGGTATAGATTAGGGCTTGGGGGAGAATAGTTGTTGTGGTTGTGGTCCCTGGTTGTGGTCCCTGGGAGCGGGTGGGGATAAGGCCGTTGTGGCAGTGGGTGCACTGAAGGGACATAATTTTGTGCCTAGAAAGTCCAAGCATACGTATTTCTTAAAATACTATCAGCATCTCCATCTCCTCCACAGCTATGCCAAGAAGTCTTCTCTACCAGTAAACTCAGAATTTTGCCATCTGGGTTGGCCAGCTAGGCAGGCCGAGGCTCTGAAGGCCCTAAAGCACAAGCCCTTGCCTGGAGCTCTCACACAGAGCCAGGAGCTGAATTCCAAGCAGAGGAGTCTGACAGCTGTTCCCTTCAGCTATCACCCATCCTTGGTACACCCAGACCTGTTTGATGTCATCTGATACATTTTCCTATTGGCCAAGAACTATAATTCAGGGAAAATCCACCATCCTGAACTAAGTAGATGCTGCAGAGGAGGCAGAGGAGCTCATGGTTACCTCTCATAAAATTCCCTCCTGAGAATTTTCCTATCTCCACATTGCTGGTGGTGATATGTTGGTACACTGGGACAATGGAACCAAGGGGAAAGATTGCACCAAATACTACAGTTAGCAAGAACAGTCCACACTGAAGTCCTACCAATCCATCATGAGGGGCCATTCTGGATACTGGAGTTACACTTCACTGATTCCTCAAACTGGAGGCAAACCCAGCTCTTTCAACCCAGTAGGATGAAGTCCTCTGACTTCTAGCCACAAAATTCAGTGCTTGGTACACCAATTTATAGGTGCTCTTACAGAAATCAGTGTTAATCCAGATATGTGATTTGGACCTCCAGCTGACTGTCACAGATTCCTCTTTTCTTTCCTGGAATTAATTTGAAATTTCATCTGAGTGTTGTTTAGAGCATCAAAGTTTGCAGAATATGCCATGTGAAAATAGAGGTATGACACTTATTGGTACTTGAACCCTGCCTGATACATCAGGAGTTGATTTTTCATTACTGGGCTCTGTCTCTCTCATTCTGCTTTTCAATCTGTCGTGCAGTCACTGGTCATGTAAACGTCTGTGCAAACATACTGAACATGAGTAATGCAGCATCTGTTGCTATTTATTAAGCTGTGGTTTATATCTTTGGAGTACATGGTATATCCTTCATGGATGTAGCTTTAACTCTGTTATTACAATACAGAATTAATTAAGAGTATTAAAGTTTGTGTCTAAAAAAATGATATTCCCAACTTTTATTTATGGAGGCAACATTTTCATAACCTTTCTCTCCTAAAGGCAGCATCCTTTGGGAAGATGTGGTAGACACATTTAGGTAAATATCATCCCTCCAGCACACATGGTTTGCATTGCAATTGATCCCCTGCTGTTTCCTTCCAAGCACTTTCCTCTGTTACGTATTCCACAACTTCCACAACAGCGGCTGAAATACTGATCAGCGATAACAGAGACAAATTGACTCCAGCAACCGGGAGTTTTAAGGGCAGTAAATGTTTATATCTGAGATTTTATGTACTGTAGTTACTGAAATACGGTTTTTAGGCATCCACTGAAATGTTCAGTGGCATTGAAAGTCTAAAGTTGCTTGAGCCAGTTATAATTTAGTAAAAGGATACAATGAATACAGGCTGACTGAGTGAGATGGGACATAAAGACAGTGCACTACAAAACAGCCACATGGGCCCAAAAGCTGTATAGAAGATGTTTCCTCCTGTAGCCTCCCCTTAGAGCTGTGAGCAGCTTGGATGCTTCACACAGACCTGGAACAGAAGCTGCACTTGAGCCACGTGCGAGCTGCCTGAAACGTGGGGGTCACAAGCTGCTCACTGCAGTCTAGCAGAAAACAATCCCACAGGTTTTTAAACTGGCACAGCCATTGGTAAAAGTTTCTCAGCAGACAATAACAGCAAGAAGCTGGGAAAAAGCAGGATGGGAATTGCTACTCCCAGTGACTGTGTTTCCTCAAATGCATGTCAAACTACAGCTCTAGATGTGGCAACTTCTTAGTCTCTAGCACGTGAACAGCATTGGTCATAAAGATATGCTTGTGCCCTGGCTCCTTCTCTGTGCCAGCCAGGTGAATGAGGGTTCAGGCTCTAAGAATGTACTTACTCCTTTGCATAGGGTGGTCTAAATGTCCTACAAAAGCCACTTGCTATGGCAACAGCAAACCAAGCATTGTTATTCTTTAAAGCCTAGCTTCCCTTTTTCTTTACGTTTTTATTATTATTATTGCTTGTTAATCACTGTGTGTTCAAAACTTTCAAGACATGATCAGTGGTCTCTTGTGCCAGGGTCTAACTGCAGGTCTGATGCTGGAAGCTGCATTTATACAAGTGGCACTGGCATTCCCTGCAACTTCACCATCTGCCGAGGGGCTGCACATGATTGGCAGCAACCCTACAATGAGTACTTGACAGAAAAATCTGCCGCATGAAAGAAGCATCACACAACTAAAATACACAATGTTCTTTTTACCAGGAGAAATTTTTAAGATGGGAAGGTCTTTCTAACACCAACTGGAACCACTTCAACTTTTGCATTCTGTTTTTTCCTCTCTGAAACGACCCCAGGTTGGCCCTTGCACGGCCTTGCTTTGGGGGAAGTACTTCTGATGTGTACCTCAGGAGGCTGAGAGATACGGAATAAACTCCTTTTACCTCTTGCTGATGTAGAGCACAGCAGGTGTCTGAAGCCCTGCTCACCGGGTCGATGTAAAACAATAGCAGAGCCCTGGCAGGACCTTCCCTTCAACTTCCACAGGACCCGCTGGAATGGAGAGAGGGGTCTGTCCCTGTCCATTTAAAAAGCCTTGCTGTCACAAAGCCTGCAGCAATGTCATCACAAGAGCCTTCTTGCTGTGCTAACCAGGAATTCTCACTAATTGATATCACTATCGGAGTCCTCCAGCCCGGAGTAAGCAGCAGGGGTTCCAGTGCATGAGAAAGACACCATGCAAAGGCATTGCTGCGGTTAATCGAGTACTAACGAGCTGAAAGGTGGGCTCCTGCGCAAGGAAACGCCAGGAGAGACCATCAAAAACACAGCACGACTCCAGGCAAGAGCTTCAGCGTCTTCAATCCAGGGGGGCCCAGATGCCACAAGGTCCCACACAGAAATGGTTACATGTTGCTGCCGGTGTCCCAAAAGCTGTAATTTCCGGTGTGGGACAAGCAGAAAACAATGTGGCATCACGCAGAGGCTGTAGCGTGGCTCCCCTGCACAAAGCCAGGGACCTTCCCTAGGAGACATGGGGTCAGTGGTGGTTTAGGCTCTCCCGACAGTGCTACAGAAGAGGTCCTGGATAATCACTGCCTCCAGGAACTCCCAGCAGTGGCACATTACACTGTCATCTCTCACAATATGAAATGATACTAACCCCAGCTATTTTTCAGAGGCCACATCTACAATTTTAGCAAAGGGCAGTTGCAGGAGGCTCTTGAGACCACACAGTCTCCTCTATGCTCAGAAGCCTGCAAGTACAGCCACAGTGTCCTTCAAGACCTAAGTGTCTGAGGGGGCTCAGGAACAGTCATACACTGCTTGGAGCACTCACAGGTTGGCCTCAGGACTGGGTAACGATGCTAGGTGAGCTGAAGGTAGGAAACACTGGCATTTCATTTGGTTACAGTAAAGACTTAGGCAATTAAAGAAAAAAAACTTCTCACAGCATGCTTGGAATAAACAGTCATTCTTTATCATAGAAAGTCACACCTTACATATAAATAATTTGAATGTCTCGCTCTTTCATGGAAAGTAACAGAGAAAAACCTTCAAGGTTGATACATGGGAGCTGGTATTAGAAATCACATAGGATCAACCCCAAATCCCGCATCCAAACACCCAGATATTTGGATCCAGTGTTGACCTGTACACCACTTTCCTCCCCTGCACTGGAAGGAACTGAATCAGGACCCTCCTTGGAGGACCACCCCCATCATCAACCTCTGGTTATGGATCCCAACCCTGCAACCTTGACCTCATCACTGAAATACAGTCCTTTATATTTGCAGTAGTAAGAAAACCCAGTTTGCAGCTGCAAAAAGAGCCGTTGCCTTCTCCAAAGTGCATTATCTGTAGATTTTTGGAGGTCACTGAAATAACTAAGCCTACCCAAGCTGGATCCCTTGCAGCTATTTCTATTTCTTGGCTGACAAGCTGGCCAAAGCAGCAAAGCTAAGTATTGCACAGTCAAGCAACATTTGACTAAAACTGAGACCATTTATGTGGAACAGCAGTGTGGGAACAGAAAAGAAGCTAGTGGAGCAGCAATGAGAAAATTGAGCTTTGATCAAGGAGACAGCAGCATTTGACTCTATCTGAGCTGGCAGGGAGATCCCATCCCAAAGCAAAATAAAATATGTCATTCTTTCCAGCAGATGAAATTCTCCCCAGCAGTTTGTTCCTCCCAGGATCATTTTATGTGATCTCATTGTCTTTAAAGTCTTTCCCCTGAGGAAGCCGAACGTTTAATATAGACTACAGCGTTAGTATCCGGTATTAAATCTGTCCAGCTACTCTGAAATGAGGCGAGTGGGCGTCCTGGAAAGGAAATAAAAATGCAAGTTTAATAGAGGAGAGATGTTCACCTTGAGCCATGCTATTTATTGCAAAAGGCACAGGAACACACTGCTTGCTGAATGGAGGGTCACTCTGCCCTGCCACAGATGTGTTTTACACTCCCAGTAAATTCCAGATGTGTGCACAAGGAATGCATCATCCAACCCCAGAGGGGTTGCTTTGCTTTACCAAGCAGCCCTAGGAGAGAACAGCACGTTCCCACAGCTCTCATTAATCCAGCTGGCAAACTCAGGCACTTGGCATCTCAGCCACACAGTTCTGGCATCTTTGGCTGCAAAGTTGAGCCATGAAACTACAAGGAAGAAAAAAGTCAGGAAAGGAACCGCTAAAGACCTCAGGCATGGTGCAGGATGTCAGGGATCAGCACCCAGCAAGGCACTGCAGAAAGGGTCCCTGTCCCACGTGCTTCTCCTGCATCCTCACCGTGGTTTCAAGCAGGATTCCTTCCAGGCAGGCACTACACACAGCACTAACAGCTGCCCTGTGAGGAAGCCAGATGTGCTGTGTTAGGCACAACTCACACAATCCATTGCTGCTGTGAAACTTGGTGGCTCAAAGAGATTTATATTGCATCTGTGTAAGCACTCTTATGTAACTAGTTTGCCACATGCCAATTGCACACAAGCCCTCAGAAAAGCTGCATTTTTGATAGTTTAGAGCATTTTTTAAAATGTCATGTGAACTGAAAAAACATGATTCTTTAGCACCATTGTGAGTGAAAACACTCATTTACCTGATTTAGTGTTTTACTTCAAGAAACAATTTAGCCCACGCTTGAAGTGTCAGCTAAATGAGATAATTTAAAATAATTCTGAAAACATGCTAACTGTAAGAGGCTATAATCAGAGCTAATTACAGGGACATTCTGGAAATCCCTTGGCTTGGGGCTTTAGTTTTGATAAAGGGGATAACAACTTGTAAGCTATGATTCTTTTAATTATAACAATAGTTACCACCTTCTTTTACATGGCTTCTTTCATCTCTAAAATCCCCACAGCTCTTCAAACTATACATACCACAGGGATTGTTTAGCCTAACACAAAAGTGAAGCCATCTCTGAAAGAAATGAGTAAGTGTTTAACAATACCTGGCAGTCCTGAGCAAAATTTGTAGAGGAAAAAAGGTGCAGAGGGAGAACATAATTGCTTTTGTGTCTCCTTACAAACACTCAGGGGATTTCTGGATGCCCACACTGGCAGCCATCTGAGCGTGAGAATAAGGAAGGCAGCTTTTACATGTGCCTGTAGGCTCAAGGCACAATGGAGGAAGGCAGCAGCACCACGTGGCAGCACCGTGTCACACTGCCCAAGCTCACCTGTCCACGTCCTGTGCTGGGTGACAATAAAGCTTTGACACTGCAGCTGGGAGTTACAAATGGCAGCGGCTTCCTCGGCGCTGTGAATGGACAGCAGGCAGCCCAGGTGGCTGTAGGAGGGCCAGCACTTGTAGCCTTCTCCTTCCACCGTTCGGAAACCCTTCAGGGAGATGTAGTCTGGGGACAGAAAGAGGGTGGCTAGGGAAACACTCCAGGTGCACTTTCAGAGACTAGTAACACTACACACTTAATCAGTAAAACCCTTAAAAGAATTGCAACACTGACAGACTGAAGTGACCTGCCAAGGTGGACTGAGGTGGAGCTGCAAAGTTAAAAGAAACCCAGGTCTTGCTCTTTGGTTCTGCAGCAAAGCACAGGACAGCAAATCCCCCACAGATGTAGGAGAGGAGTCAGAGGTCTCAAGGGTGAAGGGAAAGGGGTGCCAACACAGGGGTGGGTGGGTAAGAGGAGGAGGCTGCTGTGCAAAGCCACAGGCCCTCCATGTTTTCCCTGATAAAGCCAACCTCAAAATAGCCTCTCCTACACCCCAGCCTCAACAGCAGAAGCTGGTCACAGATCCAGCACCAAGCTACATGGGGCACAGACTGACCCACCCATCATGGTGCCACCCACAGAAAGAGGAGATTGAGGAACCCCACTGGGGGAAAGAGAGGCCAGATCCTGCTCCTGACAAAAGACCTGACAAGCCTGAGCAGGTGTTGTTCAGGCTATTGTTCACTGACTGCTAAGAGCCTTTCCCCACCTTCCCACACCTCTAGGATGGCGATCATTTTGGCACAGTGTGAAGCCAATAGACAGGTGTTGTTGGAAAATACCAGTAATTCCTGTTAAAGCTGCTGGTCCTTCCATGCAAATGACCAGATATCTTTGTTCATAACAGTGCAAATTATAGTTCTTTCACATGTAAAGAGATTTCCTTCTGCAAGCCACAATCACCCACCACCTCATGTTAATGCTCAGGAAAACACAAGCCACAGTAACCACTGGATTTTTGAAACTTCCTTCTGGTCAGCCTCATCTCTATCACTGAATGGGTCCTTTTCGGAAGAATGCACCTCATAATGGCACATTTATCCATCAACAGATCCAATAGAATGATCATCAGAGAAATGGAACTTAGAGGGCACCAAGGCTCCAGGTACCCTGCCACACTCCTCTTGGTGCTGTCACCTGCCCACTCTATGTTTCCATAATAACCTGTGCTCAGCAGACAGAAGCCACACAGTCAAATGGGAAGTTTGAATATCAGCCCAGAAAATGGACCTGTTGGCCCAAAGGATAAGGATATCCCAAGACAGGAGCCACTCAGTTTGTTATCCCAAATACATTCTCTTGAAACATTGATGTTCACTATGAGAAGAGTATTTAGAAGCAGTGCAAACACATGCACATGCAGATTGTCTGCATTGCTTTTACTTTGCAAAGCAGTACAACCATGCATAGCTCCCATGGAAAAAAGAACAAAAGCCTGCTCAAAAAAAGACACTTTTGGTGCTTTTTCTAGTGACTATTAACTGCCTATAAACATAGGGAAGATCAGAATTTGATCAGTTACCAAGTGTCTCGCTCCCTCAGTAGTTACTTAGAGCATTCAAAATCAACTACCTTTTAAAAGAAGAGGTCTTTTCTGAAGATAGAGTCCAGACTTGTACAGATGTAAAACCTTTTCAAAAGCTCTCAGGGTTTCATTTATTCCATATCGTAAATCACCTACATTTAAGGAAAAATATGACAAATATAAGCAATTCCATGAAATACCATTTAGAGACTTCTAATAAAGAAGTTTATGAATATTAGCTGATACCTGTTGCATTCAGAATATCATTCAAAAGGGGCCGCAAAGCTGGTGGTGCAGAGTGTGGCAAAAGATAGGTGAAAAAATACCTGCAAAAAAATCCCACAGGCTGATTAGAATACAGTGCCTTCATTTCCCTGGTGATTAAGTTGTCTACATTTTCCCGTGACTTGATTATCCATATGCAACTAGTAAGTCTGCTTTGGTTACAAAGTTATGTTTGAGCACATCTTGGTGCCTCAGATGGTTGCTGTGAGTTGGGCTGACAGCCTGGTCCTTGCTGCCTGAAATCTACCTTGCAAAGCTTCATGCAATAAAGTTCCCCCTTGTTCCCCTTGGGCCATTTTTGTATACTAAGCAATGTATTTCCTACCAAAAAAAACCAAAAAACCAAAAAAAAAACTATATAAAAGAAGACTCATACAAGATCTTTCTCTTGCCCTGAAAAGGTTTGACCTTCTTATTGCCCCTGAAAAGCCAGGATGACTCATTTCCTGACTGTTCCACAAAATTCCTGTCCTAGGGAAAAAGTGCACAAGAAACAAGTGCTACTGCAAGGCTGCAATAATCTATGCAGGGATTTACCCTTTAGCACTGAATCCTGGAAATCCAAGCTCCCTTACTAAGTCTGTCTGTGTAAATATCCAGCTGCCAAGGCTTCCTTCCAGGATGTGACCTGCATCAGTGGTGCAGGAAAAATTCCCGCATTTTCAGCTGATGGCCCACGTGAAGTGCTGCAGCAGCCTCAGCCCCTTGCCTGTTACCTGTTCCATTGCTGTCCCATAGGAGCCCACAGGGAGATTTGGAGATGAAGGGAAGCACTGGCCAGCCTGGTCCCAACAACAGGACTCAAAGCTGGTGGGATTTTGCAAGTAGCCTGCACTGCCACTGCTTTCAGCAAGCACAGCCCATGGATATCAAGCACCAGGGCTTGTTTGGCAAACAGCAAATTTACAGATGCAAGCTCTGGGGCAGGTTTTTAGAGGGCGTTGGGAAAAGGGAGCAGCAGAAGAAAGATGCCTTCATTCTCACCAGACAACAACTACACTATTTTCCTGCCTTAAAAGGAAAATAACTTGCTTCAAAGTGATCCTTAACTACCCTTTGACTGAGGTGAGAGGAATCACCACATGGAAGAAGAACAAGGTGCTAGAGGCAGGGCGTGAGCTCAACCACCCCAAATCTTCCCCCATCTAGCTGGACATACCGATACGCATTGAACAGATTCTTCTTTTCATTTATTCCTTCACATTTCCCAACCATGGAGCATTTGAGAGGGAAACTTTTGGTAGGGAAGTCGAGTGTGCAGTCATTATCTTCCTTGCAAGACAGCTCCTCGGTGCTGGCATCATCCATGTCTGTCACTTTTAGGTTTCCATCCACCATAACAAACTGCCTTGGCTGGAAATCCAAGAGGGCTATTGAACCCAGGGGGGAATGTGCCAAGTAAAACAGCAGTTTCACAAGACTCAAGCAAATCTGAGAAAGAGAAGATGAATATGCATGGAAAAAAAACAGATGAAAAACAGCTATTAAATTGGAAATAGAACAAAGGGTAGGGCATTCAATTAAATTAAAAGGGAAAAAAGGCATACAGAACTTAAAAGGTAATTATATGTATGCTACAATATTTATTATCAACATTGCCACAGGATTTGACTGGTAAGTAGTTTAGCAACATTTTTTAAAAATGTGTGTACACAAAAAGAGACATTTGCAGTTAGAAGAGCTAGAGGAGAAAGCTGTGAGGAAAACAATAGCAGCCTTCATGTTTCAGGAGCTATATTGATTTGCTAGCTGAAATCAGAAGGGTTTTTCCCAGTTTGGCATAAAATTAATAGATTCCCCTCCCTTCCCCCATGCTGCTCAAGACAGACTGAGGCTCCATGGTCATTAATACCAGATTCATGCCTTGCTGCATCTTTCAGCAGTATAAATTTGGGCACACAATCATGCTTCTGAAGAATTAGTCAAGGCTTGCAATGTATTTATTGCCAGTGTTTTTGCTTTTATGACAGCTTTCTGGCAGCAGGGAAGGGCTGGACAATACCTGACCCAGCAGAAATCTTGGTAAATTATTTTTAAACAAACTAGAGCTTGAGGAGTGCATTTATACTGCATCAGCACTTTGCTCAAACAGCTTTTTGCAGCAGTTTTCATTCAGTATCAGGAGCCCTGGCATCAGACAAAGTGTATCCTCAGCTAGGTGTGCCAGGCAGCTCCACGTCACCCCTTGCCACTGCCGATAGCGATCTGTGCAGGAGCAAGGGTTTTTTCCCTTGGAACAGCTCGCACAATCCCTGGTATCTGATGTGGCTCATAACAAGGGAATCCCGTATGTTTAGACACCCTAATTAGGAAATAGGACTAGACAGTGCCAGTGTAAATTCTGAGTTAGTGTCTTCTGCAGATTGTTAAAATCTCTAACACCACCATACCAAACTTTACCACCAGCTAATCCAGCATCATGGGTTTCTTACAGAGGACTTTGGCACGCTTAAGAAGATGAGCTAGGAAAGCTATGTAGAAGCTAGCATGGAATTGAAGAAAGTAAAACACTCCAAGCCAAGAGAAATGACTGTGGAAGCTCTGATGCTATTTTAACTAGTTTAGTGAAGCAATCATAAGAATCCCAGCTTTGCATCTCACAGCTGAGCGAACAGTTGCCACACTCCCCCTCTGGCTCAGATGGCAAGGCTCCCCTTCAACATCTACGACCACATGCAGACAGAAATTTTATTTTAGGACTTTTGTTGTGCTTTTATTTTGCCCAAAGCATTTCTTGCTGACACTAAGATACCCATGCTTTTTTAGATGATGCTTTTTTTTCCTCCTGGCACCCAAACAACTAGTATTGAACCCCCAACTGAGCCCTTGAGGCAAACTGTAAAACAACCTATAACCAAAGTAAGTGCCATGTCACAAGTCATTTATATTCCTGGGGAGCATATGGGTCCCTGTGCAGGATGCCTAGGAGATGAGGCAGATCTCACTAGAAGGGTTGCAATTCTAGCACCTACAGGAGGAGGAAAGCAATTTAGTAGCGATTTTACTACAATAATTCCTTAAAGGGCCAAAATCAGAAACACCACACAAACACGTGGTGAGGGTCAGCTTGCTCAGCTTGCTGCCTAGAACAGGTAACAGCAAACCACAGATGCGGAGCATGGTGATGTGGCTTTCCCAAGTCAGACTCGGTTTGCCAAGGGGCATCCTGACCAAAGCCCTTCTGCATATATATATATAACACATATATATATATATGTGTGTGTGTGTGTGTGTGTGTGCAGACAATATAGAGGCAAAATGAACGTTATCGTGTAATCGAAGGTATTAACCACCGCCCCAGCACCAAGTACGATTTTGTGTCAATTTCCTCCCAGATGAAGTTCTTTTAACACCCGCTCTATGGAGAAAGAAACTAACCGTGAGACACCAAGCTACGGCTGTGTTAATGTGATTTTAAAGGAATGAAAAGGAAACGATTTACAGACAATTTGCGAGATCAAACAGAGTGTCACCAGGAGAATCCCGTTTGTCCCAGCGGTCACCACCGGCTCTTCGCCGCTTTGCCCAGTTTGTGGTCTAAAAGCTACCGAAAAAACTCCTTCGCTTTGTTTTCTTACTTTAAATCTTTCCTCCCAGGGGGTCTGCAGGAGCTGAATCATCTCCAGCGGGGATCCCAGCTCCAGCATGGCTGTGACCCGTAGCTCGGCATCTCCGCTGTTGTCATAGCATTGGCCGTGCAGCTGCGGGAGAGTAGAATCCACGGTCGGGTCGATGTCGCTGCCAATGCCAACAGATCTCGGCCGCCCGAGGACAGCGCGGGCACTCGGGCGGACCGGCTCAGCCCCGGCAACACTTCCCCCGTCCCGCCGTGCCGAGGCAGGGCCTCCCTCAGCCCCCCGCCGTACCTTGACGATGCCGGGGTGCTGCAGGCGCTGCAGCAGCGTCACCTCCTTGAGCAGCTTGTAGGCGGCCAGGCGGCGGCAGCCGGCCGGCGCCCCGTACCGCTGCACGCACCGCCGCACCTCCCGGCCCGCCCCGTGCACCGACTTGAGGGCCACGGTGCCTCCGCCCGCCAGCGCCGCCCGCGCCACCACCTTGGTGAAGCCCCAGCCCAGCACGCTGACGGCCGTCGCCCGGCTCAGGTCGCCGCAGCCCAGCCCTGCCGTGGCCGCCGCCTCCCCGCCGCCCGCCACCGCCTCCAGCCGCCGCAGGTCGCGCCGCCTCTGCCGCAGCTCCTCCCGCAAGCCCGGCGGCAGCAGGAGCGGCGGCGAGAAGCCCGGCTGCGCTTCACCGCCGCCGCCGCCGCCGCGGCCGGGCGGCAGCACCGGGAGCGCCAGCAGCGCCAGCAGCGCCAGGGCCGGCAGCGCCAGCAGCGCGGCCGCGCTCAGCCGAGCTCCGCGCCGCGCCCGCCCCGCCGCCGCCATGGAGAGCGGGGCTGCGCCGCCCGGCTCCCGCCGCTCTGCCGCCCGCGCTCCGCCGCGCCGGGAAGCCGAGCGCCGCCGAGGGGGCGTGTCGGGCCCCCGGCGCCCCCACCCCGCCGGCCCGGCCCGGCCCGGCCCCGCGGGCGCACGGGGCAGCGGCGGCACGGACCGCCCAAGGAGGGGAGGCGGCGGCGGCGCAGCCTTAGCGGCTCTGGAGGAGGTGGCCCGGGGTGGGAACCGGAGCTGCCGGGTGCGAGCGGCACATCCCCGAGGACACCCGGCCACGCTCCGACGACGGCCGTTTATAGCAGAACACGCGGGTTTCACGGGCGTGAATTTCGTCAGCCCTGCTAGAGGGTACCGCAGATTACAGCCGAGGGATGTACGAAGGGTTAATATCAGTGAGAACTGGGATATCACGTTTCCCTGCCGCTTAAAATTCTCAGGTTAGGTTTCTAAGAAGGGCAAACACTGACAGTTTCTCTTATTAGAAGGATAAACCCTACTAGGTTGAATCAGCAATACACTGCCTAAGCACGGAATTGGAATTTCTTCTAGGGAAAAAAAAAAAAAAAATCAAACCAAACCCATCCTCCAGCAAAGCCAGCCAATGCAGGCAGAAAACGCAACTTTTATCATTTGTTTGTGAGGCGGTCAGATCTATCGGCGTGGTTACACAGTTCAGGGTTGCCTTCTGTGACACACGTGTACCTGCATGGGACAGGAAAGAGTTTCCGACGCGGGTGCGAGAAGCAGGACAGGTCCCTGCCGCGACTCTGTCACTGGTTTTAGACACACTTCTGCACCGGGCTCTGCTGTGCAGAAATCCCGGGTTAGCTTAGGGCAAAGGCAGATGCAGTTTGTCTGCTTCTAATTTAGGCAATACGCAGTTAACTCTCCTCACTGAGCAGCCTGAAACACCAGCCAAATGGGTGGATACACTTTTTTATTTATGTTTATGTTATCGGGTTAGAAATTAAAATAATAGTCTGCCTCTCCATCTGGTCTGCTTTGTTTTCTGCCCTAATGTTTTCAGTGGCATAACTAGCCACTAGACCCTCCCCAGAAAGGGAGCAGGTGATGCATGGCACAGTTGGGGTTGGAGGATGCTGCTGCCCTGTTCCTAGTGACACGGCCCTGCTGATAGCCTGCAGCTTCTGGCAGGTCACCCACTGACACACAGTGGGTGAGATTGCACAGGGTGTGCCCTGGCTGTGATCATGTAGTGGGACCTCTCAGTCCTGCAGTGCTGCACTGCCCTTGGGTACATCTGCTCCATCTTCCTCCCTCCATGCACAGCAGTGCCAATACCTCTCTCCTGACTCACTCATAACAGGCACCCTCTGTGTGCACTGCTCGGGTCACGGCCGCAAGTCACCCCTGCAGAGGAGCCTTTGTGAAACAGCCCTAAGAAATTCAACTTTAATGTCATGGCTAGTGGGATGGAGCTTTTCAGAGATTACAGCAAATCAGCAATCATGGCTGGTGTAATCTCTGAAAATATTTTTAATCCAAGGCTATTTTAATAAAAATAATGTATATAAATGATCACTTTAAAATAGCTTCCTTCCCAAAAGCCTGCAGAAAGTTTCCCTTTCACTTCTTGTTGATTCAATACCACTGGAGCAGCCAATGAGACAGAGTGAAGCGCCTCAGTAGAGCACAGCTGTTCAGTAAGAGAGCAAGAGAAATGAACTCTGAACTCAGGTCATTTCCAGATGGCAGAGTTTGGGGAAGGAAGGCAAAATAAATGGTCTGCCTACATGTAAAATAATCAAGTGGAAAATCTCAGGCCTCCTGTACTTACCCATGCACAGACAGGTTAGAAGCTGATCCCAGAACAGCTCTTTCAGTAGCTGAATTTCCTTTGTTGCTTTTTAACCTTAATAGCTCTTTAATTACTGTTCTTATTTTCAAATCAAGTATACATCTGTGTCATATTAATGACTATTCATTGTCACTGGAGAGGTATTAAATACATTTTTACCTGTGTTTCCAAGGGAATAGATGCCAGCTCTGTGTACTATTATCTAATTTCAGCCTGTCCTCGGCACTGTAATAGTATCAAGACCTATTAGAGAAGACTTACAGATACATAAAAAATAACAACGAATTATTATTTACTTGCTTTACAGTAGCACTTAAGGATTCCTGCCAAGACCATGGCTCTGCTGTGCAAGGCTTTCTGCAGACTATGGCACAAGAGGTGGCCTTGCTTGACACAGCTGACACCTGAAATGGGAAACACAGCAAAGTGCTGCAGCAGGGATGTCGCAGTGGAGTATGTGATCATTTGAGTGTCTTTTAGTTCCTTTGAGGGTTCTGCCTGGCTTTATTGCCTTTGATAGCATGTGAGCACTGTGTGGAGCAGATGGGTATGTGTTACAGATATCTGCTTTGTGACTGTATGGTCTCAGCAGCAGAGGCTGCTTAAATCCAGGGAAGGCCTGTTGCAATTCTCATCATACAACCCCTCCAAGTGCAAATCCACATACGGTTAACCTGTGTGCTCCCCTAGGCCCACCAGTATCTTATACTTCCTTATCTGTATCCATTCCTTTATAGACTATAGGTGGAGCAGAAGGCTGTCCACTGTTCAGAAAATACCAGACTGTGCTATAATTTCAGTAAGTGTGATTGAATCCCATGCTTCTTAGCTTCTTCTGGCTTCCTGTAAGGGCTGGAATGAGATTCGTCTCTTGAAAAATTGTCCTGGCACTAATGCTAGCTGGGCTCCTTTCTCAAAATGTATGAGTCTGTACATGAAGTGTAGATGAAAAATTGGGAGTCTCGTGTGCTCCAGACTAATTGGGGTGAGAAAGCATCCCATTTTCCCATGCCAGCATTGAAAGTGTTTGCCTTCTGAAAGACAGACACCTCTGGGTACAATTTCTCTAGCTAGTTCCCTCCTATCTCAAGAGATGTAGGCAGCAGCATTTCCCTATTTCTTGTCTATGACACTGATCTAGAAGGGATAGGATCAAGCTCTTGGGTTAGCATAAAAAACCTGGGGGGAAAATTTTCACTCTGAGCACATACATGAAAGTCCTGGGCATCAGTCCAGAAGAGGGAGGCCAGGAGTTTATAGGTCTGGGAGAGGGATCAAAGAAACCTGCAGCAGCCACTTCACAACAGGAGGAAGACTTAGCTCTAATAAAGACTCTTGGGAATACATGTCATCACTGGTGCCCTTGCCTTTGAGGGCAGCAGTTACCTTGACTCCTGCCAGCTGAGCTTCTGGCTGTCTCCAGACAGTTCCTGTCCAGCTGCAAGTGTGCACATCTGCGGCAGGGTGAAAGCCAGAGGAGCTGCTGGAGGGCAGCACTTACCTGCAGAGTGCAGGGGCAGGAGCCATCCTGAGCAGCCTGGCTTTGCATGTCCATGTCAACTGAGGACCCTTCTTGCATCCAGCCTCCATACAACACTGGCCTGTGTGTGGCCATGCCCGGGTGGCACCCAGGAAAAAATCACCCCACCAGCCATTCCAGATCTCTCTTTGTATTGCCCAAGAGCCAGGAAAAGGATAAGAAAGTTAGATGCAGGTATGATACCTTCCTACAAGCAAGTGAACTAGGGAGACAGACTTTGCTCTGCTTTTTTGCCTTACCAGCCAGGAACCCTAGCCAAGGTCTTGGGGCAATAATGATTGCCCTAGAACTGAAATAATTTCTCTTCCCCAGCAGGAAGAAAAACTGTCCTTTTCTGTGGTGTCCAAGACAGATGCAGCTCCCAGGTGTTTTTACAGCCCATGGCAGGCACAGCTGTCTCCCTAGGCACTTCTGGTCTGAGGTTTCTCAACAGGGTTTAACAAAGCTGATGCCAGCACCCAGCTAGCATATAGGGCACTAGGAAGCAGCTTTACTGAACCTGCTCAGTTTGGTTTTTTTTTTTTTTTTTTTTTTTTTTTTTTTTTTTTTTTTTTTTTGTGGTTTTGTTTTTGGTTTTATTTATTGTCAGATGAAGGATGACCTCCTGGCTAGAGGTGCAGGATGAAACCATGCAGGGCATTTGCATGGCCCCACAGGCCACCATCTCCTCCAGTGGCATGAGGGCAGCCTGGCCTAAGAGAGGAGCTGTGAAGGCTGTTGGGTGCATCAGCAATGAGTGCTTGCCGTCTGCTGGGAGGCAATCAGCCTGACAGGAGACACTCCTGCATGTACGAAAAAGAGCAAGACCTGGGCCACTGCTCCTGTAAGAGCTGGCTGGCATTTGGGCTTGCAGAGAGAGCAGGAAGAGTATCCTCTGAGGAGGGTAAGCACAGAGCAGTCAGGAAGCTCTGGTCTTGGGCACATGAGGGCTGACAGAACTCACTGCAGAATTTTAACATGCTAACACCCCCCTTGAGCCCTCCTTGGAGGTGCCTGACCTCATTGCAGAGGTGGCAGAAGGCAGTTAGGTGTGCATAACTAATAAATCTCAACTAGTTTGTTGGTAGCACTGAGCAGAGCCCTGGTGTGGTGGCATCTCACATTTCCACAGCACAATTTGCCAGTGTCTGTCGAGTTGTCTGTGTGCTGTTCACAACATATGCCTCTCCTGTCACAGCTTCCCCCCCACTCCCCAGAGCACAGAGATACTGCCCTGCCTTTGACATATTCCCAGGACTGAGCCATTTGTTATGCCACCAGCACATCCAGCCTGGCATGCTGCATCCCACTCCCTATTGCATCAGCTCCTGGGAACACATGTCCAGCTGAAGAGTCCTCAGCCTTCCCAACGAGATTTCATTAATGTCTAGGAGGATATAATCAGATTTCCAGCACAAGGTCTTGAAGAGCTGGTCTACTGATAGATGGACTAAACCCTCCCGTGCCATACAGGTATTATGGCAAGATGAAAGTCATATTACTACACTGTGAGGTACTGATTGTATTATCAAAAGCAGCATCAACCTTCTGGGCTTGCTATCCCACTGCTGCACTGAATGAGATGGTGCACAACAGCAGCAAGGTCAGGGAAAGCTCTGGGATGTTACTCTCCTGGTATGGAAACCACCACAGGAACCTGACAGTGTACAGACTGTGTTCTTGCCCTCTTAATTCAGAAAGATAAGAAACAAAAGTGACATAATCAATTGCCTTTAATTCTCTGTATTTCATGATAGAGGAGGCCCAAACTTCTATTAGGCATCCACATTTCTGGAAGGCAGCATTTTCAAATTATAGTTTTTTCTCCCTAGCAGAGCCTGGCTGCAAGTCTAAATGCAGTGAGCTATTCAGCCACATCTGCAGAAGAACGGGGTGCAGGACATTCCTTCTCCTGTCTCTGGCTCAAATTGCAGACACATTTCTTCAGTGGCAACACCATTTTAAGCAGCATTTAGTTCAGAGACTTATTTCCAGCCCTACTAGACCATCTGGTCAAAGTGTTACTGTAGCTTTGTGGCAAACAAGATGGGGAAAATAAAGATCCAGGTTAAAATAAACACAGCAAGATCTTCCCCACAAAGAAGAGTGTCTCAGAAGAATGAGCACAGGCTGTGTGGAAGGGTAGGAGGAAGCAGGATAATCCCTTTCTACAGTGTGGACTGAGAATCTATGCTTTGCATAACATCAAAAGAAAAGCAGAAGAGACTAAATAAAAATCAGGCAGTAGCACCAGGAAAAAGTAGTGGCCTCAAACTCTGATTTATTGATTTTTTTTTTCCGATTGTTCTTGTCAATTGTTATTCACATTTGGAGCAGGGATAGAAAAATTGCTTTGACCAAGAGACTATCTCCAAACATCTCTTCCTAAATTGAGCACAAATCTATGCTCTACTCTTTTCTGATTTCATTGTGTAAGTAAGAAACTCCCTGAACAAGGGTTTACTTAGACCATGTTGTGTTAATATAAGCTTAGTGGAAACCATGAGCTGGGATTGGAGTGTAGGTTTGTGTGGCACTCCAGGGATACCCCAGTGAAAGGATGTTCTTTTCCAAGTCTGGTCAGAATCAAATAGCCCCCCAGGGAAAAAGAACAAACTTGGCAATTCCAGGTACACTTCCAGATTGAAGATGCTCAGTAGAGTGATTCTCGTAAGGTTTTCGTCAGTAAATTATAAGGAAGGTTAGAAATAATTTCAGTCTAGTAATCCTCTGAAGGGGTCTACAAAATTTAACCTTTGATTAGTGTCAAAATCTTCAAAATCAGAAGAAACACTACCAGTAGCATGCCATGCTCCCCTCCCTGAGCAGTCATGCCTGGCAGCCTCTTGCAGAGCTCCTTGGCTTTAATTTACATATTACTCCATCTAGTGGCTTTAAGGTTCCAGCCTCTATGAGTTTAAAACTCTGTCCTGGCACCAGCTGTATTTCAAACCTCTGCAGCAGCTTTGCCATCACCACTTTTACCTCCATCTGTTAAGAAGAAAACAGAAGTCAGTGACAGCAAATACAGCTTGGACTGCAGCTGCTTAAAGTCAGTCTGCTATCTTATACTGCTTTGTCAATACAGAGATTTAAAAGTTAAATGTTACTCTGTTAATGCAGCTGGTTGAGTTTGGGCAGGAAACCTGGGACTTCCTGGATTTGAAGACAACTGACAGGCACTAAGATCAGTCTTTCTGTTTATGTGTTAAACCCATTTTGGAAGTCAGACTGTAAAACTAAAGCACTCTGAGCACTGGAGCTTAGATGAGCTCACAGCACAGACCCAAAGCACTGGCCTCTGCCTGTCCTGAAATGCTCTCTGCCATGCTTACACACATTAAATTGTTCCTTCTGTCCATGTAGCCCTCTCCTCACCTTCTCTGTGCCATTTCTGGCTTGTGTCCTCCTCCAGCTGATGTTTTCCCTGCCTTGATTGTGTCAGTGGCAGCCATGAGATGATTCCCAAGACCCCCTGCACATCCCCTGTATGCTTGACCTTGGCTGGCAAAAGAATGTTGACTGTGATTCCCATTGAGGGGTTTGGATTCGAGCAGGCTGGCCCAGGACAGTTTGGAGGGAGTGCAGCCTGCTGCTCCTCCCTGCAGACACCTTGGCTGCATGGATGTCTGCTCTTGTGACAGCATTTGAGAGACATGCCTGTCATGGGCACGGGGGGAGATCTTCCCTCTGAGGAGAAGAGGGGCAGTGTACAGGGCATCACTGTGGCCTCTGGTGCCCACCACCACCCATGGTCAGCACACCCTGAGCTGGCCCAGTGCTTGCTAACCAAGTGTTGTTCCAGGCCTCTACTCACCTGTGCAAACACCTGCCCGATGCAGGATCGGGGTCCCAGAGAGAATGGAAAATAGCAGTAATATGGCCTGCAAAGAAAAATGTGCAAAATTGTCACTCTGACAACTTGGTTGTAACGAAACAAGCAAATATTTCATCACAACAGTAAGGAAATGGTCTAAATATCCCCTCACCTATCGGACTTGTTAAAGCAGTCTCCAAATTAACTCTTTTTTGCTTCAGAGCAGCAATACAGCTCAGCAGCACATTTCCTTGTCATCGCTCTTTACTGTATGGCTCAGCTGCCAGAGCTGTTTTGATGCATGCCAGCCTTATTTCAAAGTTTAATGTCAAGCACACTCTAAATGCTCTTCAGCCTGTCATGAGGATGTCACAATCTGCCCCATTACTGCACCTTTGGGCAGCTCTGAAGCATGTGAGTGAGAAGGTGTTTGGTTTAGGAGATCAGACTAACTCTAGGCTGAAGGCTGAAGGAAAACTCTTGACTCATGAAGTAGCTGGTGCGGATCTCTGCATCTGTTTAGTCACTCACTGGTTCCTTCTATTGCACTCCTCACCACTGACTAGACTAGACTGCCTGCCCCTGTGGCTGAACAGCATCTTCTCTCCCTCAGCCCCTCCTCCCCTGTCTAATATGGAGACACTTCAAGCACCCTGGGATCAGGACTATCCTGCACTAAATGCTTGCAATATACTAAGGAACATATTCAGCCTGGTTTGGGCCCAAAGCTTTGACCTCAATATAAATATTTAATAACAATAACAGTGGTCTTTTTTTTTGTAAGGTAATGTGGTCTAAAGAATTCTTGAACAAAAGATGTGCATTATTGCTCTCTATTTACATTTGGATGATTTAGTGTTACTCATACTGAAATGGAAAAATAGTTTTATTCTACTTTTCTTTCCCTTAAAATCTCTTCCTGTAATGGTTTCTTAATACATATTTAATAACAAGGAAGTTAAAAGAAACTCACTTAGGTGCATCTTTGCTGAATCGATCTGGATCAAAAGTAAGTGGATCCTTGAAAAACTTTTCCATTCTTCCCATTACATAAGTGTTGAGCTGGCAAGAAAGAGTTTATTTTTGTCAGTCAGGAGCAACACATTGAAAATGCCTCTTTGCTGTCAGAGGTATAAAACCATAAATGCCTTCCACTCTCCAGTCCCAACTGATAGTCTTAATTCATACCCCAAAGTTGGTCAAAATTTTAGAGAAGCCGGAACAAATATGCCCAGGGAAGATTTTGGCCCTCTCATCCACAGGTCTGTTACATTTGGATTAACTGGGGCAGCTAAAAGCTGCTGATGGTGGATGGGACTCACAAAGATGGTGGTGTCTGCAGGAATTCTGACGCCATTGATGACATGCTCCTTCTCCAGCCTGCGGAGTGTCCCCGAGACGGGCGGGTACAGCCGCAGTGACTCCTTCAAAACCTGTGGCAGCAAAAAACACAAGAGGTCAGTTAGTTCATACACCACAGGAAGCAGAAATGAAATTAATTACCTCCCTGTGGCCTTTCACTTTTGCTAAATGGGAGATTTTGACTTTTGAAATGGATGCTGGTCTATCTGCCTTGGACTCCTCTGGGCAAAATATATGGCTACATCAGCTCCTTCAGGCCTGGCTCTTTCTTACAGCTGCTCAAATAGAGAGAAAAAGACACAAAACCCAGAATGGATCCTGGAATAGATCCAACACCTCAAGTCAGATGAACAACTAAGTGAAAAATTATTAGGAAGCAAATTCAGAGGGAAAATCTAAGAGTGAAGTCTCCTGCCCCTGATGAGCTGTTCTGGGCACTGGCTGCCATGAGGGTGGGTGATTGCTCCCACTTCCTTCCCACTCTCAGCTCCTGCCTTTGTCCTGCTTCTGCTGCTTGAGGAGCTGAGCTAGGTCAGAGACCCAAAAAGACAAAAAACAACCTGGCAAAGGAAAATGAATACGGAATGTTGAAAAAAGAATTGAACAAGACCACTTCTTTTGGTGTCAGTGAGCTGTAAGAATGGCTTATTTCATCAAAGTGAAACCTAATTAACAGTGCACATGAGCATCGCACTGAAAATGCAATTAACAGTGTGCATGCACGAGTGGACTAATGAAAAAGAAACCTGGACAAAAGGACTCAGAATTGCCTGAACAACAGGAGAAGAGTCCCATGGTCTCTGATACTCCAGTGATGGACTGGCATTGACCGAGGGTGACTGATTTTGATTGTACAGATCCAAGATTGTGCTGTTAAATAAATTGTCTGCTTTGAGGAGCTCTCATGTGATCTGTCTTAAAACTGAAAGGCTTAGATACCTCATCCTAATTGGAATGGTATAATTGTGATGGTGTTTGGAGAAACCTAAGGAAGCCTGCTGATTTCTGTAATCACATAGAATTGCCTTTTCTTTATGAGAAATAGACCTATGAAATCTATCTGCTATCAAAGCACAGTAATTTGTGGGATGGGATATGCCAAATGGTAAAACACTCTTGCTCACCTCAGCAGGGCAGTTTAAAACAAAAAGGATCATGGTGGACTACTAAAATCACAGGGCAATTTATGCACAACAGCTGCCAGGACTGTGATTCAGCCTCTCCTGAGGGCTACTGGTGTCCCCCATCTTGTGAAGAAAGGAAATGCAACACAAATACTGGCTAATAGCCAAACCTAGCTTTGCAGTTTGTTACCAACCAGCACTTCTATACACAAGACCTCTTTTAGGACCAAACTCTTTCCCCCACCACCCCCGAGTGACTGAAGAGGGTTTCAAGGCTGAATAATGAAAAATTGACCTTAGAAAACCCAGCCATTATTTTTGGCTATCCTCAAATCCCACTTTATTGCATATCGTGAGATCATAGCTGGAAATGCTTTAATAATCAAAAATAGAGCAGTGAATTAGGAAAGTGTGTAGCATTCACACACAGGTTGGGCTCAAATCTGCACACCTTTCTTAAAATTACAGCTATTGATTCACCTTAAACTGACAGGGATTATGCAACTCTACTCTAGCTTCCAGACTGGTAATAATTAAGGAAATCAGTGAAAGAATCTGTACATTTGAGGAGCATCTTCCCAGTAAGTCTGGACTGCTGCAAATGTGTCAGGCTAGCTGCTGGCTGACTCTCTGGGGGCAAACATTTTCAGGACAAAATATTAGCATCGTTTTTAAAATTTTAAAAGTTTGGAGCTCCTCCATGACATGTCAGAGGCTACCAAACAGCTCTGCCTGGTATCTTACCTCACTCCTACAGTACCTGTGATAAGTAGGTGAGCTTGCCAAGATCCTCATAGTCAACGTCTCTCTTGGCACCAAGAACCTCATCCACTTCAGCCTGAGCCCTGCAGGTCAATTAAAACTTGTTAGATGCAGATGCCTGTTTCTTGCTAGGCAAGTTGACAAATTACATTATTTTATGTTCCAGACACTGAATTGGACTTAAACACCCATCCTCAGGCAAAATGCCAACCAATTCCCATCCAGGCTTCCTGAACTTGTACCTCATATCAGGATGAGGCAATGTGCATACAAGGCAGCTGAATCAGGTGGGATTTGGAACCTGTATGTATAAAGGCTTTGAAAAAAATCACCTAGGTGAAACAGAAATAATCCATCATAAGGTTTTTCTTTTTATACATTTTGGATATATTGGTACTATGAAACTGTTTATTTTGGAAGGGAGGCTAGAATTTATTGATCCTATCTTTTTAATAACCCTTACAATTAAGTTCACCTTCTAATTAACATCAAGTTGGATCTGAAAATTGGAGCACATGTACCTTTCCAGTATTTCAGGATGCTGACCCAATGCCATTATTGTAAATGTCATCTGATTGGAACTGGTTTCATGACCTGATGATAACAAAAACCAGTTTAAAAGTTAGTATGAAATAATAACATGATACAAAGATGGTCTAGTAGGGTGATTGTGAATAGGAAGCTTTAAACATCAAACCCTGAATGTTTTATTTAAAATATGCTAGAAAATGAAGGAAATAATAAAAGGTTTGTAAAGTCTACTTAAAGAGCTTTCAACAAAGACAAGAAAAGGACCTAGCTGGCAAAGATATGACCCATCTTGCCTGAGTCAAAGCTGCAGTGGTTGCATGCAGCACTGACTACTAGGGTCATGAGCTCTCTAACAGGAGGGCCAGTGAGGTCTGGGATTTGCCTTGTCATATTATGGAACACACAGTTCTGCCAAAAAGGAAGGATTTACTGGTTTTGAGGGAAAACAGCTTCTTATCATCTTTCTCTGAAAGGTCTGCTTTACGTGTTAGGATGACCCTGCTTAAGCAAGGAGTTTGGACCAGAAGACCCTTCCAACCTTACCCACTTTGTGACTCTCTGACGTGGACACTTTTCCCTTTTTTTTCATGGATAGACATATGTACTATTTTAAAGCATTACAGAAAACAGACTTTTGCAAAGATGTCTGCTGCAATAACATCTTTCTTGCTAAAGAACAGCATTTTGACCACACCTTCTTATGAACATAAATCATCTTGAGCTGCAAAATCTGGAAAAAAAAACAAAAAAACTATCTCACATAATCACTCAGCCCATGCACTTTCTGATTGGTTTGACAGTGCCTTCTCCTAGTTAGACAAGAATGGCATTCAATCATGTGGGTGAGGTGATGCAAAGACACATTGAACATGTAAAAGATGTTTCTGGTGGGGTTTAGTGGGATCTGGATGGAAGGGCCAGAACCCCATAAGGAATAGCCTTGCACCCAGTGGGCAGTGGAAAGACAGAGGCTGGAAAAGAGAGTGGGAAGCCACTAGCTGGAAAACACCAACCTGGCATTATTTGCTGCATTGATATCACTGAAAGAGGACAATATATAACTTGCCTGTGAGAAAATTAAGAGTTCTCTTCAGACCTCACCCAGCTGGTCCTATGCCAGTGTAATACTTGGTCTTCCAACCAAGAGACTCCTGGTTGCAGCAGCATTACATGGAGTCATGATATTAATTATGATTAAAAAAGATGTTAATCATGACCCTGTAGACAGCTCAAGAATGAGTACAGCTTCCCACATGACATACCCAAGCATTAAAAACCTACCAACCTGCAACGAAGAAAGTGATAAAGTTATCCAGAATGTTTTCATCATCTCTAGTCTTCTCCAGAGCTGTCAAGATAGCAAAACAAATGGAATTAGAAAATGCCCCTGTGCCCCAGCTGGACCAGCCAGAATGCTCTGCCCTGTTTGGCACATATTGGCTGAGGTGGCATCGAGAGAGGATGCTGAGTGGGCATTTCAGTGGTGACTTGTGACCAATATTTGATCCAACACAAAGAAACAGGGAATTTTCAAAGCAACTCTCACTATCTTCAGTGTGAAAACAACTTTAAAGGAAGATCCAAGTTCAGATCCCCAAAACAATCCTCCCTGAATTTCACAGCAAAACATACCACAGAGAAATTCACTCAAACAGCAAGGTGTCTCTTACCATCTCCTTTCAGTATCTGTGTAAGAATATCCATTGTAGCTTCTTTCCCATTCTGGATGGCTTCTCTCCTCTGGTCAATGCACTCCTTCCCCACACGTCTCAACAGCCTCACACTCTCCCTGATCTCCTTTACCAGCTTCTGCTTCCCTGGCATGAACTGAATACAGAATTTCTTTTGTCATTTTATTCCTTTTGCTGGTAAAAAATAATGTCAGTGTTATTTTACAAGTGAGCACCTTGTTTTGCACTAAATGACACTTGTCACAAAAACATTTGCTCTCCATGCAACAAACTGAATGCCTGCAGGATGAAGGGTTTGGGCTGAAACAAGAAATATTTCAATCTGTGCATGCTGATGTTGTGTCTCATCAAAGCTAATGTTTTGGGCACTGAGAGCAAAATTCATCACCTCTCCATGGAAAGAAACTGCAGCATGCAGTGCAAAATCTCACCCTCGGTCTCAAAAAGGAAAACAGGAGCTGTAAAAGCCTGAACTACAGCTTTCATGAGATTCTTTACTTAAATATTTCATATTACATCCATCATTTCCTAGCAGATGAATTTGGTAGATGAATTTGGGTTGAAAATATGATTTTTTTTCACAGCAAGAATAGTCAAATTTCTTCCACCCTGAGTGAAGGCTGCCACCCTTCTTGGACAAATGGCAAAAATCTCAATTTTTAATGGGTACAAGAGCATAAAACCATATCAGGAGACATATTCAGGGGAGAACAAAAGAATAAAAAGGAAGCATTAAATATTAATGTTGATTTCACGAGTTTTTTAAAGCAGTAATGAATTTTATCTTGATGTCCATTGGAGGGAAAAATCTACAGATGACTATTTCCCCGACATACATGGACCTTGCACAGCTCCATGAACTCAGGGAGGAGCAGCTGAATGTGAGGAGAGGGGACTGCAGTGAGGAGAATACAGACCCTTACGAAGGGGTCGCGTGCCTTGTTCAGTCCCTCCATAATCATAGTCACAGCGTTGGGTAAAGGCGTCTGGTCATCACTCAGTGCGTTCAATTCCAGGCCAAAAGCTGCCTGAGAAGCAGGAGAGAAAAAGGCAACTTGCTGGGGTGGGGGTGAAAGAGCAGGAAAACAGCACTGCCTTTTCCCCTAAAAATATTTCAGGCTGCTAGGGGAGGGCAATATCAACATTATGTTTTCTCCTTATTTGGGTGGATTAATAATTTACCACTATTCTCCATTCCTTCCAAACTCGCTTGCATGGAAAGGGAAAAGGCAGTGTAAGGCAGACTTCCTGCTGACATGCAATGGCAATAATACAACCTCTAACCATGGAAGAGCCCTGGTGTGTCCCTTTTGGCATGGAGGGGTGGGAGGTATGAGGCTGAAAGGACTTTGGCAAAGGGTACTCATCCTGCAGGCCACACCTAGACTATGCAAACCCTTCCCTACCTGCCCTTTCCCATGACTCAGCCAAAATGGAAGTGGCACTATTAGTCCTGCAGGTCTTCTGGCACTGCTGGGTAAAGGTCTTTCTCCCTGCCTCCAGCTCCCGATCCCATCCTGCTGCTGGTAGGCATTACTTCCATCCCCTCCTGCCAGTTGAGAGGAAACAAGAAAGGGACAGCTGGTACCTTTCCAATGACATCCATAGTCACCCGGCTCATCATTGACAGCATGCTAAACTCTGTTTTTCCATTTGCCTTTTCCTCTAGCTTCTCCATCAGTTCTTCTGCTTTTTCATTAAAAGTGTCCATCAGACCAATCAGGTAGCTGAACAAGCAATAGAGATGAGTAATGGGGGCTCTGGAGAGGACATCTTTGCTCAGACAAAATAACCTTTGTTATTTTTAATAGAAAATGGTAACGGTTTTAAAATTTATAATTAATTTGCCTTAATACATTAAAAAGCAAACATATCGGACGAGCTGCACTCTTCTTACATCAGTCCTGCTCTGCCCTGCCATGTAATCAACATCTGTCATGGCGAAGGGCAGTGGCCTGTGCCCTTTGTACATGAACTTTATCTTTGGACCCTGCATACAATGCATCAAGGTGCACAAGGAAACCAGACTAACCCTCTGCCTTATCTTTTCCAACAGGATAAGACAGGATACACAACCCTGGGACCTTTCTGCCACTGCTGAGTTCATAGGGGTGTCACTGCTCCGTGGGCAGTCAGGTCAATTTATACTTAGTGTGGGAATGGAGTGCTGGATTCTATGTTAAATATTATTTTGGCACTGAATGTTGGAGGTTTTTTCATCCACATATCAAATAATGACAGGGAGAAGCATGACAATACAGTAAAAGTAACAGCTAGATGGTCCCAGAAATATTTGCCTTACCTTCGGCTGAAAGCTGGATCCATTATCCTCCGCTGCTTGTGCCAATGCTCATGGTTGCAAACAGTTACCAAACTATTCCCTAGAAACCTAGCACATAGGAAAACAAGGAAAGGAACAGATTTATGCAAGGGAGCCTGCTGAACCCCGTGTAGTCACAAACTTAAGTCTTTCACATCTACTTTCTTTTATTTTTCCCATGTGTAGGGAGCACCTTTGAGTATGCAACCATTGCATCACTGTGGGCGACAACCGAACCACAGATTTTTTTCTCCAGGTAGGTGTGGACTGCTGAGTTCAATAAGATGCTGGTTCATTACACCTGTTATGGAAATAATTACTATAATAACTGGATTATTATATTTTTAAAAGCTTCAGACTAACAAAGAAAATTTCCCTTTTTTTGGAGTTGAATTTAGAAGTTGCAAACTGACATGCCTTATGGAGTGCTCTAAAATCAGTGCTATAAAATCTGAGAACATTGATGATGGTCTTGAGAAGGCTGCTCTGAGACTAACTGGACATCCCCAGGGGGAAAAAGGATACATGATCAAGGTAAAACAAAATCCAACATATCCTCCTCCCTGACTGGGAAGACATTTGACTTGACATATAGTTTAATAGGTACATGCTGCTTACATGTGTCTGGAATCAGAAATGAATCCCCACACTAAGGTAAATGGTCTGAGTCAAAATGACATGCCTTTGATATTATTAATCTTGCACTTATTTTCAGATCCCAGTGGCTTCAGATGAGTTTTGCCTACCTCTCACCAAATAGGCTGAAGAGATTACCATACACAATTGGATCCTTTGGGTGCTGTGGTGACATCAAGAACTCCTAAAATAAAACGTCAGGTCAGTGAATGCTGAGTGCAATCTGTTTCCCAGACAAAACACAAAATTTCACTCACACACATCTACTCTCTTCTTCTGCAGCTATAGTCTGAAGAGTAGATGAATTATTTGGTGTGCCCTGATTCCCCAGTTCCTGTGCTGCTAGCTTGCTTTGCATCCCTCTAGCACTTTTTTGGTCAATGACCTGAAATCTCACTCTGTTGTAATTGCAAAGATTTAGAGAAAGAAATTTGGTCTCTTGTGCCCCATTCATTTGAGATACTAAGTTCTTGTAGACAGTCTGCTTTTCGCAAATGGAAAATGTTTGCTATATGTGCTGTTTAAATAAAAGCAACAAAATAAATTACCTGATCAAGGAAAAAAAATCAGGACAGCCTGGAGAACAAAGTACTTCCTCCTCCTAACCCAGCTACAGCCAAGCATAGACTGGCTCTGTGCTGCTCTGATCATCAGGCAGCAGCTCTCCTGTTATGGAAGGATGGGCCCACCCCACCCCCACCATTGATTTGATTTTATTTTTCAGTACCTTCACTCCTTCAGGACTCACAACCAATACTGAGATTCTGTGAAAGGCATTAATTCGTACAACAGGTCCGTATTTCTCTGCCCTGTAGGAAGAGAAAAATTTTAAAAAGAGAATTATGGTACAAACTGCCAACATGTAACAGCTCAGACCTAATAACCTTGAAGGACCAGAGCACATTGCAGTGGGAACTACTGCAGTCCCCAGCCAATAAAGCCATTAAGAGAATCACAGAACAGAATAATCAAGATTGGAAGAGACCTTCAAGATCATCTGATCCAACCATCAACCCATCACCACCACAATCACCCCTAAACCATACCCCTAAGTGCCACATTCAGATGTCTCTTGAACATTTCCACAAAGTTACTCCACCACTATCCTTATTCCAATGGCTAACCATTCTTTCAGTGAAAAAGTTTTTTCTAATATCTAATCTGATCTGAAAGATCAATGCTCTCTCTAGCTCCTTTGCCAACCATCTCACTGATGCTAATTATGTCATTCTGTAAGGGTCTTTGTGCCTTGATTTCTCCATGTGTGCTACAGGACTACCCCATTCAATGCTATTGATGTGCCTCAACTTACCACTGCAGCAAGAGATCCGGTGTAAATTCCTGTTTCCTCACCATTCTCCATATGATTGGCAGGTGTCCAAATAAAAAGCTGCAGAATATGAAGGTTAAGAGTGTCATAAGGAAGCCAGCATAGGGTTTTGTATGGATTGCAATCCTTGTTGCCCAGTGAGTGTTGCTCATGTTTTCCTCATAAGGGAAGATGGAAATAACTGAGTTGTGCCAATGCCCAGCCCTCACCAAGCTGGTAAACTGGGGACCAAAGACATGTGGCTCACGTGCAGCCAGGAAGAGCAGCACAATACAATATGCTGTATTATAGGAGATGTTTGGGTCTGGATGGGATCTCCCACGAATTTCATTGCTCTTTGCCTGTCTGAGTGAATCTTGACTGCAGCTATTACATTGCTGTACATGAAAGAGATGTTTGCATTAAGCACTCCTTAATACATGCTCATCCCTGGTAAGTGTAACTTCATTTCTGTCAATGGATTTCTGTTAAGAGAAATTAGGAACCATCTCCTTCTGTCCAAAACTACATCATTTCAAATACTGAGGAGGATAACTACTGGTTAATATGGAAACTGAAGAAAATAATAAAAAATGTTAACTCTTCAAATACAATAGCTGCATTAAAAACTTAAGAGATCAATTCCTTCTTTCAACTGTGAGTGGTGAATTCTCACTGGCTTTGCATAAATCTGAGGGAAGATTTGGCCAAGCTCCTCTCTAAATGAAGCAAGATCACAAGATCTGTTTTTCATTTGAGAGACAGAGAGCTATGTTATCATCCTTTTCAGTATAAATAAGCTATGGGGAAAAACAGGCTCTTATTTTATTACTGTTGGAATTGGGAGGCACTTAAAATAACAAGAACTCAACAAAGTTACTCAACGTCTACAGAAACTTTTAATCCTCCACTTGTCTGGCTCCTTTATAAATGTATTCCAAAAAGATGTGAAAGCCCCAAACACAACTCCTTTGTTAGCTCTGGAAACTGCTCTATCTGCAGCACAGGAAACAAGGTCCCACTCATGGCTCCTCTGGTGTGCCATCACTCCATAGTGTTACTTCACACCTCAAAATGAACCTAGCAGGTTCAGGTATGACAAGATCATCCTCTCTCTAGTATCTGACTTGGTATCTGACCCTGATTACACAAGTAGGATGAAGCCTGGAGCTGGGCAGGAGAGAGTGGTGTCGCTGTAAGGCTGCGTACGAGTGCTGGTGTCTCTTCCTGTGGTATGTTACGGAGGGCATGTGCACCCACAGGTGAGGTTAAGTGGGAAGCTCACACACTCCTCCAGGAACCACGACTCCTTGTGACAGCGCTGCCACTGCCTTGCTGGCAGCTTTCTCATTACCCCTTATCACTTATGACATTTTTATTTATTTTTTGGCAGAAATTAAGCACCTGGCTTATGAAGGAGGGCACGGAAGGTGCCTGGTGCAGTTAGGGTCAATGCGCCTCCTGGCGCAGTGTGGGACGGCCGGCGGCGCCGGCCCCGCCTGCGTGGCTGACGCTGCCGTCAGGTCCCTCTTCAGGGTCATGGGCACACGCACAGCTCCGCGGGCGACTCTGAAGCGCCCCTTCGTGCCGCTGCGGCCCTCGGGAGATGCAGGTCAGGACACGCAGCCCCGGCCAGGCAGGCCGTGCTACTGAGCAGGCTGCGGGATCCTCAGCGACGCCGGGCGGTGCCAGCGCTTCCCGGGAAGCGGGCACACACGAGCGCCGTGCCCGGCCTGCGTGACCCCTCGCCGCTGCCCTTGCCCGCAGCCGCCGGGCCCGGCCCGGCCCATGGACAGCGGCTGGAGGATTGATTTCCTGCTCTGACGTCGCCTCCCGGCTCCAGCCTGGCAGGGAGCGCTCTGCGGAGACACCGAGCCAGCCCGCCGCCCCCTCGCCCGCCCGGCCAGCCCCTTACCTCTCCCGCGGGGCGCCGGGGATGTGGTCGTACTTGGCGTGGATGTACTGCACGTAGCAGCAGTACAGGACGAAGGCCAGGAGGGACAGGGCCAGCAGGAGCCCCCCCGCCGCCCACAGCACCTCCATCACCGCCGGCTGCCAGCGCCTCCTCCCGCCCCGAGCAAAGGGCGGCCCGGGCGGCCGGGAGAATCCCCGGCTGCGGGCGGGGACGGCTCCAGTTAAAGAGCCCGGCGGCGGCGGCCTGCGCTGGGAGCGCGGTGCTGTTCAAACACACCCGCACGGCCTGGGCCGATGGGTGTGTGCATGGATGTGGTCCAGAGGAGGACATGAAGATGCTCACAGGGCTCGAGCACTTTTCCTATGAAGACAGGATGAGACGGTCGGAGCTGTTCAGCCCAGAGAATAAGAAGGCTCCGGAGAGACCTTATTGCAGGGGCTGCAAGAGAGCTGGAGAGGGACTTGTAAAAAGGGCACGTAGTGATATGATATGATAAGGGGGAATGGCTTTGAACTTAAAGAATGTAGATCTAGATTAGATATTAGCAATAAATTCTTTACTATGACGATAGTGAGGCACTGGAACAGGTTGTCCAGAGAAGTTGTGGATGCCACATCCTGGTAGTGTTCAAGACCAGGTTGAATGAGGCTTTGAGCAATCTGGTCTAGCGGAAGGTGAGTCCCTGACCATGGCAGGGGATGAAGGTGGAACTAGAGGATTATGGTCCCTTCCAACCCAAACCATTCTGTGATTCTGTGACAGATACATATATATATATGTGTGTGTGTGTGTGTGTGTACAGATATATGCTTACCTGGGTGGAGACAATGCTTTGCACAAGTGCACGAGGAGGTCAGGAAGGATGCTGCACCTTCCTATGTTTGTTTACAAAAATATTTTAAGTAAAGCTCATCTCTGAAGGGTCCTAGACAAATCAAGCATCCCAGAACACGGAAGGAAGAGGCTTTTTTGTTAACTTCTTACTGTTTAAATTAGAAGAGGCAACGGAAATGTACTGTTGATGCCTGTGGGAATCAGTAGGTGAAGTTTTTTAGAGCAGTCTGCTTTGGGCACCGTGTTATACAACATGCTCATTCCTCATCCAGACACAGGAGTGAGAGCTAGTACTGTTTTATTCAAAACAAGCATTCTAATACTCACACAAATTGCATAAGGATTGCAGGACACAAGAGAGTAAGCCATAAAATGGTGGAAATTAATTTTTGATGAATGAAAAGTAATGCATGGGGGAAGACAAAATACGTGTATAACTATCCATATACATGCAAGCCAGTTATATATATTTAGTGGTGATACTTATTCAGGAATTTCACCTTAATGCTCAGCACTGATCAAAGAAGCAAGCAGAGCATTGATGGTGATTAGAAATGGGGGAGCAAGTAAAACAAAATGCCTGGATGTACTGGCAGATGGAGACCTGGATAAACGTGGGGCACACCCACCATGTGGGAATACCCCATGCTCTCTTCCTACCAGCTCAGCAGAGGTGCACAGACAGAACAGGTTAAGCTTCAAACTGGAAAAAGGATGAGTGAGGGAAGTTATGACAGGTGTCAGGAAAACCACCAGTGGTTTGGAGATAAATAGGGACAAATTGAGTCGTTATTTTGCATAATTCAAGAACAAGGAGGTACCCACTGAAATGATCCAGCAGCAGGTGTAAAAGAGGAATACATTTTTCACAACAAATTGTTAAACAGGGGAATTCATGGCAACAAGCTGTTGTGAGAGCTAAGTAAGTTGGCTCACAAGGAACCAGGGAAAGTGATGGAGGATGGTACCAGGAACCATCACTGGCCTCAGCAGGACCTCTGCACTCTGGGGATTCCCAACAGGAACAGCAAGACCCCAAACTGCTCAAGAAAACCAAGAATGTATACAAACAATCTACTGCATCCTCCTTTCTTCCCATCCTGCCCTTAGTCCAGCAGCCTTTCAATTACTGCAACAACCTCCATAGTCTCCTATAAACCCTCCCCTTCTTCCTTCCTTCTCAGATTCTTCCTACATCACTTCACCAATGCTGCAGCAGGTTGTGCCCACTCCATCCCTTTGAAGGTTGCTTATCTTGCATACAAGGTGGTTGACACTCCTCTCCACCATTTCCACAGCTCTGAGTGCAGCAGGAGAAGCACAAGCAGAACCCTTGCAGTCCCACCATGCCCAAAAGAAAACAAGCACAGCACCTGGCAATCAGACTTTCACAGGACAGTCCCATTATACACTCCTTTCCCTGCACAAGCTTTGCTCAGCCATCTGGAGGTAGCATACCAAGCTAACTGGAATTTTATCATAAGTATTTTTCACATCTGGGTTTCTGCCCTGTTTGGCAGCACCACAGGAGACACTGCAGGAGTTTTCATCCCATTTCCAATGGGATGTATCTTCCCTGCACCCTTCCCTCAGCAGCTCCCATATGGTCATGCCTCTCTGCAGAAGGCGGCAGAAGATGTAACGCATGGCACTCCCTGGTTTTGTCCCTCCAATGCATCAATCATCTGCCAGGCACCTCCAAGAGTCAGCTCGCTTCTGTTTCCAAGTGGAAACTGACTGTGCTAGAAGGCAACAATCTGCAGGTTTTCCTTGGTTTTCTTATTTGGCTTTCTTTTACATTCAGTGTTAACACTGATTTTTCTTGAACTGGTAGCTCCTACTTTGACTCAAAATAATTGTCTTACAACCATTAATTATTTCCCCCTGTTTATTCTCAAAGATCATAATGATTATTGAACTATTGTTTTCATTTATCTTAATTGAAACTACTTTTTTTTTTTTCCTGTTAAGGCTGTGGTTTTAAAACTGTCTGTTTTCAGAAAAAAAGCTACCATTCCTTCCCACAGGAAGGCAAGCAGTGCATATGATAACATAGTATGAGTATCCATCACTAGGACAGATATAGCTGATAGCAAGAATAGCATCACCCAGAGAAAGTTTAAAAACTAAAGCTAGCTGATGTTTAAAAACTAAAGCTAGCTGATGAAACCATGTTTTTAAAGACAATGAACTTCCTGATGAAACATTGATTTTCTGAGTTTCATCAATGTTTTTTCAGCATACTTCAAGAATAGATCGTAACTATCTGTAAGTTGCCCTTTCATTCAGAATCAGTCTCAAAATAATTCCTGTTAAAAATTTCTGCTTGTACCTTGTTTGTGAGCAGCTAACTGGGAGGTGATACAAAAAATTTTGTATTTTATACATTTTTACAGGAAAGAGGGGCTATGTGATACATCTCTAATCCCTGAGTAAATCAAGTACGCTCTCACAATTAGGCTTTTCAGGAAAATATAATTATCCTGATAACTCCCCTAAGTAATCAGCTTGGATATGCTGCAGAAATTATCTTATTTTTCATGCTTTAAAGATGAACTTCAATAAAAGTTTTTGTTTGTGTTCCAAGAAACTTTAATACAACCCTTTGTTTGTTTTTTAACGTGTTTCTATACCCTCGAGTGAAGGACACTACCCCAAGACACTCGTGTGTTTATGATCTGCCCGGGAGCCACACGCTGCGCTGGGAGGAAGGAGCAAGGCTGGGCTGGGCTGGGCTTCCCCGCGTGTCCCCTTGCTGCTGGGGACTGAACTGCCACCGCGTGGACATTCTGCCAACCTGCACATTCCCGAGAAAAAGCCAGGAGCAAGAGAGATCTGGGAGCCGACCAGAAGAGCAGAGAACTGGGATCTGTTAACAGGTGAAGTTCCAAGGTGAATTTGAAAAGCTGGTGAGACATAGGGTTGGTCCGAAGTCCTGCTTTCTTTTGCTTGGCTTTGCATGATTATCCAGGTTTGAAAACATTCTGTTCTCTCTCTGAAGGTGCAGCGTTGTTTAAGTTGTGAGAACAGCAAGGAGAAGGCAGAGCATAGGCAACTCTTGTGCTGGGAAACGCCTTCAGCAGCACACAGATTGCCAGAGGGCTGGGCACCCTGGTCACTCAGAATTTACCATGGCAGATGTGGACAGGAAAACTCTAATAACAAGTTAATAATGATAAATTAGCTGATCTAAAACCAGACCTCTAGCCACAGATTACACTGTATATAGGAGTCAAAACAAAATCTGCAGTGGGTTAGGTGTTACTTACCCAGCATTGCCAATTACAGACCTTTGCAGTGATTTTCACCCTGAGTCAGTTGTCCTCCAGCCCTTATATACTGAGGTCCTGATCATTCTGAGTCAATAAAATTTTCCAGCATGGAGTGGACAAGTGAATGGCAAGATGTTAGTAATAACAGAAACAGTCCAAGGGTTTAGTGATTGCCAACAGCTAATGCCCTTGAGGAACAAACTACTTGACGTGATACCTGTACAACTGACTGAACACTACAGCCTTTTTTTTTTTTTTTTTTTTTTTTTTTTTGTTAAAAATAGCATAGCTGCTTTTCTGACAATGTTGAAACATTGCTCGAGGCAGCTCTATATCTGCACCTGTGCCCCAGACATGAGAGCCTTGGGAAAGTCATGTACAAGGCAGCAAGGTATGAACATACATCAGATGGGTTCCATGTTTTCTTGGTTTACAGAGGAAAAAACCTATGTTTTCTTAAAGCTTAAATTTAATACAGTTTAATACAGTTAATAGTTATCAAAAGATGCTTGCATCTCTTTTCATATAGAAAAATGTGTGTTTATGTCTGAAAGTATCTAAGGAGGCCAATGCATCTCATATGACAAACTGACCTTTAGAGAGGACTACTGGCATGTTTCCAATATGAAATCAGACTTGGATATTGATACTTCTGACTGTTTTTCTCCTATATGCTTCTGAATTTTTATGTTGACCACACCCAAACAGTGACAGGCTAAGCTCTCCTCCAGAGGGATGGATTTGTGCTGGGGACTGTCCTCCCCACAGCTGTATCAATGCTAACTCCTGAAAGAAGAGGCAGGCTGAGCTGGGCACAGCACTGGGAGTGGTTTGCTGGCTTTGGGCCATGGAGCAGGGCAGGTGTTCGAGAGCTGCTCTTCTCCCTAGGCCATCATAAAGCCCAACACAAAGGTCTAACTGATGAGAGGCTGATAGGGGAGATAAAGGCAAGATGAACACGATGGCAGCACATGAAACTGGCGCCCCAGGCTCACCTTTACACCTTGTGCTACTGTCACCCACAGTGCTACCACTGAGCTTTCTGAACTTGTCATGTCTTCAGTACAATTTAATTACAGACCTCTGCACTTATTAATGTGATACATGGGCCTCATGCTGTTCATACCCTGCAGCCTGATGTGTGCAGAGCCAAAATTCCCCTGATATGGAGGATATCCTCATGGCATGATCCAGCCAGGGCTCAGCTCCAGGAGGGTTTTGCTAGCATTTGGGTAAGAACCCCTGATACATCACCTTACCTATTTCACTATCCCTCCACTGCTTGGGCAGCAAGCTCTAAAGAGAGATTATTCCTATTTATTATTACTAAAGAAATTATTCCTAGATATGTTGGGAATATTTATCTATTGTATTTCTTGGAAAGAGCATGTTAAGTTCAAATTAAGATAATGTCTATACTGCAGACTGCAACACAGTGTGGCAGTGCTCAGGCTGGATGCTGGCCACCACAAGGACGTAAGTGAAAAATCCTGAGCTCTGGGCACAGCTACTCTGCTTTGGAGGTAGAGAAAAAGACATGGAAAGGCTGGGTTTACACTGTTCCCTTAGAGATATGCTGGGTCCTCTATGTGATGCAGCTGTGCTAACTTAAGGAAAGATATGTAAGGGAAAAGGCAGGTGCTCCAGTATCAGTCACAGAGTTGAATCAGGAGACAAGGCAATAAACCATATTGCTACTAGACAAAAGTTTGGGACTGCCACAGGAGGAAGTACATGAGGAATTCTGGTTGCACTGTGGGCTAATTTAAGATTTATCCTGAATTAGCATCCAGGAACTACACTGTCATGTTCAAGTGTAGCAGCAGGGCTTATTAGTTTACCTAATGTTTAATTAGGTAAACTAATTGTTTAACTGGTGTGACATCCTACTATATAAAAATGGTATCACTAAGAATCCTATTAAACAACAGATGAGATAGCAGGTATTTAAATGCATGTGTCCTTGTGTGCTTTAAATAGTACAGGCTCATAATTTAAATACCAGTGATCTAGACTGACAGATACCAGGAGTTAGAACAGATATATTTTAATCTTGGAAGGGACCACAATGGTCAGAAATACCCTCCCAGCATCATAGCAGTGCACTGAGCTGGCAGGCACGGACATGCACACATAGCCACATGTGCTGAGCTGGCTCAATCCTATTTGAAGACCTTCCCTACTCAGTGTAGGCTGGAAGAAGGGATAAGAGGAAAAAAAAGCCCTGTACTTAACAAGTCTTTTCTCTTTTTCTACTAATAAATATTTCCCTGTGGAGCTGTCAGCACCCACGTAGCAGCATCAGCAAACACCTCAGCAGCAAACATGGGGTGCAGGGCTCTGTGCCAGCACAGCCAGGCACAGCTCGCTCTCACCCACAGCTGCTCCCTGGGGCTGGCTCCCTGTGCCTCTGGCTGCCACCAGAGCCTGTGTGTCACCCTGCCTGCCAGCCAGGGGTGGTGGAAATCCCCACCAGCTATATCCAAGATGTACGTGGCCTCTGCTTGCTCTTAGGATGTTCAATTGGACTAAAGCAGGTGCAGGGTAACTAACAGTTAAATTAGAAAAAGAATACTTAATAGTTAGAAAATGATGGTGAAATTCCTGCCTAATTCGTCTGTGGCAGACATCCTGGAATCACCTCAATTCCTTTAGGGTAATTTAATTGTGCAGGTGTTTTTTTCCACCCAGAAGTTTTGAAGTATAACTATGATCAAGGTTCTCCTTAAAATCTCCCAGACAGAGGGAGCTGAAATTTGGCCAAGGAGCCAAAAGAAGTGGAAGAGGAATTTGGAAAAATAAATATTGCATCTCCACCTTCAATTTTCTTCCAGCCTTCTAGTCCCACCAGCTCAATAAGTTCCAACTCTTTTAACAGAAGAATTTACAAAGGACTCTCCTGTTCCCTGAATGTTTTGTTGGGCCTGAAGTGAATTTCTGCACTTGAAACAAAAAATTTGCAACTTCACTGCAAAGGGAAAGGCCTGATAACAGTCTGGTGTGTGATGGCATTTGTAGGTTTTCAAACAAAATGAGAGTAGTACTTCTCAAAAGGCACTTTATACACCTGTTCCTCCTTTATACTTCATAGGAAGGAGGGGGAAACGCATTTTTTTTTTGATCATCTGATTTTGTGTATTGAAGGTGTTCTTTAATACCAAAAACAATTTAATGAGAATTTACCATAAAGTTCAGGAAATATATTTAAAACAGATTAATTTACCCTATACATGTTTTAGGCTTGAGAAGATAGTGTCAACTTGAAATTCGGTTAAAATAAATATCCACAGTAAGATCTTTAGATACAAGATTTTGCTTGTGAACGTTTCTAGACATACTGGTCATTTTATATTTGAGGATTTTTGGGGTTTTCTTAGAGGTTTTTTTGGTTTTTTTTGTCTTTCTTATGTTCTTGTGAGAGCAGCAAGACAAAACCTACCCTGATTACACCAGGGAAAACAAACAACCAGGCCAAAATCTTTCATAAGACAACATGTGTGTTCCATCACCACTCAGGTGAAAAACACATTTCAGACAAACTAGGGTTGCTTTTGTTTGCTTTTTTTTTTTAATATCCTCTAGAAAGGGGTAAATATTACTGGATTATTGCCCCAGAGCATTACCTTTTGTCTAACCATTCACACCTGTGAAAAACTGAATGGAAAAACATGTGCTTTCATAAAGTTTGGGAAAGTGGAGAAACATGTACAAAGTATCTTCAGAGCTAAACTGGATAATGATCCTGTGCATCTAAAAAGGGGCAGATTTTCAATCCTGTTCATGTAAAAGGGGTTAGATTTTCTTTTCACTTAGGCTAATATAAACTGCAGAAATATTTTCCATTCAGTACACTATGGTTTCTTCTAAATCACCTGATTTTGCTTATCCTTGATGACCAGTATGTTTATACCAATAAAACACATTACAGAAAAATATTTTGCTTTAAACTAGTGAGTGGAAGGTTAAAAAATTATATATACTTTTGTAATTTGCAAAGAAAGGCTCAGATTTAGAAAGGCACATCCTTAGAAACCTCAGCTTAGAGCTGCAGGTGGCAAAGCAAGGCAAACAATGCAAATGCTTCCATAAGAGTGAAACACAGTCACTTGGGAATTTACTTTTTGGCAAAACATTGTGATGCACAGCTGAAGAATCCTGTATTTTGAAATGGGAAAGGGCAACAGGATGCATCTCTTTTCTGGTCTATAAAGGCTGATGCTTGGGGGTTTCTTCCTACAAAAAACACCACAGAAATGCAGCACCTGCCCACAACATACTCAATTCAGTGCTTCATTTTACCTTTTTTTTTTTCTCCCTCTGAGGCAAATGCATGGGGACGGACATGAAGAAAACATAAGATTACTTTGAACAGATGCAGCATCCTCAAGGCAGGGCACACCCTTCCTCAATACTGCAGCTGGTTTAGAGGGTCGGGCAAGAGGTGGATGTGCTCCAAGCCCCTCAGCTGCCTTCTCCGGCTCTTGTCACCGGTCTGTCACCTCCTCCCGGCTGCACACCACACCAGCATCCTCCTCGTGCGAGCAGTTGTGCGCGCCCACAGCGGCGTGGGAGCACTCCAGCAGCGTCCTCTCCTGCCCGGAGCACTGCACATCATCCAGAAGAATGCGGAGGGAGGTCCCTTCCCCGAACTCTGCCTTCTTGGTGGCCCGCACCGCGTAGGGGAAGCCGAGCTGGCGGCACACCACGGCGGCGGCAGGCAAGCTCCAGCCATCGTCGCACACCGTGCCCCACTCGCCGTCGATGAAAACCTCCACCCTGCCCCGGCCGCGGCCCCGCCGGCCCTGCCGCATCAGCCGCACGGCGCCATTGCCGGGGGGCTTCTTCTTCCTGCGCTGCCCCCTGTCCTCCTTCCCCGGCCCGGGGGCTCTGCCGCCGGGCGCTGCTGTGCTGGCCGGCCTGATTCGGGTCCCTGGCCGCGCTGGGGCTCGGCCCGCCCCGTCCACGGCCGGCGTGCGGGGGGTTCGGGGCTCTGGGACGCCTCCCCACGGGGCCTCGGTCGTGGTCTTCAGCCGGGGATGTGGTGTTGGTGTTTTCATAATAAACTCTGTTGGGGGAAAAGGCAGAAAACCGTGAGTCTGTCACTCTCTAGGCAATGCTTGAAGACAACTATAGGAAACCAGTGCTGATTTTTGACTTACATAACTAGTTTCTTGGAATTTGCCTACTTGGTCCTGTTGGGAAGCAACAACACTCTTAGCGACCCGCTATTTCCTCAGTGAAAAATGTGGGCTGCTGTTAGCTAGCAGAGAGGACTGCAGGGCTGAATGCCAACACTGAGCCTCTCCCAAAAAGGAAGCTCCAAGAGGTTTCTTGGCAAAAGTCAGCCTGGCCCTTAAAGGGTAGGTGCTAGAGCTTCACAGTCAGGAGAGGAGCTCTTCACCATATCCCGGTGAAGAGCTGCCGAAAGCATTTCTCGGACAGGCACTATTTCTGCTCTTCTCTTCATTACTAAGGATTGGATCATTACCAGAGGAGAGCGTGGCCTCCCCGCTGGGCCAGATGCTTTATTCAGAGGAGCTGAAATCTGGAACATTCAAAATCAATTCTCTCTGGCAACTGGAATGTGCAAGAGGAACAGAGTTGCCAGGACAACACATAAAACAGGATTTGGGGTTGGGTTTGTTCTTCATTATGAAAAAAAGAAAAAAAATAAAAGAGCCTTGAATTCTGAAGAGATGAAAATTCTTTGCTGTCACAGTTTCCAGGTGTTACTGGACTTGCTTATTCATATGTGCTTTATTTTTAGCTTAAAAATAAGTTTTAGTTTGCCAGAAGGAAGCAATTCAGAATTTCACGGAGTAACATTCAACAGAGCTGGGACAGTGTCACAGACATTTGCAAAGACATCATGACTTTGAATTGTATCCCAGATTTATGCAACCTCATTCATCATTTGGTTTGTAGTACAGAGAGGAGGAAAAATATCACTGTCTTATTTGTGCTTAGTATCTATTGTCCCCAAAAGACAACCCTCGCAGTGGTCCATGTTTTTCCAAATAACGGTCTTTGAAAAGGAATTGTGTTCATGACATGAAAATATTCCCTTCCTTTGAAAGCTGTGGTTCTCAAGGCAAGAAATAGATCTGAAGGCCTTACCTGAGCACAGCTCGTTTGCTGGAGCCTGGTCTGGCAAAGCACTTGAAAACCCTGGGACTGATTGAATACTGTATAGGACTGTATGAAAGCTAATGGTCACCTGGGAGTGCTTTTCACCTCACTGGATCAAATTGTCATTTGATAGTCTAATAAACTATTTATTAAATACACTTCCAAAAAATGCACTCATAGCTAATACAAGTCACATGCCCTGGAGATTCTGTTACTTTCAGACTAAATACTAACCAAAACAATAAATATTTACAGCTAAACATCCTTGTTTGCATGCTTCTGAATCAAAATGGCCATGCTTATTTTTCACCAAAAAGAGAGCATAGCTCTTGCTACACTAGGTAGAATCTCTCCCACCATTTCTAAGTTTTAATTTATGACAAAAACTACCTTGTAAACAAGCCCAAAAGATTTAGTTATATGTATAGTTTAAAAATCTGAACTTTGGACTTGCGTACAGAATAATGCATAAGCAGAAAAGGACAAAAATGGTTGAACATGAACCAAGTTGCTAATATTTGGAAGCTGCCTGCACAGCTAGAAAAAGAGAACATCTCTGAAGATACTGAGTACTCAGGCATGTCAGCAGTCAATAATTAGCCTTAGAGTTTGTTCCACCCTAAAGACTCAGTGTTGCAAGGTGCTGAGTGTCCTCAATATTCCCTGAAGCCAAAGCTGTAGGAACTGTTAGTGACTCAAATGCAATGTAACGTGATTAATATAATTAAAAATTAAATAAAAGTATCCTGACTTTCCTGCAGTACCATTAGCTTTGTTCATGGACTATGCTGAGTTGGAAGGGAATTTGCTGGGGTGCTGCCAAGGTACCTACATATTAAATTAAATACACAGGGGAAAAGAACAGTGATACTGCCTAGTCTACTTCTGAGATCCTAATATTGTGTTCAGGTTTTTGTACCTCACGTAAGATCCCAATATTGTGTTTATGTGTTTAAAAGTACCTCACATAAGATCCTAATATTGTGTTCAGGTTTTTGTACCTCACATAAATAGTCCTTGGCTTGCTGCAGATTCAGCTCCACCACAGACTACTCTAGCTTTAGCAGTACAATACTTCATGCAGCATGAAGTAATCAAAAGGCCCCAGAGGGTTTGGGTAAGCCAAAAGTTCACCCCAGTGCGTGATCACTGATTATTTTGGGAGCATTTTCTCATCCCATCTTTTCTCACTCTCAACTAACAATGACTCAGCTCTCATCTTGCTCAATGAGCTACTTCCCAACCCTTTACCCATCATATCCTCTCCACTACCTGAAGCTACTGCAAAAAATCACTTGTCACTGAAAAGCGCCATTGAGCACACAGTCTCTGGACAGGAACAGTTACAGGGAAACCAAGCTGGTGGTAATGAAATGTACAATGTAGCATGAAAAAGGGAAAATGAACAGAGCCAGAAACTACAAAGGAAATTTAACATGGCCAGGAAAGGGGAAATAGTGTATGACTTATTTGAACCAACTCTTCAGATCCAAAACATCTGGAAAGATTTAATTTTGAGGATACCCTGAAGAGTGAAGTTCTGGGTAGTCTCCACACATGTGGGGAGATAGTACTAAGTCTGGAGTTTGTATCTACTGCCAGATAACATGAACCAGTAATAAACAGCAAGAGTTACACTCACTCTCCTTTGGCACAAACGGGATGCGCTTGCTTTTGACTTTCACTGGCGATGGCTCAACTTGGCATTTTCCTGGTGGTGCTGTCCTTGAAAGAAAGGGACACGTACACTGCACAATTAATTCCTTTCCTTTTGCATTGCAACACTTTGCTTCCCATTGTTTTTCTAAGAACATAATTCTTATTGGGAAAAAAAAAAGGTCTGTTTAAATGATGCAACTAATCTCTTACAGTAGAAGACATAACTAAAGAATCACAGATCACCATTGATGAAAGTCCAAATATTCACAAGGCACTGAAGTCCTCTGTCTGTGTTTTCAGTTGCCACTATTGAAGCCATTAAGGAAATAAAACATTGGCAGGTTCAAGCACTACAGAAAGAGATTAATCAAAATGAAAATAAAAATTACAAAACTAGACAGTATATGTTGAACATCTGACACAAAGATCATGTGTACACAAGAGTTCAGACTGTTTTCACGGAAGCAAAATAACACACTATTATTCATACAGAAAGCCCAAACAAATGTCATGCCAAAAATGCATTAGTTTCAGAAAAGAACTCTAAGTGTCTCCTCGGAGGCTTTGTCTTAGTATGGTGCTTTATTTTGACACAATTTGTTTGCCATAGAGATGTATCCCACTTCTGGGAAGTAACATCCAGTTCATCAGCACTTTTTCCTATGACAGCCGTCTTGATAATCCTCAGACTTCTTCAGAGGTTTTAAAATTGGTTCAAAAATGAATGATGTTTGCATTTGGAGGGTATAACTCCTGGGCAATTAGCATTGTTTGCATTTCCATTTCTGTGGAAGGCACAGAGCTTCTCTCTCAACTGTCTATACAAGGATGTTCCCTACTTTTATGAACTTTCCAATGACTTTTTTTGGTACTCTGAACATGAACAAATCTTCTATTTAAACTTAAACTTACGGCTGGTGTTTGACTTCTGCTTTCTCTATTTTTGCACAGGTTGTGTAATACCAGCTTCTTAATACATAGTTTACAGGAACTCTTCCGTTGCATTAGATAATGGAAAATGCTCCTGACAGAGGAGAGTTGGAGGAAACACATTACAGATCTGGGGGCTTTTTAATTTTGGGGACTGGTTTCAACATAAAACTAGAGAAGTGGTTTGGTTCAAAATCCTCAGATAGCTAAAGCTGTAAATAAAAAAAAAAAAAAAAAAAAATCTCACTCTCCGTTTCTGGCTGAAAGTTGCTTGGTGTTTAGCCAATAATAGTAACACTTTAAAAACAGGAAGATGGAAAAAGCAGCTGTAAGTCTTCCCATAAAACACAGCTATTCCCTGCCTTGCCCAGTCTCAGATACAGGCACATGGAATCCAGGAGGTGTAATGATGGTCCTTATTTCTTATTCAATCCATATTGCTCTTTGAAACACTAAGAAGAATGTACTTTTTTGATAATCATGTCTGGTTTGCCCAAGAAAGCACTGCAGGTCACGCTGGTCCAGCTTTGGCTGCAGTGGTCTGGGGGCACAGGGATCTTGTGGGAGATGACAAAAGGGATGGAGAGGAACTCAGAAAAAAACACCTTGAGAAAAAGTGCCTCCTGTTGGGCAAGAATCTGGAGAAACTTTGCCCAAGAAAGACAAGCCACCCTTTAGCATTCAGGAAATCTCCAAACCCACATAACACCAACAGGACCCATAAAAGTTTGGCACCAGGCATGTAGAGCCCCACGACAACAGGAGCAAAGCAGACCCACAATGGGTTGCTCCAGATGTTCCTTGACTGAATTCCCCAGAAGGGCCCAGCATGGGAGAAGAATTAATTACTCAACCAACATGATTCATCACATCCACACCATCACACATCCTACCCACACCATCACATCCACAGCAGGACTCACTGCACCAGCACCAGGCCTTGCAACAAGAACATCTCATACCTGGAGGTGTCTACCACTTTGTACACCACTCCATTGGGAGCTGTGGCACTTGGTACACCAGTGGATAGGAAGTACAATTCCCCTGGTAAAAGAAACCAGACACACACATGAAAACTCTCCATGGAGTTTCTGTCCTTTACAGCCTAAAGGCATTAACTCTGCATCATGGGTCTGAGAGCTCATCTGCAGTCCGTTGGCATAAAATACTCTTAGTGAGTGGCAGCTTTTACAAAATTGTCATGAATTACTATTTGGACAAATTTCTACTGCAGGTTCACCTGCCCAGACCTTAGTTGCTATCTCATTACGATCTGTGTTCTTTGACTTTTCTAATGTAAAACAGTCAAACCCTGAATTACTTTTGTTGAAATGAAAGGAAATTAAGAAAGTTCACTGTCTTCTGCTCATTTCGATGAAGCACTCCTTTGGGGTGAATTACAGGAGAAGAAGATTTTGTTTTTGCTTTCTCTAGCACACTCACAGAGTGAGACATATCTCAGACAAAAAGCATTTGATTCATCACAGCTCTGTCAGGTCACATTTGCAGGGCTCAACCTTCAACCCAACAATGTCCATCACCATTTATTTGACTTATTTGTTCTTAACTGCATTTCTATCCTTCTTCCCCTCTTGTGCAGGGGAGACTGGGATAAACAGTCCTTCTGGCACTCTTTTGAGAGCTCAAGTGCTTGAGCAGTGCAACAAAAAGGATCAGAGAGAAAAAATATATTTGCAATATTATAAAAAAAAAAAATAGAGAAAATAGAAAAAGAGGCAAGAGACTTGCTTAGTGAATAAGGCAGATTTTTTTGGGTGTTCTATGCGTAGTCCAGGGGGAAGAGGGGAAGGAACAGAGAGGTCAGTGTGAGCAAGGGAATGTCTAGGCAGTTGGTGTCAGCTGAGGCTGAGTCTCTGTCCTCCTACCTGCTCTCCTGTGCTGCCCTGGGCTGAGTTCCTCCAGATAATCCCAAGGCAGAAACCTCTGGCTACCCCTGGCTGGCATCTTCATTTTTCTGGTCAGCTTCATTAATGACAGGCCAGAGGCAGTCCAAACGGGGATGGGAAACACCGGGGATGGCACTGAGTTTGTGGTGATGTGTGTTTTACATCCTGCCCCTCTTTCCTGGAAGTTATCAGGCAGGAGTTTGGATGCTCAGGCCATGAAGCACACAGGCTACACACACATGACCCACAGACACAGTGCCTGGGGTGTCTCTGACATGTTCTGCTGGCCAGGGATGGGGCTGATGGATTTATAATTGCTGTGCAATGAGCCAAACCCAGAAATCTCCCCATGGCATATACACACCCACTGCACCAAGTAGATTAACATCCATCAGAGCAACAACCCCAAAACTTAAATGCTTCTGTGAAGAAAACCCTATTAAAATAAACTGTGTGGCAAACTTGTAAAAAATGAGATTCCTAGTACACAAAAAAGGTGCAAGAGAAGACAGCTCACAGTAGATTTCTTTCTATTACTATAAAGCAAACACAAGGCAATTAACTACCTCTGAAAAAAGACTCCAGCCCAAATCTCCACTCAGCTCTATTGTTCTTATGCAAAGCACAAGTAGGGCAAAAGGGTGGCAGCATTTCATCCCTGTTTGGTCCATACTCTGTTGACAAGCACAGGATGAGGGAGATCATCCTCATGTGCATGAGCAAGGGCTGCAATCAACGGCTTGATATTGCACTTGGCACAAAGCTGATTTGAACTAGATTATTTGATTTTAGGTTAAGATATACTTCTCACTACAGCACTGTGAAATAGCTCTAAATTCCATGAATATTAACCATTAAAGAAAATTGAATTTAACTCTAAAATAAAGTCAAACTTTCAAGCTAATACTTAACTTGGAGGATTTGCATTCACAAGATAAAATTTGCATTTATATGATTTGAGCAACATCCAAACTTGACATAATCTGCAGGAAAAAACAGATGTTTAAAAGCTGGGGCATTCGGGAAGCAGGTGCTTGTGATCACAAGCCAAGACCTCCCAGGAGCAGGGCAGAGCACAACTCCTACATTGCTGGGTCACACATGAAGCACACATTGTGGGGCTTATCCTCTGTCTGCTCCCAGCCAGGGGCTGCATGGGCTGCACATTCTGCAACACCCCTGTACAAACAGCAGGAGACACCACCAGCTTGCACCCCAGGACTCTTTATTTCCTCCTCTTCAAATCACAGCAGCAGCACCCTTCTAGAAAGCAAAATGTCTGCAGTCATGAAAACACAGCAAACCTCTACTGAGACTGCATCCTTCAGTCCTATGCCAGGCAAAATTCCAGCTGACACTAATAAAATATGGACTTAAAGAATCTTTTGCTGATGCCTCACACAAGACATAACATAGGCTTTTGTTCTGCTTCATCTTGAGAGGTACAAATACCCCAGCCCAGGGTGAGCAGATATATAATTACTGTTCTTGACATCTGCTTCCCTGTATCCATTAATAATGCCTGTAGCCTTCTTGACTAGACAAGAGGATAGACTTGCTATTCACTTGGGTATCATCTTCTCAGGCTCCCAGGGCCTGCATTCCCCTTGGCATGGCACTGTGAAGAATGAGGTTTCCTTTCTGGGTTTGTTTTATTTTACTTGCCCCTCTCTGCTCCCTATTCTCCAGAGGGAAGGGCAGCAGCACGTCCAGCACACCAGGCTCAGTCCCAAGGCAACTGACTCTCCATCTCCCACTGCAGGCACTGCATGGCACTCACACCTCAAAATTAGCATTGTAACTTTGGTTTGGTATTTGGGAGATGCTGGAAATCTGTTATTTTAAAGACTCGTGCTGTGCCTCTCCAACAACCTGCTGCCCTCTCTGATCCCTTTTCTGGTGTTTCATTCTGAAGAGACCTGAAACATGCCATTCAGTGTGACATAAAGTTAAAAGATTACCTGCTTCATCTTCAGCGAAGGAGATGATGTACTGATAATAGTTATTAATAAGCCCAGGAAACATGCAGGTTTGTCCTGTCCCCATGCAGATTTCGTTGTACTGCCACTCTCCAGTAGCACGATTCTCCTTCAAAGACATCAGGCGTCTGCAAGGCAAAAAAACACTTCTACAACCTGACCCAGATGTGATTTATGAATATGATTTATGAATGTTAGCATGGACACCTGAAAGGATATTTAATGCTTCCTACCCACACTAGCTGCAATAGGAACTGCAGCTTCTTTGAGTGAAAGATTGTTCATATTAACCCAAATGTATGATACACCCTGCAACCCCTTGTCTTCAAGGGCAACACAAGCCCATGAAAAAACAAGAGGGGAGGGTTGAAGGGCTATCAGGCTGTTTTGGGGGGGATTTTGGCTGGGGGTACAACTTTGTGAGTGCCCTGTTTACTTACCCACTCATAAAATCACCAAATATGTACAGGCCATTCAGGTTTGGAGACTCACAACCTCGATAGACGTAGCCTCCTGTAACGGATTTCCCCATTTTGTGTGGATATGCATAAATTGGAAGCACATCGTCTGTAGGGCAGAAAAGACCTGTTTTGCATATGCTGAAGAATAGCTCTTTATCTAGATTGTTCTGAGATTGGCAGAGTACAATCAGGTTTCCTGGTGCATCTTCTATTTAAATGAATTGCCAATGGAGCTGTGTTTAGTTTGATTTTCACCTTTTCAGAATCACATTTGATTGCTCTACCCCTCACCAAGACACCTCAGCACTCTCCTGAGCCCTTCTCCTCCCACTACAATCCATCTCTGTTAGTGCAACTTCTGCCACATTTCTAGAGAGCTTGTCTGGTTTAGCTACAAATCACAGGTTACTTCTAGAGCCACTGTACCCATGCAGGAAGTGTTTGCCCAATGCAGCTGTTTTTAGGTGGTAAAAGGAAAAAAAGAGATGGGTGATTCCAGACTGCAGGCACTGATGAAAAGATATGTCAGATGTCAGCACAAATAGCTCCTGTTCCTCTGAGATGGAGAAGCAACTTGAAAGGGCCATCAAATATTTATGGGATGGCACAGGCATGAATGATGTTGTACTGGAATATTCATTGTGAAATATAAGTTAAAACATAAGACAAATGTAAAATGGAGAGAGATATCCTGATTTTGAGGGTCTCCATTAGATGCTTCCTCCCCTTTCTTTTGAAACTCCTGACTCACAGGTACCTCATGGTACCCTTTCCTCCTCATCCTCACAGCCTTTCTCCCTGCCCATGCAGCAGATGCTGCAAGTAGCAAGCCCAGCAGCTCTGCCAGCAAGGAATTTGCACCAGGGGAATTTCCTCTAAAGCAGGTGTTTTCTACACTTCAGCTGTACTTATCATTCTAAAGGGGCTGTGACATTTCACTGTTCTAACAAAGGGTCTCTAAAGTCATCAAAAATTGCTCTGAATACCTGGAGACCTCAGTAAAGTGTCTGCCATGAATGTTCATGTGGGTACTGTCACACAGGAGAGCAATAAATGAGCTCTCTGACAACTGCTTCAGCAAAGGGAGTGCAAAAAATCTGCTCCCTGCTCTTGATATTTTTATTAAAAAATACTTAATCACGCTCATACTTATAGCGAAGCTACTAAAAGGAAGGAATTTAAACTGAGTTAATATTAGGAAGAAAATTAAACAACACATAGCACATGGAAGAGAAAAGAATCAGAATCTCAGCTAATGCAAATCAGTGCCAGCCCACTCCACTGCCCCCCTATCTCTGAGAAGAGGTTCCAGCACAAGACATGGTCCACATCAGCCTTTGCAATTCAATATGTTCTGACTTCACACACTCACTGGAATTCAGCCAGCCAGGAAACACCCTCAATCCAGTTTCAAACAGTTTAAAGAAATAAGAAATGAAACTAAAATGAGGTTTTCCTTTGTGGCATAGCTAAAAAAAAAAGAGAATACACTGTACATTCAGTTACCTGCAAAGCAAGCAGTGTGCATAAGGGTTGATCAGTCAATTTTTTCTCTCTTTTCTTAAAATAAGGGTGAGTTATGGAGAAAAATACAATTCCTCCAAATTTTTCTTGCTCCTGCACAAAAGCTTATTTTATGCGGAAAAGATGAAATTGTCCCTCTAAACTACAGAATCACTAAGTAATTTCACTAACAACACCAATCACCTAGAAAAACAACAGTGAGCATGTTTCACTTTCCTCCTAACTCAGAACTGGTAACATTTGTATTTTCAGTATTTATGCCCTAGCCAGTTCCCTTCTAGAGGGACAGTAGAGGTTTACATCTCAAAGAGGTGTGTGTACCACCAAGCAGCCAGGCTTTGAAGGCAGGAATTAAAAACGAGAGCACATCTATTTACCCAAGGAAGAATTGGCGCAAAGTTTTTTGTCGTAGCAGCTGAACCCTTCCCTTGCCCTCCAGCCGTAATTTTTCCCCTTCTCGACGATGTCGACTTCTTCGTATTTATTCTGCCCCACATCTCCACAGAAGAGACGCCCCTTCCCTTCCTTGGTGTGAGGGTCCCCCCTGTCGAAGGAGCAGCGCCACATGTTCCTCACTCCGTAGGCGTAGACCTCGGGGCGAGCCGTGGGGTCGCTGACGAAGGGGTTGTCACGGGGGATTCGGTACAGGGGCCCACGGTCGTTGTTGTTCACATCGATCCGCAGCACTTTGCCCAGCAGGGCTGATCTGTATTGGGAGAAGAAATGAAAAAGATAAAGGAATAAGACTAGACCTTGGCAAAAAAATCAGAGTCGGGGTGGGGTTGGAAAGTCTAGGGTTTCATTCTTTCTGCTTTTGAAAAGACAAGTCTTTGAATATCTCTGAAAAAAGAACCATTTCAAGAGAATTGCATCTGCCCCCAAACAGCCTTCAGGTGGCTGGCATTGATTTCCCACACCCTGGAGCTGCCACAGGGATAGATCCACTCTTACTTGTTCTGGGCATTTCCAAAGGTGCCAAAAGGATCCCCAGCCATGCCTCCATCTCCAGTGAAGATATAGAGATACTCATCATCTCCAAAGAGCAGCTCTCCTCCATTGTGGTTGGAAGCAGGTTCTTCTATTTCAAGGATTATCCTAAGTGAAAATAGAGAGAAACCAATTACCTACTGCACAAGCACTATGCGAAGGGCAGAGCAATGTCATGACAGATGGAAGCAGCTACAGATTGGTTTTGATAGAAATTCCTCCTTATCCATGTTACTGAATTTTTCTTGGGCATAGCTGATTTTCTAACCTTAAATAGTTTCAACATATTTTCCAGATTACAGAAACACCAAGTTGTGTAATATGGAAAGTCTGGGAAATCATATGACAAAATATACTTTAAATTGCTTAAACTTTTCCTCTGATTCTTTCTTCCTCCTTTTTAATCTTCTTTTTTATTTTTCTTTATAATTCATTAAAGAAAAGGCATCTGAGCTTATAACCAATTGGAAATTGTAAGAGAAAGGACTCCAGTCCATCTGTGCATCTGTACAGCTTTTGGCACAATCCTGCCAAGCACTTTCACGGCTAACATAAAACTTCTCAAACATTAAGGAATAGTTAAATTCTTAAAGAGAGAAGAATCCTTAAATGACAATTACACTCAGGACCTTATGAGTTTAAAGAGCAGTTAAAAGCAGCCCCATCAACAAACTGAATTTACCAAAGGTTATTCAAAAAAGTACCAATAAAATTTACCTTAATTTTAAGCCCAAACTCTCTATTTTATTTGTTTATTTTATGCTCCTGGAATGCCTTCCATAGAATGAAAGGGGAAAATACAGAAATTATAATTTTATAGCATAGTAAAGCCACAAATACATGCATTGGAGGTTCCCAGGTGCAACAACTGAAGTTTATTATTTCCAGCTTCTAAAAAAGTCCAGATTTCATGATGGCAGTGTGTCTTAATAGCTACAAAAGCAAATTATAATATTTACTTATACCACTTCATTTTTAAACAGATTTTTTTTTTCCATTCTGAAATGTTGATAGTTATTGTGAATTGTGAGAAGAAAGCCAGCTATGGAGTTACTGTCACCTCCTGTTAAATGTCAGCACCTCTATGATAAGGTAACTGTGCAAGAGGCACAGGTTCCAGCTGACAGAAGGAGTGAGGGAGGATCCTGTATGGACACAAAGGTGAATCCTCCTCAGCCTCCCAAAGAAGATGGAAAAAACCAAAATTCATCTGAGAAACATCTGAGGATAAACAGACACATGCATTTGAGCCAAGGCAGTGCACACCACATGTCAGCCTGAGCTCCCTCTTGGGCAGCAGCTCAGGATGAAGTCAGTGGGACCTGAGCCTACACAAGCACAATAGGACCACAGTTTTGTTTTCTTAAGCTTTTGCCGTACTAACCATAAGCTAAGTAAGCACAGAAATTGTTACAAACATAGAGCCTGAGGATTCTTAAACAAGACAGCTCATGGCCTGTTGATATCTGCAGGTTTCTGATTTGCTTTCCTGAGTGCCACGTTGTAGTTCCCCTTACCTGTCATCTACAGTGCCGCTTACACTGGATTGCTGAAATTGCTTTATAAACCAGTATCCCCTCTCTACCATTAGGCTATGTGCATTTTTGAGCTAGAATTATCCACAGCTGGGTGTTTGGAAAGCACCCTTATAAAATCCAAATAATGAAGAAAAAAATCTTAGAATTAGTAATATTCAAGGGTCTCTTAAAACAGTGGTTCTATAACATAGTTCTGCAACAGGTTATAAATCTATGAGCCTGATTCCACAAACAAGTCTCTCATCATCTGTGCACATTAGTGTGGAACAACTGCAAGACCAGACTCAAACAAATGACATTTCCAATTAAAATGCACTCCGTAATAATATAGTGACTTGTGTTTTATTTAATTTGCTATTAAATTTGTAATATCAAAGGGTTGAGTTATTGTTCAGATAAAGAAATATGGGACCAAATCCATCTCTGGTCTGGTATCACTTAGTTTGTTTATACTAATTTTGGAAACCTTTGGCTTTGGAATGAATTTCACTCATGCTTTGCAGAAGTCTATTTTAAAGGGTAATCACAAAAGTACAAAACAAACAAATAAACTTCCAAGCCCCACCCAACAATAACCCCAAAACACGAACTATAAATAATGTTTAATCCATGTTTACTTAAATCCTCTGACACGCTAGAACTGAGAGCTCTGTCTGTTTTATCCCTGAACACTTGCAGTTCATCCATGGAGGACACACACTTTCTGCACCTCAGTACACTAGACATGGACAGGGACTAACATGCTAGCACTCTGGAATGCAAAAGCATTAAGCTAAGTAAGCCTCATTCATTAATGGTCTTTAAAAATGCACAACTTGCCCTCTTAGATCTTAAATTTATTTGCCAGAGAAACGTGTGTACCATACCTTTCAGAACCATGGTCCAAGGCATTCATGTCAGAAGGAGAAATTCTGAACTCACTAATTCGGATTCTCTCTTCAAAGCGAACTTCAACTGAATAGTAGACATACACTTTACCATTAAATTTGAATTTAGGATGGAAGACAATACACAGAAACCCTCTCTCATCTCCTTCCCAAGGTGAGGTAAGCACAGCTTCGCTGATGTTCAGAAATGGCTTTTCAAGCCTGGATCCGTCGGGAAGGTAGGTCCACACCAGGCCGACCTGCTCTGCAATGAAGAACCTGTGGGTGCCGTCGTTGGCGTGAACCATCGCAACGGGATTGCGCAGCCCGTTGGCCACCTCCACGAGGCAGAGCTGGAGACAGCCCTCCGCATCAGCGGTGACCAGCCCCAGGTTCTGGTTAAGGTTCTGGTTGGCCAGCAGGTGTGGGAAGCAGTAGTCGGTGTCCTCCAGAGAGAGGTAGCGGCAGAACTTTGCCATGTTGTTTTCCAGTGCAATTAACTCTGGGTCTGCAGAGAGAGCGCGAAAAATGGAGCGGCAGTTTTGCCACACTTGCGTGCAGTAGTCTTGGCATAGTCCTGGTATCGTCCGCACGGGGGTGGAGGGATCTTCAGCGTCATACAAGTGAGCTGCATATGGAGAGCATTCCTAGAGGGAGGGAGAAAAGGATTCAAGTCATTTATTGGACCAGATTTGAAACAGCTGAGCAGTGATACTAACTGGAGATATTTCCTCTTAATTACAAGATATGTTGTGGTTTATTCTGAAGATACGTTAACAGAGGGAAAGATCTTAGAAAGGGGGTTTGTCTCAGCACTCATGGAAATTATCTTCAATATTCCTTGTGAAAGCTGACTTCCTCAAGCTGTTACTCATTTATTCTAACCACAGAAATTAAAAAAAAAAAAACAAAACTGCAATGATGCCTATGTTGCTACATCACCCTAGCAGACTGTACTGGGGAAAAAGAGACTTTTCTTCCTTGGATGCTCTGACTTTATCTATGCAATAATAAAATCCATCACAAAACAGAAGGGAAACTGAAGAATTAGCTGAGAAGATTTAGGCCCTGCATCTCCACACTGATGATAGAAAGGGAAAGATCATCAGGGCCAAAGCCTGGGACATTCATACCTCATCATCTGATAATCCAGGCATAGGCCTCAAACATGGATGTGATTTACAGCTTGGAAGGAGTGGGATGTGAAAGTGGAGGAGGAAGAGAGGACACCGTCCTTGCTTGGGTCCAGCTGCCTTTGCTGGTAAACCTTTGCCTACAGATAGTTTATATCTCCAGCCAGGAGTGGTGAAAGGCATTTTATGATCATGACATGGGTCACTGAGTTCTGTGAGGGATGCCGAGGTCACAGGATTTCAGACAGTGAGCACAAAATGGCCATAACCCAGGCAAGGTCCTGGCAGCAGCTGCAGCTCAACCCTTGTTTATGGAAGGTGCAGCCTTGGAAATCTGCTTAAGGACTGGATCAAGTTCACACAGCTCATTGTAATCTCCATGATGAGAACTCCTACAGACACATTTTCCTTATGAAAAAGCTGCAATTCAATAAAACCGTCTGTAAGTTACAAATGACCAAAGTGATTCGGTTCTGTTTTGCAAGGGTTTTTGCTTATAATAAACACAATATTTTCCATTTATAATGCATCTTCCCAACGAGCACCTCAAAAGCGCTCTTCAAATAATGCAACATGATTCTGTGGAAGCTCAATTATTTTCAAAGTTATATTTCAATAAATCTGAGGCAACAAAGGTCAGAGAAGAAACTACTACTTAAATAAATTCTGTATTTTTTAAATTCCTATCTGGCATTGCTTCTTCTTTTACTAAGCAAAACCAGCTTAATTAAAAAAATAATAGGGAGCTGTTTCTTGATCTATAGGGGGATATTTCTTAATGCTGATTACAATGCTATTCAATAGCTGAAAAGATATAACATCTGAGATTCCAAACTGTTTAAATTAGCTGATAAGCATACACAATATTTAATTTTTATTTTATTTTCCCTTACATACCATAATAAACTGAGAGGCCATATAACAGATCATTAGTGCACAATAAGCTTTCCTCCTGGAATGTCAAGCCATTCATTGCAAAATGAAGGTTATTATGCTTTCAAATGAGCAGCAATTAATGTGGTAAAAAGAAGATTGCTTGTAACACAAAACACTGAAATTACACAGGCAGATTGGGTAACACACTTGGCTTGGTTACACGAGGTGTGCCAAGGACAGAAGGAGACAGAACATTTGTCAATTGTAATGACTGAAAAATTTGCCTTAGAAAACGAATTGAAATGAGATAGAAAGAAAATTTGATGGGAGAGCTGGGTGGGAGCTCAATCTGTTGTTGCCTATGGAGGTTTCCCATTCAGAGAGAGGAGGCCCCTCACTTGAGTACTCAGGTGTACCTCATTCTGTGAAAGCCTCTTTCAAAGCAAGCAGTGATCTCATGCATTACAAAGCAATGCCCTGGCTTCAGCATCAGAATTAAAAATAGCCCAGAGATATGGATTCCCTGTCTTTGCCATTGCAGGCTGTTCACCACAGCCTCATGTGTGTCTGAACAGAAGCTGTGGGCAACTTCTTCTCTCCTTACAACATTCCTGGTGACATACAGCTAAATACAGCAGCATTACACTGGCAGTGATATTCAGAGATCTATCACTAGCCTGAAAGTACCTAAGCATGTCCTAGGGTATTTTCAAGACATATGAAATATTTTCCAAATTTTATTCTGGAAGAGATGGAGCCTCATGCCTTATGCTGAATTTCTCTACTTCAGAAGCAAATGTTGTGGTCCTTTAGCCTTCACATCATCCTGTCATGTCCACATAACTCAAAACACCAAGAAGCTCTACCCATAGTCAGAGCCCAGAATCAATATTAGATCTGAATTGTCATTTCCAAATGATGCTGTCTGTTCATTAATTTTAAAATATGATGTGGTCCAAAGACTGAGGAAACTACTGGGCAGATGATCAGTTACTTCAGTAGGGCTGGAACAAGTTTGTACTATGAAAATAACTCATCAGAAAACAAAACAAGTCACATTAAGACAGGCTAACCAAATGCATCCTGTGTGTTCCAGGAATTTAGTGTCAGCTCCTTATCTGGGGAATTCCAACAGTCTGAATGTGATGGAACACCCACATCAGACAATGTCTTATTTACTGTTGCTATCAGCCAGGAGGAAGCAACAGCACTCCTCAGAAAAGCATTTAACTTCTACATTATCCCTGACATTCCTTGACCACCTCCATCTGGAAACTCGAGCCTTTAAGCAAGCTGTTCCCTGAGAAGCAGAGTGAGGCATCTGCTCTTGCAGTTTGGCAGAGAAGAGAAGGCTCCAAGGTAACCTTATGGCATCCTCCACAGGAGAACAGGAGAGGGATGTTTTACAAAGCAGTGTAGTGATAGGACAAGAGGCAATGGCTTTAAATTGAAGGAGGGTCAACATAGACCAGATTTAAGAAAGAAGTTGTTTATAATGAGGGTGGAAATACTGTAACAGGTTGCCAAGAGAGGTGATAGAAGCCCCATCCCTGGAAACATTCAAGGACAGGTTAAGCAACCTGATCTAGTTGAAGCTGTCCCGACTCATTGCGGGGGAGGTTGGACTAGGTCCTTTCCAAATCAAGCTGTTCTGTTATTCTATGGATTCAAGAAAAGGCAGGAATCCACAAGTACAAACTGAGACACTTGTCAAAATAATTTGATCACATTTGAGAGAAATCATGAATTGTCAGGAGAAGGAGACAGAAGTGTGCTGCCTAAGCCACAGAAACATACTTAGTAATTCAGGTCTAGGATATAAATAGTATATACAATGAATAGAAGCAGAATGAATGATATAAATAGGATATAAATAGTATATACATGAATGATATAAATAGGATATAAATAGTATATACAATGAATAGAAGCAGAATGTTCTAGAGTGTTTGCAATGACTGAACATCCATGACATGCTTGTGCAGCCAGAGGCAGTGATTTGTAGCCACATCTGGGCTGGTGATGCACTGAGGTCATCAGAACTTTTCAGTGAATCATTGCTCCCACATTGAAATATTTCTCTGCTTCTGAAGACATTTTCAATGGTTGGCTTTTTGACAAACACAAGAGACTTAGTTATCACTTCCAGAAGCAGGAGTGCTTAGCACACATTGCTAACTGCGTCCTATCTGCAAATGGACTCTTAGACTCTGCTTGTTTCAGAAATATATTCAAATGTTTTTTGCTTCCAGTACAATGTGAGATGAAATAGAAGTCAATTCTCTAGATCCTGGTGTGGAAAAGTGTTGTCTTTCTCTTCATGCTTTAAGGAACCCAAGAGGTACCAGCAAAATGCTAAGAGCAGGATTTCTGAAAAAGCATTTTGATCCCATCTGAGCACAGCAGACAAGACTCCACTGTCTGAATTAATTTAAGGTTTACACTTGCGCAGTGCTGAGCTGCCACTGCTCTGTCTCAGGGGCATTTTCATACATGCGAGGCCTCCACTGATGATAGGGTGAGACACTTTGCTCTGGGCAGACTGTGACCACCCCATTATCGTATCTGGCCCCAGAACATCAAGTCTGAGCGGAAATTGCCCCTGTGCAGGACAGCCACCACAGAGGCTCCTGAGCCACATCTGCAGGCATTACTCTGCACCCATCACCAGGGCTATTAGCACCTGGCACATGCTAAAAGTGCTGTAACCCAGAACACAAAAAAGCACTTGACCCCATCAGCTGGTCATAACAAGGAGCAAGATTTGCACAGGCAGGTGCCCTGTGGGTTTTTTCACCAAATCAGGTATCCTAACCCTGGATAGGGTGAGGAGAATCTGCAAACTGTAACTGCCCACTTAACTTTCTCAGAGACTGCCGCTCCTAACTAAAGAAGAACAACGTCCCTGTTCCTCTTTTACATAACAGCCAAAGAACAAAAAGCCCACAGGGATGCTTGATGATGGACAGACACTTCTTCCGGTGCCTGGGAACACACGCCTAGGCTGCTGTGCTGTCCCTGATGCACTGATGTGTGGGCTGGTGTACCCATGCCTGTGCCCAGGAGCTAATGCCATGGCTCATACACCTGTGGATGGGTACTCCAGTGTGGGCTTGGGAATTAAAGTCATGGATCACACTCCCCTGGACTGTCCAAAGTTCCTGTGCCTGGACCAGTGCATCGGATCCATGCACCCATGGGATCAATGCACCCCTGTCTGGGCCAAAGCGTCCATACATCCATACTCATGCAGGCTGCATGAGTAGATGCACACACACCTGGGCCAAAGCACTGCGATGGGGCAGAAGCACCTATGACTACACCAGAGCTCCGTGCAGGGGCTGAACACCCCTGTGTGGCTGAGCCCTGCGCGGCGGGATCCCCCCAGCGCAGCAGGAGCTCCGGGAGTCCCGGAGGTCTCACCTGGCAGAGCAGCTCCTGCAGGTGCCCGGCGCAGGCGGCGTAGGTGGGCTCGTCGAGGCGGGCGCTGAGGCGGTAGAAGCGCTGGAGCAGGGCGCGGTCGCGGCGCGGGTCGCAGCAGCCGAACTCGGCGTAGCGGCGGCAGAAGGCGAGGCCCCGCGGCGGCCGGAACGGCGGCTTGAAGTCCAGGCACTGCGGGTGCGGCCGCGCCGGCCGCGGGGCGAACGCCGCCGCCAGCAGCAGCGCCAGGGCCGCCCGCGGGCCCCGCATGGCTCTGCCGGGGCACGGCCGGCGAGGTGAGCGCTGCCCCCGCCCTGCTGTGCCCGGGCTCGGCCGGCCCCGCCGGCCCGCTCCGCCCGCGGCCCCGGGAGCGCGGGAGCGGCCGCCCCGAGGGCGCTCAGCCCCGCACCGGCGGCACCCGCGTGTTTCCGTGGTGGCCTTGGACAGGCGATTTTATTTTGATTCCGCCCAGAGCGCAAGCGGGCAGGTACTTGGCTGGACAGCCGGCACAGGGTGTCACACAGCACCGGAGTGGATCGTACTGGGAACTAATTCCTTAGACCGACTCCTCAAGTGACGTCTGCTGGACTCGGTTCTGCCGCGGAGGCTTTTGTGTGACCCACGCACGACAGAATAATAGCACTCGGGAGTTTATGCGGCTGATGGACATGTTTAATAACAAGAAAACCCAACTTCAGTACAACTGGTGCTTCTGCGTCCTTTGTCAATCTCATCCTGCTCTGAGACTGATTAGGTTTAGCTTTGAAGCTGGAAAGAAGAGGTCTGGTGTAGTCTTTTACACCGTGTGGCCCTAGGCAGCCCAGGTGATATACTTTGTCCTGTGAAGGGAGCACTCAGAATGGTGCTCCCTTGCCCAAATAAAATAAAACTACTGAAGACACTTTCTTTACCCTAAAGTTCCTCATGGCACACTCCAGGAAAATAGTTAGTCCACATACACATCATATAGCCATATCATATGTGGTGTTATCAGCTGGTAAGATCTAGTTCCATGCAGATGGCACTTTTTTGCTGTTAAACACAGCTAGCCAAAGTGTATTGTGTATTTTAATATTAACACACTGACTGCCCCTCAAAGACAGGAGAGTTCATGCTGATATTCTATTTCTGACTCCTACTTTGAGACCAAAGAACTACTGTACAGTGCATGTGGACTATAAAATCACTGCGTGGCTTGGAACATCCTGTCAGGAGACCATATGTGTTACACATTTTATACGAGTTTATTTTCTCTCCATATGCTTATGTAACTGCTGTTAAGGTCACTCAAAACTCTCCAAATGTGCAGGCAACCAGAATACCCAATGATCTTGCTTGAGAATCCTCTGCCCTTTCATTTTTGGTCACTTAAAACCACTTTTTTTCACAGACAAGCTTTTCAAATGCTTTGGAAAGCACAAGATCAAGTTACTGCCCCTGAAAAGTTTGTGAGCTGTGCAAAAAATGAGTATGCAGTTATGCAACTCCATATTGCATAAAAAAACCCTAATGTAAAGACATCTCCCTCTTCATCCCAGCTAATCTTTTATTCCTGTGGTTAACATTAGCTGTTGTTTCAGTGTTTATAATGATTATTAGACACTGTTAATTAACACTGAAACAATGCTTAATATATAAAGAATGGATTGCAGTAGGCAAACATATTCTGGATAATGAGACTTATCCTATAGCCTCTTGATTTGCTATTGGAATTCTTGACTAGTTTGACTAGTTTGACATCCATGAAATGTTTCAGACATGAAAGGAAAATTAAATGCTGTGCATATTTAGCACTGAGTTGTAGAACAAGAACTACAGACTTGGTCTGCTCATCACTGTGATACAGCATAAAATACCTTTTGGAAGTCCCCTGTGTGCATTTACAAAACACCTCCCATGCCAATGCTACCACCCTTTTGCTCTTTCAGACAGGGCAATTATTTGGTTGCCCCTCAGGCTGGGGACTGTACAGCAATTCATAGGCAAGGCACTACTGAAGCAGAGACTGGAGTTGTCTTGACTTTTTAATGAGATCATTCAATTAAAGATGGCTTATTTTACAGCTTGCTGTTAGCTGATTTTTGAGGCTTCCCAGGCCACAGGTAGGAGCTCATGGGCTGCATTTGAGGGATTTGTGGTGTGGTGGATAGAGCACACAGCTCTGGCTTTTCTTTCTAGCTCTGCCTGGAGACTTCATTTACTATTCCCAAGAAACTGTGTTTCTGCTTGTTTCTTGTGCTTCATTCACAAAATGAGCTCAGTCAATGCTCATCCGCCCCATGGCAATCTCTCAAGTTGTAGTTTATTGATATTTTTAATCACCTTTTTTTTCTTTTTTTATGAGTTCTCTGCTGAGCCATTGCTAGAGACTAAACTCAGAAGGGGAACTGTTACCCTTGACCTGACATACTAAATTTGAAGTTGCCCTTGTTCCTACCCAGGGGCAATAACATGCATCTGTGCAGCAGCCACAGAATGGGGATGAAGTTTGATTTAAACAGTATTCTCCAAGATCATATGGTAGTTTGAGAATTTTGTACTCAGAATGTTTTGTATTAAAATGACTAATTTTTAATTTGGTTCATTTGAATACTCATTCTTGTGCCCTAATGGACTGAAACAATCAATTAAATATTTTGTGCTGTATATCAGCTGTTGGAAACAGGTCCTTTTTTTTTTAGTTTATTTTTTGGGGGCTTTTTAATTGATTTTTTCGTTAAGATCTTGGATTGCTCCTATTCCCAATGAACTTGAAGTTCATTGAAGTTTTTGACTTTAATTAATTCTCAAAATTAGCATTTTTATTGATGGATGAAATTGAAGAAGCCAGGTGTGAAAATGCAGTATTTGGTTGCAAACAACACAACATTAAGACACAAAAAATACATTTAAAAAATGTTGTCTGTTTTGCTGTATGAAACCTGAAATCTTTAATGACCATTGAAGCAACTGATAGTTGAAGGTACCCTGCAGCTCAAAAAAACCTTCCTTATGTACCTCCAGCTGAGCTCCTTGAATGTGCCACTTCCAGATTTTTTCACTCTTCCTGCATACATTAGAATTTGTTAGTGTTCATGGGACTGCGGGCATGAATGAGTGAATGTGGGCACATTGATTAAAAATGTAAACAAATTGCGTTTGATCAAATGACCAGTATTAGACCCCGTGTCTGGAAGTCCATCCTTAAAGGGAGCTTAATGCTCTGAGCTATAATAGCCAAAGGACACACTGCTCATACCCAAGGCAGCTGTGAACACCATCCCTAAAATTGTAACAGCCAGGAATTAAATAGAGGATTATAGCTCTTCTCAAAGGAAATTAGGCTTTGCTTTCTCAATGCTCATCTGATCGCAAAACCCTTCTGCTCCTCATTTGTCTTCTTGGTGTTTTGTTTTCCTGACTGGTGGAGATACTGAGGACAGATTGTTATTATGAGAATAAAATAAAGGAAAGTGTGTGTGTGCCTGTGCACACAAACTCACAATGCAAGTGAGGTAAGACCTGAACAGACAGAACCCATGCTAGGCACTCTGTGATCCACTGGCATGGAGAGTGCTCATTCACACAGCTCTTTCTATTCTACACAAACAATTGAAAAAATATATTAAATCTTAGGAAAGATGAAAGAATAATTGTATAGCACAGTCAAAAGCAAATGGGCATCTTCTATTCAAGGTGATTTTCCAGGGAACACAAGTAGCTGGAGTCCCACTGGCTGTGACAGGCCTACCAATACATTTTGATGTTGTGGAAGTGTTTAATGCAAGGAAGCTGGGGAGCCAACCCAGCGCAGGCAGCACCGTGTGCTATATCAGGAATACTGTCAGAGGGTTCGATAAGCGGAAATCCCACTGCGTCCTGACATGCTGGGATGACTCAGATGTGGAATGAAACAAACTCCTGCAGCATCAAAGACCTAATTTCTCCTTCTAATGGAACGACACGAGTCCATCACATCCTTTAATCGTGCTGTGATGAAGCACCTTCAGCAGTAGCCTTTGGTGCATATTTCTGGGCTCTGTGTCATGTGTCATGGCAGATTTTTGTACAAAGCAGTGAGGCAACCCTGCAGAGGATGTAAATCAGCAGAGCTCAACCATAGTGTATAGCATCTAGGATTCCCTTACAGGTGACACACTGTTAAATGCTTTTCCTGTCCTTCTTATTCTCATTTTATGCACAGGCAGGATGAAAATATCACAGTTTTACAGCATTCAGATAATTGCTTTTTTTGCTCTCAACTTGCTACCATAGAAATTCTAATGTCAGAGTCCTCAAGAGACCATATGGGCAGTAAACATTCCTTATGTGTTGCATGTGCAGAAAGAACATATTTTCTTATCAGTTCACACAAAAGCAGATCATGCAGAAATGATTTTTAAAAATTACTACTATTTTCCCTGCGGTAACAGCTATAGAACAATAACTAACAACCCTTGAATGGGTTCTCTTTGTTTTATAGTACATGGATCTTTTTGCCTTTTTGGTCACAAGAGAAATAAAGACATGAAAATGTATATTTCTTTTCAGAAAGCTTTGTATTGATTTTATGTAACATCTGAATACTTTGTGTTGTAACTTAACATATAACCATATAATTTGTCTGTAACAAGAAAGAGACCAAAAGACTTGCTCAGTGAATTGTACAAATGAGCCTTTCCTCATCAGTGATCCAAGGCATAATGAAATACCCTGCTTTTTCATTTCCCTCTGTGAGGTGAAAAAGCTCACTAACAGAAGCTAGTATATTCCACTGAAAGAAAAGGTGATTAATCATAGCTTGAGCTCATACTCAAAAGGAAAAAAATCCCATTTGGATCCAGCCATTTGTCCCAGGATCATTCAGTTCCATCTCTAGTTTGGAGAGAATAAGGTTTTTTTGATTAAGAACCACAAAAATGTTACTTTGTTGGAAGAAAGCTAGCAGCAGCCAATGCTGCTATTACACCACCCCTATTGAAGCTAATAAACAGGTTGTTCAGATATTTTCTAATAGTTGAAAATACAAGTCAGAGCCAATAAAAGCCAGCTGAAACTTGAAAGATTCTTCCCCGAAGTAATCAGGTTATGCAGCAAAGAATGGATGCTGGTCTAAACCCAGAGATATTACAAATTTAGTATTTCTGAAATCTTTCTGAGAAATGAGGTGTATAACACTGACAGCTCAACCAAGCCCTCAGACATGTATTTCATAAAAAACATACCTAGAGGCCAAAGAAATTTTCAGGAAGGACAAAATAGCAAAGCAAAAAAAAAAAGAAATTGCAAAAGTCCCTGTGGATGTTCTAGTGGGCTCTTTTCTGGAGGAACAGGGATCCTGGCTGTGCAGACCATGCATACTGTAGGACACCTGGAGAATCCTGACCTAATCTGGCAACTCTTGGGTAGTTACATCCCTTGCATATCTGCCCCAGGGCCAGCAGGCAGCTGGTAACCACACTGCCAGTGGTTTCCAATCAAATCCAGTGTCTTCATGAAATACTCAAAGAATGACATTCTCTGATAAGGGAATATACAAATTTTCAGTTTGTTTACAGTAGTATTGCATTTAAGGGCCAAGACAGCCAGGCTCCTCCATCACTGGCTTGGTGCCTTTTCTTTCACATTCTCTGGGCAAGGCTGAGAAGAAACACATGTGATCATTTCCCTCCCCAAAGCTGAGGAGGCTCTGCCCCCCAGACTGCTGTGGGGTATCTGCAACTGTGGGGTATCTTCAAGTACCTCTCTTGTTAACAGCAAATGCTACAGTGGTCTGGGAACACTGCAACTAAAGCCTGCTCTAGGTGCAGTACCTGGAAACTTGAGGGAGATTCTGAGGTTCTCACTACTTCCCTTTCTGTTGCTGTTCTGCCCTGCAGAAAAGGCTGTAATGGAGCAACAGTACTGCAGACTACTAAATTCTCTCACAGCCTAATTCTGGAGGAAGTTCATGATGGCCTTTTACAAATCCAAGTAGGTTAGGTGCCTGCCTGCCACTGGTGTCCACACAGGCTCAATGTCTGATGTGCTTCAAAATCTTTGGCACTTCCACTGTCTCAATGTGCCTCCAGACTTCTGCAATTCCAGCTTTAAAGTCCTATTGACCTAAATAATGGAATTAATTCCTAAGTTTTGAAAGAATGGCATTTTCAGACACTTAGAGTTATTTTGCCATAAGCAAAACATCTCATAGTCTGTATATCAGTTATGATTTATGAGTCAACCCGACATAGTTCAAAATGCTCAAAAGCAGATGTGGCACTTTAAAAGCTTTGCAGAAACATAGCTGTGAAAGCCAAAAAGGCACAACCACATCAACAAACTCTAGGTGTTGTGCAGAATTTTTATTTTTGCAGAGTTTTCTAAGATCCGCTGGAAATAACTGCAAATTAGAGCTGTATTTATTTGATGTTTAATTCATGAGCAATAGTATCTGTTGCTGTAGGAGTACACAGGTTTAAAGGAATTTCTACTCTTGGCTCTTCCCTGGCTTTTGTGTTGGCTGCAGCATTTTCAGTGGGGACCTGATGGGTGTCAGGAGTTGTCAGCTTTGGCTGTTGCAGGCAGGAAGGAGCAAAGCTCAGGAGCAAAGGGGTTTTCCCTGTCAGTGACCTGTCACAAGCCCTGAACAGGTCATATCTGGGAAATGATGGTCTGATTACCTCCCACAGCCCCAACAGTCAACCAAAGGGGAGGTCAGATAAGGAGGTCTTGAACTAACTACAGCTAATATATGTCAAAATTAACAGCCTGATTTTCACACAGAGATAACTGAGAGGTCACTGGAGATCGCACAGCATTGCTATTTCTGGATGCCCTTGGGGCATCCTGCAGTAACCCAAGCTAGATTGAGCAGAGCCCTGTATGAACATCTGGGTCAGGAGCAGAAGGAAATCCCCTCTGAGCAAGCATCAGCAGTGAAAAAAGCATCCCTGCTCCTGGTGCTTTGGCTATTCATCAGCTAAGGAGGATCCTGTGCTATTTCTAAATGCTGAGTCTGTTTTATGCAACCCAGGCAGTGCTCCATGAAATAACCACATTTATCCCTTGGCTGAGAGCAGCTTCTCAGGGCCTCTCAGCTCTTTATTGCTCCTAAGTGCTGTGGATTGAGGAGCAGGGAAGGTGGCCTTTCAGGGTCACTCAAAGCCCAAGGAAGGCATGGAGGTGCTCCTGGATGGATTGCCTCTGGCCTCCACTGGAGGAGATGGCTGAGCTGTAGGGGTAATGCAAATCTTGTAGCTGCTCTGAGCTTCCATGCATGAAGTTCTGCCAGGGTACAAACTCTTCTGTCAACAGATTTTCAGTTAAATTGTGATATACAATGCATAGCCTGCTACCATATGGATATTTCCTGCATCTGACATGGCAGAGATAATGGGATGGATCTGGGTTAAAGATTAATACTTTTCTCTATTCTTTATGTGACATGTCTATGGTGGTTTGGTCTCTAGTGGATCCAAATCCAGATTTTCACCTCAGAGTCTTTGTTTCAAATCTAGTTCAGTAACACCTAAGAGCTGTTACCATACAAATAGCTGCCATGTGAGCTGAATCCAATGGCATCTTTATTAGCCTCTATTGACTTGCTTGGGAAACTGGCTTGTTCACAGCACTGTCCTCACAAGGGAATGCCCACACTTTGCCTTCTTCCCCTCCATGCCTCTTCATCCAAGCATTCAGCATTGCCAGCTTTCTTATTTGTAAGCTCCAAGAGAAAATTTCCTGTATATCTCAACTAAAGGTCCTCTCTATGAGGCAAAGCATTGCCTGCACTGATGCTTCATGTGGCACGACTCCATCTCCTGGTAACCAGGGGGAAATAAAGCCATCTGCTATTTGGGAGTCCCAGGATCATTCTTGGCTTTTTGTTGTGACATGGAGTGTGTGCGTCCCCTGGCTGTGCCAGTGACATCCTAAAGGTCTAAATGGAAGCTGACCACAGGGTCTGGATATCTCCAGTGTGAGACCCCCCATGGTCAGGCCAGCCTGATGTGGCCAAATATCTCTTTGTTGCAACTACAGTACATGAATTAGGAGTATTTAGCCCAGAGCTGTACAGATCTCACCTTTGATGCTTAAAGGAGGGTCGAGCCTACCCAACAGTAAACAGGTAGCCTGGATGCTGAAGACTTGGATTCAATTCCCTTATTATTAGACCACCATGAATTAAAGGTGTTCAGAATACTTGAGGCAGGAGGTTAGAGTATGTAGCCTAATTTCAGTACTTCTCTTCTTTCCCCTGTTTCCATCAATAAAAAGGGGAGATAGGTCTTTTATACTTCGCAGTACTCTGATATGGTACCAGTGCAAGCCATAAAAACACACAGAAGTTCTCTTTTCATCTTCTCAAATAAAGACTTATTCATTTTGGACAAGAACATCTTATAAGACTTTAAAATACATATAATAGACACAAATATTGATAATAATAAAAACAGAGAAACTGTAGAGAAGCAGTAACTGATGCAGCAGTTCACTACAATGATGTGAAAGGTTCCTAGAAATGGAAAAATTCCTCCTTCACAGTGATGACTCTTGCCCTTTAAAAAACAGCCAGATGAGACTTTCTACCCACAGGGCTCTCCTGCAGTGACAGCTACATTAACCTTTGCTGACAAGCACTTCTCTTTGCTTGTAAAATCAGCTTAGTGAGTGCAAAATTCTTCCCGACTTTAAAATGGTTACTACCAAATGAAGATACGCTCCATGCAAAACAAAACATCCTCGTGCCTTACAATTACTCCTATGGTATTTTTGCTTTGAGATCTCTGGGTCGGCTGATACAGGATGATGTCTGGGCATCTGTCTGCTTTGGCTAATATTGCAGAAGAGATGTGAACATAGGAAAGGACACTGAGGTTTTTGCTGCATTTCTCTCCCTGGGCATTTTTCCGTGCTTATTACCAGATTGTCTGGGCAATGAGCAACAAAGCAGAGGAGCAGTAATACATGCTTGGGCTATCTGTCTGTTGCTATTAGAGAAATGCTTCAAAATTGCAGAAGCAGCCAGCCCACTCCCTCCTGCGCACGGGCACACGCGCACACAAACGCATGCTCCGTCCCTGGCATCCTATTTCCCCCTATTAATTTCATATCCTTCTGGATTATACATCTGAGCTGTCCTATACATGCGAGCAACTCCTCCCATGCGAAGGGAATTCTTCTGGGCTTGGGCAAAAGGAGGGTCTGCTAGTCTCCTCCCACCCGGTGGCAGCACCAAGCCTTTGAAACTGGGTCACACGAGCTCTGCCACCTCGTCAGGGTTAAGCTTTCGTATCACCTGGGGCCACTTCAAAGACTTCATAGCCCCATGGATTGAATTTAAGCCATACAACGTATATAATTTTGATGAACTCAGCAGTTCTGTGATATTTCTATGACATTTGTAATTGCTGACCAGATATCTCCAGGACTAGGACTTTGGCATAAAATGCAAGTCAGGCTCCCAATCTAGTGCCACCTTGTCACAAATCTGTCATGTCCTGGATATCAACAAGGTACAGGAATCCAGTACATCACTGAAGAGACTAAAAAAGCTTGGAACAGAAAGGAATAGAAAGGAATGGAATGGAATGGAATGGAATGGAATAGAATAGAATAGAATAGAATAGAATAGAATAGAATAGAATAGAATAGAATAGAATAGAATAGAAATAGATTAGAATAGAAATATAAATAAAAATAAATAGCTTATAAGGATTAAAATTTATAAAAAATCTTGAAATTATGAATTTTATATCTGGGTAATTTTGCAGTGTTAACACAGTGTATTCTTATGCTGTCTTTACTTTAAGTGCCAACTTAAAGGAACAATGCCAACCCATGACATTTATTGCAAAACTCCTCCTGAGCTCTAAGATGCAAACTTTGCTTTCAAACCTGTCTTTTCACTGTATTTGGTGGGGCTGGAATTGCCCAGGTCAAATAATTGACTGTTAAAACCTTAAAGCAAAATATTACATTAAGTGTCAGAAGGAGCAACCTTCTGGTGCAAAAGCAGTGGGAAAGTACTTTGCTGCAAACCCAGCTGCATATCAAGTGAAGTTACTTTTCTAATAGCTCCCAAATCAAGCCACTCTTATTATTTGCATTATTCTGGGATGCTGGATTTGAGATATCTTTGGAAAGATGCGAAGTTAACTGGCAAATCAGACCACGAATGCTGAATTTCTAAGAAGCTAATTGTGTGTACTTAGTATTATCAAGTTAAATTTTGGAACTGACCTTGTCTGCAACATGCTAAGATTTAATTGTGTCATATGGTTCATTAAGGAAGGGTCCATGAAGTCTTGCTGAAACTAGACTGAGTTCCTTTGTGAAGTATATTTATGAAAATTTGTTTACTGGCATTTAGAGGGGAAATTATTTTCTGTCTCCTGTATACTCACTTGAAGGACTGCCAATATCTTGTTTAATACAGGTATAATTCCATTATTTTGACACCAAACAAGAAACAAAATTCCAATATAAACACAGATGTGAGAAATCAGACCTGTTTTCTGCAGATCACGGAGCCACAATCTTCAGCCATGTAAGTCAATGGCAGCACAGTCTTTGACTTTATTTGGGCCAGGATTTTAGCCAGGATACTTTGTCATCCAAGCTTCCATGTAAAAAGTTTCAAAATAACCCACTAAAAAAGGAAAACATCATGGGTAGTACAGTCAGGGTGTATCATTCAAATGGAGTTTAGAGACAGCTCATAAGCCAGAGCACTAAAACACAGCACAGTTGTTTGGATGGTGAGGTCCTTGGGTCTGAAAGCAATTTTTTGGCTTCCTTTGCTGGGGCACTGAGATGTCTCTTTCATTGATAGACTACTTACAGATAATTATTACAAATTATTCCAGTGAATGGAATTAGTGAGACATTAAAGTTGTGCAATTTTTTTCCCCCGCTACCTCTGCCCACTTAGCAACTTAGCTTTATGGATGGTGGTGGTCAGCTACAGGCTCTAAGAATTCTCCCTAAACAGCGAATCCCTCTGCTAAGGAAAAGAGATCATTTAAAATTCATGTGCCACCCGTGTGCCTCCTGGGTACTCCTCCACTCCCCGCAGTCTTAAGTGTTCTGCTGCCACAGGGTCCCAAACCTCCTGGCTGCTCTGTGCCCGGCTTTTTCAGACTTCCAACCTTCCTTATTTGCACCTAAATTGCTACGAATAATAAAACAGCAGTTCAATTTCTTAGCTTTAACAGATGCATCTGACTTCTGCTTTTGTTTCACAGTTTCAGCTATGAATAAAACTAATCAAGGCATGTGAAGAAGCCTTGGGGTCAGAACAGTTTAGAAAAGGGTCACTAATAATCTAAAACTGTGGTCAGAATGTCTGGTTTAAATGTCTGAAAGAGCCATGGGAAGGGAAGGCAATTTTTTTCTGCTCTTAAATTCACATGTAGAAATGTTTCCACTTTAATATCTGCAACTCTTTTGACTTAAACGATCCACAGTTTCTGGAAACAGACTAACAAATCCTGAAATTGGTATTTGGGAAGTGGTGTGATTATTATTCCAGTCTGATCCAAGATCTAAAAGAATTTCTAATTTATCATATCAAGGTTTCCTGATGAGTAGCCATGAGGGAGATTTCAAAGGTCAGGAGAAATGAAATGCAGATTTAAATTCAAATTAATCAGAGACAGACTCCAGACTGGCTTACACATACATGGGTAAACATTCACCATGGACTATATATCACTCCAAAAAATGGAAATGTAATCTAGAATTGAATTTCAGAGCACTGAACAAAATGTAAGCCATAGGAAAAAAGCTGTGGCTTTTTTTGAAGCTGAAAATCACACAGCAGAGACTGGGGAGCAACACAAAGGGAAATGGGTGGACATGACCCCTGAGTCTGCCTGGGCAGTCCTTATCACACACTGGGACAGGGGAAAAGCTGCTCTGACTGATTCTATTGCTAGCCTCAAGGTGGTTTTCCATGATCAGATCCCTGACTTGCTACTTTTCTGGGATTCGTCATTTTTTCAGAGTGGGAAGAGACCTTAAGGACCTGTTGCCACAGCTTCAGGAATGGCTGAGCTGTATCACAAAGACCACAATGCTGACCAGGTCTGAAGCTTAGAGATTTTAAATGACAGCTGTTGAATGTCTGAAAGTTTTGGTCAAAAGTTTGTCAGGCATAAAGAAGCTCTAGTAGATGTGTTTGCTTTATTTAATCCATATATTTGCCCATTAAATAATTCAGAAGGTGTTGTATTAAACAGATTTCAGAGAAAAGTGATGGGAGTGCATTTGCTCAAGCAAGAGCTTGTATAATGAGACATTTCATAAAAAAGCTGGACTTTTAAAGTCAGAATGGATTAAGGGCATGAATTCATGTGTCCCATGAGAACTTATTATAAACTCGAAGGACATTCAGAGACCTTCAGCAAGAAGCAGCTCTCACACTTGGGTTTAATTTTAGTACCATTGCAGTTGTAAATAAATTGTTTTTATAGTTGTTTCAGTGTGAATAAGAATCTTATCTGATCACCCAATTAGCAGTATGGGGGGTTTGTAAAAAACGAGAAATGTATTAGAGATGATTTTGTGCTTTTCTGAACACAAAAAAATATATATCTTTAAAAACTGTATCTTAAGGCTACAAAAAAGAGAATTTAAATTATACTGAATAAACCACTTTGAAAGAAGTCAAATGAGTTTTTCCCTATCTGTGGCATTGTTATAACACAATCAGTTGGACACTGATAACTGCTCATCATATTCATGGCTGATTTCCTATTCTCACACATTAATAATCATATTATGATTATGCTAACTACAGTGTTGCCAAAGCTACAGGAAAATGATAACCTGCCTGAAAGTATCACCTTCAGAAGGAGTGTAAAAGGAAGAAACACAAACTGGAAACTTTCCCATTAGTTCCCAGTTACAGGTGAGAGCCTTTTTGCCCAAACCTGCTGTGGACAGAGCCAGAGCAGTGAGGATGAGGGAGATGGGATCTCCTGCTGCCAGCACCTCAGGCTGGTCTGTCCTTCAAGATTTCTTTTTCAGAGCCTATTTTGCAAAGCAAGCTTCAGTGTGGCTCTTTCCCTGATGCCTCAGGTAACACAGATGCTCTCTTCCCATCCTATTCTATTTCCCTTTCCCCCCTCATTTTCACAGAGACTTCAGCTTTCTTTTGGCCAACCCAGTAACAGGGAAAGCACCCTTCTTAGTGGTGATTAAGTGTAGTCAGTGACTTAAAAACAAGAGAACAACTTTCACTGAGACTGAAAAAAAAAAAGGCTGTATAAAATGGTCACTCTATTTTAATTCCTCTTTGATTTTTCTGTAGCAGAAATAAGTTGTCTCCCCTATTAATTTTAAAAGTGCTTTTGAGCTGTTCAACATTATTCGTGCTTTGGATGTGAGCTACCACTGTTACAGGTGTGTTGAAATTGGGATAGAATAGAATATTTCAGTTGGAAGGGACCCACAATGACCACTTAGTCCACCCAGGCTGCTCTTATATGATGGACTGCTTTTGCTCAGCTCAGGAGCAGGAGACTTTTATGTCTCAGCCATCAGCTGTTCCTGCTGCCAAGGAGACACTTTCCTGCAATTCTTGAGCAAGGTTTGACCTCTGGTATGTGATAGGTGAAAAACAATCACTGATCTGAGGCCTGGATATCATTTGGTGATTCTGCTAATGAAGTAGCATGTGGACAGGCAACAGCTTTCATTAGTTGTCCATTTTTTTCCCCTGCAGCAACTGCTGTGTTTTAGGTTCACAGCAAGAGTTATGCAGGATTGTAGGATGGAGTCTGAGAAGAAGCTTGTTCAGGCACCAGATTGTCTTCTCATCACAAGTTTTGTACTAAATAATGATATAATTAGTTACCATAATGATTTTTATTTTAAAAATATATGATATCATTTATCAACTGCAAACTAATTTCACTTTTTCTGTCTTATGAATTTAAGATTCATGTAAGACTGAGCATGCTGTAAGTGAAAGCAAGTCCTATTTTTACTTAGCCAAAAGAGTATTTGCAGTATGTTAAAGTCATAGTTGCATTTCTTACTGTTCCAAGCCTTTTGCATTGCAGTTGTTAAATGCAAATATATAAAAGTTGCAGTTCTGAGATTTTTAAACTTTTGGTGTTGCATTTTCTTTCTTTCTTTCTTTCTTTCTTTCTTTCTTTCTTTCTTTCTTTCTTTCTTTCTTTCTTTCTTTCTTTCTTTCTTTCTTTCTTTCTTTCTTTCTTTCTTTCTTTCTTTCTTTCTTTCTTTCTTTCTTTCTTTCTTTCTTTCTTTCTTTCTTTCTTTCTTTCTTTCTTTCTTTCTTTCTTTCTTTCTTTCTTTCTTTCTTTCTTATTATTAGCCTAAGATTTAAAGCAGTTTAATGATGTGATGAAAACCAAAATGTCCTTAGTTTGCATTCCCTTTGTTTGGCTGCTGTAGATACAGATCTGCCATCTCTTGCCTTGCACAGGTCACTGAAGGGCAGGGACAATTTCCCTAAGATTTAAGAAGAAGACTAGAGTATTTTAGCACTATCACAGTAAAGAGCAGGAGGTTGTGAAGTTATTGAAACAACAAGGCTTGGTATCTCTAAAGGCTTATCTCTTCTGTCTATCCCAGGGGCATGAAGGGAAGGGGCAGTATAGCATAAGACATTTTTCCCCATCAGCACCCCCCACTCCTGGCTGGGACCACATTTCCAAGCTCATTCTGGTGACTCAGTAATTCATGTCGGTACCCAGGGAGGGATGAAGCCCTGTCAGGGATGAGGCTGATAATTGTTTTCTCTTTGAGGTGCTGAGATGGGGACACCTGTTAATGAGAAAGTTGACCAAGGACACCAGCCCCATTGACACCAACTATTTAGCAGCTGTCAGGCAGTAATGACTCCCAGTCATTCCTATCTGGCCCGGGTTTGAACCAGTAACCCAGAAACAAAAGGCCTGGTATCTCATTACTGCCTCTCCCCGAGCCAGCCCACTCTTTTCCAGCAGATGTCTATCGCATTAGTGTCAAAATCTTGCATTTAAAGGAAGAAGTTTGCAAAGGTACATCTGTCCAGCACCTAAAAGCTCCCTCCTGCACCCAGAAAGTTCTGTCTCAGGCTGCCAGCTGACAGGGAGGTACTGCAGGGTCTATCCCCATCTTGGGCTCCCCCACTCCCACATCCATTTGCCTCCCAGTGCCCACTGTACTTCCAAACTAAAAGTCTTTATTATATTCTTATTAAAAGCACTATGTGTGGCCTCTTAAAATAGCTGGGGGACAGAGGAAGGGGCACCAAATTACAGATAGGTATAAAATCAATTTAAGTGAGCTGAGCTGCTCCCATTTACCCTAAGAGAAGATTCAGCTCACCCAGTGAAAATAAAATGAGTAGGCTTACCTGTCTAACACACCTGATAAGTACAGGGGCTGCAAAATAATCTTCCTCTAAGGACATACATGAAAATATCAGCAGCCAAACCCATTTTGGCTTCAATTTATCAGGAGTGAATCCAGATAGTATTCAGTAGTGAGCACTACCCAAACTCTACCTACAAGCTCCAAAACAACACGCTTCTGGGATAGAAACGGCAATAAAATGTTACCTGAAGACACTACATGCAAAAACAACTCTTCCATCTTCCTCCTTCCCTTCCCCCTGCTTTCAACCTGGCAATGCTGAGCGCTGCCTATGGAAATGAACAGCTCCTGCTCTGGTAGGAACGCTGCTTCCAGCAGGGCTGGTGCTCAATAGTGGGCAGGGTCCCCTCCCAAGCCCCACGGCAGCTTTTCCGGTCTGTCAGGTCAGGTAAGTGAAGCGAGGAACAAAAGCATTGCTGTGTGCAGGAAGGGGAAGGGATGGCAGCAGGGACCTGTGGCTCCCACAGCCCACCTTGCCCCTGCCCCAGCCCCCAGCAGTGAGGAGAGACCTTTGCTCGAGGTTTAAAGCATGGGAAGGGCCGCTGATGTTGGTGGTGAAGTAAGAAGAGAGTTAGCATGCGTCTCAAATTATCTGCATATTAGTGTTAGTATTAGTATTATTACTGTTGTTATTGTTGTTATTGTTATTATTTTTATTATTATACAGTTTGTACGACAGTCACTTCTGTGGTCCCCAGTTGCAGACTCCAGGCCATGCAGGGTGACAGTGACTGCAGAAAGGCTTCCTCTCTGATCAGCAGACCTCTCAAGGATGCCAGACTTGCATCTAGGAATTCTTTGCTCTGAATAATCTGTGCAAGAGCAGCAACAGCAATCCTTCTGTACAGCAAACCATGCAAGATGACGATGTGCTCAGTGATCAGGGGGTAGGAAGGGGAGGTTTACCAGCACAGATCTCACACAGATGCAGTTCTGGGAGTGGTGATGGCAGAAAACAGGCTTGAGGAGCTGAGCAGATCCCAGGTGGCCAAAGGGGCTGGCCCATGTACAGGAGGATCAGGAGACTGATCACTGCTCCCTACTCCCTAGGCACTGTGATGGCTCCTGGGGGATATTTTTATTGCTCCCTGAGGAGTTAGGTCTAACCTAGACACATTGCCTGCCAAAGAAGCTTCCACCTCTTTGTTTTCCTCTCTCTCTTTTCATTACTTGCACAGGGTTTGTGTGGAAATATGCCTCCCAGTTCAGGGAGCATGAAAACTTCCTTTCTCACAGCCTCTCTCCTTCACTATTCTCTGCAGGTGCCTGACCTGCAAACAAAACAGAAGTACCATGTATAGCAGTAACGACTCTTTTTCTTGGCACAGAGAAATTCACTGTGTGGGACTATTCCTAGTCCAGAGATAGACTTATTGAAAGAAGCAGAGTTAAGGTAAAGCTTTGGAAGCTTTATGGGCAGACTGGGCAAAACCTTCTGCTGGTGGCAATGTGTGCTGCTCCCTTGTTGCACTACATCATTTGCCACCACCCTGCCATACTTTCTAGTCCTGAGCCTCCAGAAGGCCAGCCCAAGATCAGAGAGCCACTCCAGAGGGCCCAGCTGGAAGCACCAGGAGGCTTGTTCAGTCCACTGCACATTTTAACAGGCAGGCAACCAGAGCAGAGTATCCTCATCAATAGGACTGCTCCTCATGGATGATGCTGTTGGTGATCCCAGCAATAAGGCTGACCTAAAGAACAGGGGTTAAGCTGCAGGGAGCACATGGGCGTAATAAATTTGCTTTGATTCGCTCTGTTCAGCTGGAACTTTGGTTTCCGGAGTTGTCAATTCTGGGAACTTTCCTGAGCATTACATTCACTTCTAATGAAGGCAAAGCAGGGACTACAACCAATAAGCTCAAATGTGCAAGCAGAACTGATCAATTAAGCCTGGTACATCCTGCATGCTATCAAAATCAATGTACATCATGGCTGAAAAGTAGTATCTGCAAAACAAAGCTCGAGTTGTACCCAAAATGTAAATCCTTGAGTTTGTTTGCCCTGGAAATGAAGAGACTAAAAATAAGATTACAAATATGGGGATCTTTGCTGCTCTGGCTGCTCGGCGCTAGAATGGTTCCTATGTCTGACAGATTATCTCCGCGCCACTAAAAATGATCAGAGCCCTAAGGCAGTTAATTCCTCACTTTCAGAGTTTTACTTCTGCGGCAACAACGATTGCCATGGACAATAAGGCGGGCGGCCGAGAGGGGCGGGTGTGGAGCGGAGGTAAACAACCGCCGGCACATAATGAGCCGTGAATACAAAGGCACGGCAACCTGCTCGCTGGAGAGAAAAGCCCCAGCCAGACCAGCGCTGCTGTGACCCACTGAGCCGTGGGAAAGACTTCATCACACTGGTGACAGAGTGCAGGAAATATAATCACAACCAGCGCCATGCTGGGAAAGGCGCCTCACCCCACCTTGGCAATCGGATCACCCCACACCAGCTGCACTTCCCCTGGGCTCCCGTGGGTGGACACTGGTGTCCTGCCTCCTCTTTATATTCCGGTGGCATCCCTGCTGGTAATGGTGACCCTGTCTGGCAGTGGCAGCAGATGTGAGCAGAAGAGGCAACAGAGTCACCTGCCTCCAGGACCTGCTGTGGTCACCCAGGCCAGGAAGGGGATTTCAGCCACACCAAAAGGTGAACACACTGAGATCAGCTGCTAGGAGGTCTAAAATGACACCCCCTTCCTGCTTGGTTCCCATTTGCAGAGCACATCATGCGGTGCCCAGCCCCACACCACGGAGCTGGCAAGGTGTCAGTGTTCTCAAGGCATCCCCTGCCCAGCACCCAGCCTGAAATATCAGCCCCTGCAAGGGTCACCAGTCCAAACTATGGCCTGAGAAAAACAGAGTAGAAAACAGACCTGCCACTTCCAGAGGATTTTTTACTTTCACACAGGCAAGAGAGACAAGCTGGGAGTGCTACTTTTATATCAGAAGTGGAAGTGTGATTTCCTGGAGGGCTTTCCCTCACTCCGTTCAGTGTGATGGTAAGCGTCTTTTGGAAAAACATGAGTCTGGCTTCAATCCAAAACATCCTCCGAGTTCCCAGATCCCTGATGAACCAGCAGCATAAACACTTGATCTCCAGCCTTTGCTTTGGACTTAATTGTTTTGAAAGGCAGTTGCTATAAGGAACAGAAAGTGATCCTGGAGACCTGACAACAGCAACCTGGGGTCTGCAACATCTCTCCACCAGGATGAGCCCAAGGGGAAGGGCATTTTTTGTTGTCCCTTTTTCCAATCCAGGACAAATTATATTTCATTCCATTTGAAATACTACAGAAGGCAAAGGTAAGGAGTAATGTGTAAAATCACAAGGAAATCCCATGTTTTGTGTATCACCCCACTTCATGTAACACTGTTGCAGTTCTTCCTTGGAAAGACTGATAATGGATTTTGTGTAAGAAAGAAATTTGTGGAGTATTAATTTTTGTGCAGCATGTACTAAAACTGGATGTTGGCACTTAAGCCACTGTTCCTTTAAGCTGTGCTGCTTGACACTATGAATTATTCAGATATCTCTATGATATATAGAAGTGGTGTCAGCATTTTAGGGCATGACTCTTCTCTCTTATCTACTATAAAATCCCAGTGGCTTCACCAAGCTATAAAAGGCAAAATTAGGTCCTCAGCAGCATTGCTGTCTTGCAAGCAGAAAATACTCTTTAACACTGAGTGAAGGGTACCAACAGGCCTTGCTTATAGTAGAAAACCTGGTATTTGTAACTCCCTGGTGCATCAATACATCTAAAAGGTCATTTATTCATTCGGGAATGAGAAATCAGAGTGTAATGAAGATGGGGGATAGTGTAACATTGCCTGTTTTCTCTATTGCACAATTACTCAGGTTGCATTGACCTCATGCTGCTAATAGCAGTGGGCTCATCTGCTTGAATAGCCAGGTGTCTGTGCTGTAGGCAGCAGTGCTGAGCCAGAGCACAGAGCTGTGCCAGGGAAAAGGAGGCTGTATGTGGAGTGGAGGAGCCCAGGATGGCCCAGGGGCTGCTGCATCCCCCAGGACACAGACTGTTCCAGGCAAACCTGTCGAGGTCAGAGGCTGATTGGGCTACAGACACTTGCCATGAAACTGAACAGTCCCTGGGAACAGTGCTGATAATTTTTCTATCCTTGCATTGATTTTTTTTCTCCTGTTTTTAAACCAATGATGTCAAAGACAATTCATTTGAAACTGTTATAAATTCATTGTCAAGCATGGAAGAGCATTCACTCTGCCTCCCCAAAACTGACGGGTTATTAGAGCTGTAAGAGAAACAAGGAAAAATGCATGTGATGTGAATATACTCTTGGCAAAACCAGGGTTTAAATCAGCAGTGACTTAAATGATAGAGGTCTAAATTCCTGGAGTTTCCTGTGCCTTGTCAGTGGGTGGGTGCTGCACATTCAGGAAAGATGCAACTATAAACCAGAAAGTGCTTTTGTCTGGCAAAATAACCTCCTGCAAGTTCCTCAGCCTTCAGGAACCAAGTTCTGTCCCATATATGCAGAGCCCCTGCCCCATGCTGTGAGCTCTGTGTGTAACTCAGGGCAGAATTTGTCCTCAGAGATGCACGCTGAAGTCAGGGTAACTGAGGGCTGCAGTTTTGTGATACCAAGGCAGATGTAAATTCTTACCTTCCATTTCTCCCATCTCTTGTTGCAACACTTGTTGTAGGTATTTACAAAAGGGGTATTTACAAAGGGCAAAGACATATCAAACATTTCTGGCCTTCTTCCCATGTTAGATAGGATGGTAAATATTTTTGGAAGGCATGTAAACCTTAATGCTGCTAGGAAGAAACCAAGAGGTACCACATGGCAGAGAGGAGGAAACTCACCCTATGGGCAAGTTTTTCCCAGTATTCTCATCAGCATCTGGTGTTTGCCACTGGCAGAGACAATACAGGGGCCAGCACTTTGATCCAGTCTGCCTGTCTTTCTACTCCTGCTACTGATTGATTTCTTACCTATTCAGAATAAGTTCTGTCAAATTATTTTCCTGACATACACTTGGATCCAAAATCTTAGTGTCTCTTCTCTTTGTGTAGATGATGGTGGAGGATGTGACAGCTCCCCAGAACATGGCTTCAGCTCACAGGCACGTGGCAATCCTGATGATTCAAATCTTGTAAGTGGAGTTAGGAGATTTTTCTTAATACTTAAAAAGTTACTCTGATATTATATGTAGCCTTCTGACTGCACAATGAAATTGGATCCCCACTATGCACTAAATTAGCAGTGAAACTTCTGCTCTAGTTGTTATGTATGTGTTTCAGACATGTCAATCACCTGCAGCTCCCACGTAGGAGCAGCATTGACTACTCCTTCTTAGGATTTAGCTTCCAGTCCTTTCCCAACGTACAGATTAGGGATGAGGGGAAAAGCCTCCATATTTAGAGTTGCACAAAATGGTTACAAACTTCCATGAAAATTAAGTGGTAGCAAACACTGTGGGTGAGGGGATTTTTATGGGTTTTTTTCTGTTTGGCTCAAACATACCATGTATGCCTACTCTGCAGCTGCCACTAGAAGAGATCTGATTTGGTATTGCTCCATCAGCCCTGTAAGGCTGCCTGCACAGAACAGATCTGGACCCAACATGTGAATGTGCACCTCTTGGGTGACTGCAGGACACTTTGAAATGGACTGGAAAACAGCATTTAAGGCACATCTTGAGAACACACACCTCCCATGCTTTCCTTCAAGGAACAGCTCTTCATCTCTGCTGGTCTTCAGTTTGGATGGTACTCTTTGTAGCAATGTTGAAAGGCTACTGGTTATGCCTTTTGAAAGACCTGTTTTTCTGGCGAGGCAAAGAGTTTGCTGGTCATAACCATAATCCTTCTTGGAATATCCTGAAGTCCTTTAAACAAATTAGTGCATTGGAGAATTTTACTAGCAGTTTCAGGGCACAAAATAAAAAGGCTTTGTGGACATAAGATGAAATCTTCCAGTAAAACATACTATTTTCATAAGGAGAGAGAATGAACTGGATGGCCCAGTTATATTGCCAGAAGCCAGCATTTAGGAGTGCTACATAATCTTCCAAGAGACTGTGTTTTCCTCATTGCTCAGCCAGATGGGCAAATGGAGGCACAAAGGCTTTTCACAGGATGGTTCAGCTGATCTGGGAAAAGAAGGAAGAATGACACAAGACAGTTCTTCAGGTTATTGCTACTTGGAAATGTGTTCTGGCTGAAGATAATGCTTAATCAGGCTGGAAGTAATTTTCCTATCTTGATAGCAGAGTTTGGAGCATTGCTTAGTTTTTGTTACCATACAGCTTTGTCTCAAAAAAGAGAGCTTCCATTGTTGCAATCTGGGAGCTGGATTTCAAAACATTAATCGAGGATTAGGCCTTGGTGCTGATTTATGGGAAAACAGCAGTGCCACAGAGGATATATCCCATGTAAATGATTAATGGAGTATGTGCTCTTCAAGATAGGTCCTTGGTGAATAAAAACTGTATCATGGTCTGGATGTGCAGGCAGCAGTGTGTATTTCTCAGGCTGCCTCAGAAAACCAATGTCTGGGAAAGTCTCACTGGGATTAATCCTGCCCCTCTGCCCACTCCCACACCCCAGAGCGGGCTTTGGAAGAGCCACCCTCTCTGGGGAAGGGAGGGAAGCGGCAGCATAGCTCTGAGCTGTGGTGGTGTCTTCTGTAATACTGACATATCCCTGTAGAGGGAATGCTTTGGTAAGACTTCAATGAGGCTGTGTATCGCTGTGTTCTATCAGGGACCAAATTCATTTTTTGCATCACCTGCTGAGTTCAGGAGTTAACATCAAGAGCATCTTTACCCAGTAGGTTGCCGGTAGTTGTTTTGTTGGGATTTTTTCTACAATTCTTATTTTGCTATAATTCGCTTTAAAATTTCATCCCTGACTGAACAGGGTGGAAATGCCCATCTGATTCAATGTAGGGGATAGGCTTTGATGCTGTCTTACACGAGCATCAAAAGCTTAAGCTAACATGCATATTAAAAGTGTTTTTCACTGGCAGCTTGCAGAAGGCCCCATGGCCAGATGTAACAAGAGGGAATCCGTAGCGTGTTGTTTATCAACTCCTTCTACACTTCATCTAAAACACACGAGGAAATCACAATGCCTTCTGAACAACACCGGGAAATAGGGTCACAGACACTTTCTGATACCTCTTCTCTAGCACAGCTGCCTTGCCTTTCCAAAATGAAGGGATTTTCTTCTACTGCACTGCAAGGTCCACCTTGAAGGGAAGATGAGGGTGCAGTACAGGTGATGATGCATCATGTCCTCTTTATTCAGGTCACAGTCACTCAGACCATTTGCCATCTGGACACCTGGCAGCTTCAATGCCATTTCCTGAGCACACAGGCCTCTGGGTGCCCAAGCACAGCAAGTCACCATCCCTCAACAGCCACCTGGGCACCAGAATGGCGGCACTGACAGTGAACACCTTGTGGATGGCATCAGGGTGGATCTGTGGTGTTAACATTCCCAAAAGCACAGACATACCCACTGAGTACTGAAAGCAAGTCTTAATCATCACAGGGACTTCCTCTGTGGATATTAATAATCTTCTTACTTCCTCTGAGGAGCCCCCCTGTCTGCTGAGCTCAGTTTCTACAGAAACATCAATAACGCTCAAACTTTGAAAGCTTTCACCTATGAAAGACAGCTTTTCTTGGGAAAGGGATGAAGCAAATATCAGGTGAGCCCAGCAATAAACTGCCCAGGCCAGGCACTGCCATAGTGTAGCTTCACCTGTGTCTGTGACACAGCTGCCAGAGGCTTCTCTCTCTTTTTGACTTTGGTCAATGTTAAACAATAGTTCTGCAATATCCCCCTGCTCTGCTCCTTCTTCCCCCGGCCACTGGCCAGGGACCTGCTAGTCAGATCAGCACTTGGGAGGGTCTGGGAGAAGCACTTTCCTCTTCCTGTGGGGAAGGATATGATTAAAACCTTGTAAATAAAAGGCTTGGCTCAAAAAAATGCTTGGGTGCCTTCTGGACAGAATGCAGCCATGATCAGTGGCTCAGGGTGATGAGAAGCAGGAGGTGGGACACAGTGTGATGCCATGCCACACTGGCTGTGGCCTGTCTGCCCCAGACCCCAGGAGCAGTGACCTCTTGGCACAGACACCTGCTGGTTTCCATGTCCTAAGGGCTAACTGAGGTGGCAACCTCAGGAAAGCCTGACCAGCCACAGCCAGGATTGCACCTTCTGAAGAACTGTCACCAAGGTGGAACCCAGGTCAGAGCACAGCTCTGGTCCTGGGTGGTGCCTGTCTTACCTGCTCAGAGCCATGCCTCTTGAAAGGAGCAAGCAGGCCTCACCACTGGCTGTACAATGTGATTCCCTTCTCTCTAGGGAACTACCCTGATGTGGGTCTGTGCTATGGGAGAACTGTCCTCTTCACATCTTCAGATCTGTGCTGTGTGCTACCAAGAATCCACCTGCAAATCCCACGTGAAGTGAACCAGTGTCTGTGCTCTGTCCTAAGCTCCTCTTACCCCTTTGTTAATAAATGAGGGGATGAGCTCCTCCAGAAGAAGGGAGGGTCTGCTGTTTTGCTTTAGTAGGGAAAAGGCAGTTGTCTAGTTTGCCAAGGGTATGTCTGGGCTCAGAAACCCAGCAACATAGACTTGTGCAGAAAAACAGGAAGAAACTGCAGCTTTACCAAGAATGAGAAAGATAACATCAAAAGGCAGAAGTTGCAATCCTCCATCCCTCTCTGTTCCGATATTCCTTCCATGCACAGGCCATATGCTCTGCATCCCACGCTCTGGCATCGTATTTGATTGTCTCTTTATAGCTAGAGGGTGTCTTGACCAGCTTTCCAGTGTGGTCAGAAACCTGATGTTACACTGGATTAACCCTGGAGTCAAACCATTTACTCAGGTTCCTAAGGAACACAAAGCTGGCAGCTCCCTGGGGCTTTTTAAGGATACTCATGCTGTGTCCTGGTGTACCTTTTGTTTTAACAATGTGATCCTGGCCAAAAAGCAGCCCACAGAGAGATATCATAGCCCAAGGAAAAGTGCATTAGACTGAAACTCAGGGGATATGATGCAAAGATATAGGAAATCTGCCACATGTTGCCTAGGAAATTCACTTTATGAACTTTCCATGCCCTTTACTTGGTTCTGTCCGGTGTGTGCATTAGTTGAGGCTGGAACCTCAGCCTCCTGACAGTAAGGACGACCAGAATTTGTGACGATTTTACCGAAGAATAAGCATTATCTGCGACTTCAGGGCCGTTTCCTCCCGCACCACTGAGGTATAAAGGAATATGCCGTTCTCGGGAGCAGAGAGGTGGCAGGGATGCTGGAGCCAGCTCTTTCAGCCTGCCGAGGCAGGAGGGACCCACGGACGAAGGCGGCCACCCCAGAGAGAGGGTGGGCAGCGGGGCAGAGAGAAGCAGGGAAGGAGCCCGGTGACAAAGCCCTTGGCGGGGGCGGCAGCAGCGGAGATGTTCCGGGAGATGCCGCTCCGCTCGCAGCCCAAGGCGGCCGCCCGTGGCTCCGGCTCCCTCCCCGCGCTGGGCAGAGCGGGACCGGGGCCATTTCGGCGCCGCTTCCCCGGGCCGCCCGGCAGGCGCGTTTTCCTGCCTGTCCAACCCCACCCTTTCCCGGGATGGTGCTCTCTCCGGTACCTTTTCTTTAAGAAAACCTGAGGAAACCCATCTGGGAAAAAAAAAAAAAAAAAAAAAGGCAAAAAGCGGGGTGGAAGCCCCGGGGGGGGCCAGCGGTGAGCCAGCACGGCCGCGGCGGGCAGGGCATGGCAGGGCACGGCGGGGCGGGCGGAGGGCGGGGGGAGGAGGGAGCGGCCCCGTCCCTTTGTACCTGCCGTTCGAAGGCGCCAGGCGGCCCCGCATTGGCTGCGGCGGCCGCGGCTCCCGTAACCCGAGCCGGCGGCGGGCGCGGCGCACCGGGCCCGGCCAGCGCCCAGCCCGGCAGCCAAGGGGCGGCTCAGCGCGGCTCGGCTCGGCTCGGCTCGGCTCCGCCGCCAGCAGCCGATTCTCCTTCCCCGCCGCTCGGCTCGGCTGGGGCAGGGCCGCGCCGCCCTGCCCGGCAGGAGGTGGGACCAAGCCGCGGCGCTGCCGCCCCCCTCCTCCCTCGCTCTCTCGCTCCCTCCCTCCCGAGGGCTGAGCCATTCCGGGAAGGCGCCGGCTCCCCCGCCGCTCCTCGGCAGCGCCGCACCGGCATCGGCCGCCACCGCACCGGGCTCGGCCCCGCGTCGCCCCAGGGCTGCGGACGCGCACCGGCGGAGCGGGGCAGCGGCGGCGGGTGCGCGGTCCCCGCGGCGGGCAGCGGCGGGCGGCGGGCGGGCGGGAGGACAAGTGGACGGAGCGCCCGGGAACGGGGGAGCGGCCGCCGCGTAGTTGTTTTGCCCGGGGTAAGTTGGCCGATCCCTGCGGAGGCTTCGCTTGGAGGGTGCAGCGCTTGGCTCCCGGCTCCCTGTCGCCCCCAGCCTCCGGGGCAGTGGGGGCGCCTTTTTTTATTTCATTCCCCCCCTCCCCCTTTGGTTTGTGTTTTCATTTTATTATTATTATGGGGTCTGTGGGGAAGCAGAATTTCCAGTCCGGCATTGCTCTTCTTTCTTGTCCAACGCTCAACGGAGAACTATAATATTTCTTCCCCGAGATGCTGCAGTGATTTTTAGTTCTAGGAAATCAGGCGAACAAAATCATCCGAATAACCCGAACCATTTGTTACCCTGTGAGAGCGAACGCAGCCCAGGCACAGATGATGGCAAAAAATTCCATGGAAGGGTCTAAAGAAGACCTGAGCAAAATTTCGGAAGAGGAGATGCTGAGATGGAGCAAGGAAGAGCTGGTGAAAAGACTGAGGAAAGTGGAGAATGAAAAGATGAACTTAATGGTGGAACACGGCAACTTGATGAAAGACGTGAACCGGCGGCTCCAGCTCCACCTGCACGAGATCCGCGGGCTGAAGGAGGTGAACCAGAAGTTGCAGGACGACAACCAGGAGCTGCGGGAGCTCTGCTGCTTCTTGGACGACGACCGGCAAAAAGGCAAGAAGCTGTCAAGGGAATGGCAGCGTTTCGGGAGGCACACGGCCAGCGTGATGTGGAAGGAGGTGGGCATGTACCAGCAGAAGCTGAAGGACCTGGAGGCGAGGCAGGAGACCCTCCTGCGGGAGAACGTGGAGCTGAAGGAGATGGTGCTGATGCTGGACGAGGAGCGGAGCGGGGCCGGCTCGCGGAGCTCCATCGACAGTCAGGCCAGCCTGACCAACCTCAACGGCGGCTCGGCCACCAGGGACGTGGGGGACGGGAGCAGCACCTCCAGCACGGGCAGTGCGGGCAGCCCCGACCACCATCACCACCACCTTCACCACCATAAGGCCGGCGACAGCAAGGCCGGGGCCATGCGGAGGTCTATGGATGACCTGTCCGCGCCCCTTCACCACAGGAGCATCCCGAACGGCCTCAATGGTGAGCCCCTGCCCTCCCCTGCCCCGCCCCGCCCCGCTGGCCCCGCGCCACCACCCCCGGCATGTCCGGTCCCCCTTGGCGCTGGGGTGAGGGACTCCGGGGAGGGGGGTCCTGGCCATTCCCAACCCTGTCCATCCATGGTGACCTCTGGCAGAGCAGTCCCGGGAGCCGGGGAGGGGCACCTGTGTGCGGGGTGTGTGTTATCAGTGCGTTAACTGTGTCATCGATGTCCTGGGCTCAGGGTTGGAGTCTCTTTTATCTCCAGCAGGGTTGGTGTTTGGTTTTGTTTGTTTGTTTGGGGTATTCTATTTTGACAAAAATCAGCCCGAGTTTTCAGGGTTAAATAAACACTGATTTCTCCTCTTTCTCTCCCCCTTTAAATATTTTGTTTATGTTTGGCTTGTTTGAGTGCTAGTTTGATAAGATTGATAAAAACGGGATGAGATTTTGGAAGCATCTGATGAAAGTTCAGGTTTGTCCCACAGAGCATCACCTGTTAGCTCCACAAGCTCTCAGGGCAGCCTGGCTATGAAATGCTCAGCAGTTTTGGAGAGGGGCAACTCGGCTTTCCCCTGTCTCCACTTCAGAAAGAGGAGAGAAGAGATTGTTTGTAGAGAAGAGATTGCTCTCGAAGGGACGCTGTACTCAGGATTTTGTTCAGGCTAGTCATTGAAGTTAGAAACAAGCTCCACAACGAAATCGTGCCAAGCCTCCTCTGGCAGTTCATATTCGAGCAAAGTTTCTCCTGTTGTCTAATAGTGATCAGGCATTAACATAATATTGGAATATCTTTAAAATGGAGATTAAAAAAAAATCTTTTAAAACCAACAAGACCAAATACATGACTTTTAGAACGTGTGGTCAAGAGGATTCAGTAGGAATCAAACCAGGCAGCAATCTAAAAACTTCTTATATATAAAACTACTTTTAATGTTCTTAATCCTCTTTTCCCACCAGAGAGGGCTATTTTCTTTGTGGGGTGTCCTTTTCCCACCTCTAAGCACCCAGAGGGGGATGGAGCCCCAGAGGTTGGTTCTGATTGATGTCAGCAATGGATGTGCTTACCAGATAGCCATGCTTTCAGCTCCCAGAGCTTTTTTTTTTTTTTTTTTTTTTTTTTTTTGTTTTTTTTTGTTTTTTTTTTTTTTTTTTGTTTTTTTTTTTTTTTTTTTTTGTGATTTGTGGCAAGTCTTTATGTCCCAAGAGACCTGAGGGCATGGAGGATTGATCATCTCGTTTCACAAGTGTTCATCCATGAATGTGCTGTTTGCAGTCCTGTTGCCTCAGTGTGTGTCTCAACTCACGCTGGAGATGTTCTGGCCACCTTGCCCAGTAGTCAGGGATTGTTGGTTTCAATCAGGGTAGTCAGGGATTGTTGGTTTCAAGGGTGATCCAGTCACCAGATGGTGCATATTACAGCAAACATCTTTAAATTTTTGGTGTGGAATTTTTTAATCTCTCTCTCATAGAGCTGTGTAAATCAGAAGTATGTGGTTTGTAAATCTGCAGATAGCTTCTGCTCTTGACGTGACTTGAGTTTATTTTCATAAAGCATTGCTTCTCCACGGAGGCTTGAAGAGCACATGACAGGTATTGAACGTGCTGTTACTGTTATGGAAGAGAAGGGCTTCACAGTTCTGGTTTGTGAACCTTAGACCGTGTCCCTTTTAGGTATTGGTAGCTGAACGGGACAAAGCTAGTTGAATTAATCTGTTAACTCAGGGCTCTTGAGTATACAAAACATAACCAATACCTTAGAACTGCCCCTTCAGTCCGGGGTGAAGACACAGTGGGATGCTTCACCTGGGATTCAAAGTCCCCCCTGTCAGCACAAAGAGGGAAGCCTCTGCTTTCAGAGCTCGGTCCTCATCGCCCTCCTCAAGCGCTGTGCGTGGGACTGCCCAGCAGCATCTTTTGGAGGGGACTGAGAACCGAATCTCATGTCCTACCGTAGGGTAAGTAGGAAAGGGAGGGTGACCATCTGTGCACACGTGCTTCCATGCGTGCCTTTGCACACCCCTTCTCATTTCCTCTGTCGGAAGGATGGCTATGGGCCGTTTCAGACGTGACCTTTAGGTTTTAGTGACTTCTGTTTCTGGGGTGCCTGTGGAAGGTGGTCTCTTTGGAAAGAATTGAAGCTCTTTCCTGTGAACCAGTGCGACTTCATTTCTGAGGGTGCAACGGAGATGATCAGCACTTTTAAAGCTAATAATCCTTGTAAAGATGTAGACAAGCCTGATCTCTCCACTTAGGTAGTGAAGCCGTAAAATGACTTGAATAGTTGTCATTCTCAGATAGCATCGGTATTCAGCAAGGCCATTTCCCTGACTGTGCCTTTGGAAATGCCTCTCAATACATATGCAAATGCAGGGCTTATCAGGCCCCTTTTTTGACTGACAGCAAGAAATCTGGGAGGGGTGTTTGCCTGGGACCAAGCAACAATTCTGTTAAGCCTGTGACGGTGTAGAGGAGCAGGGCAGGAGCAGGTGAACATGAAAAAGTGAGTCAGGTGGGTGGTGGAGCTGTCACTGAGCAGCCCCGCAGTGAGCATCCTGCCGTGTCTCCTGCTCCTGTCCCTGCCTTCCGTGTGTGCAGCCGAGATCTCAGCCTTTTGTACTGTCTTCTTGGTGATTTTTATTTTCCTCAGGAATAAAACAGAAGGAAGGCAGAGGAAAAAGAGTGTGTGGCCTTTCATTTTTTTGTTGTAAGCTTGAGTCTCGTTTGCTGTTGTCTCATGTCTTTAAAGTGCTGGAGAACTAACCAGAGGGTGAAACAGGGACTGCCCGGCCAGCTCAGCTGAAACTGAAATGAACAGCCCTGTGTGCTTTCTTAGGGAGAGGAGGTGGCTGAAAGGGATGCAGTGCAGAATTTAGCATCTGTAGTAAGCACTCAGCAGAAGCTTTGGACACCTGGTGGGAGCAAGGTTGTTACTTCTGAGCTGCTTGCTAGAGTATTTTTGCTTATGGAAAAACTGGAAAATCCTGAAATTGGGAGCTGGAAAATGCAGATCTCTACTGCCCCTGCTAATGGTATCTATTGAGCTTCACTTGTTAAGTGCTTTTCTAAAGGAGTCAGGAGTATGGTAGCTGTTAAAACACTTGAAGGAAGGTAGTGTGCAAAGGTGGGTTAAATGTTTCTCATTTTCTGTTCAGCAGTCCTTGGAAGTGAGTTGTTGAACCAGGGCTTGATTTATTGGCCCCAGTGACCCACCCCAGTGTGAGGTGATGAACTCTAGATTTGTAAGGTGAATTCAGAATAAATGGCATAAGTGTAAAAAACGACTCCAACCCAACCGGTGGTCCACCTTTTCTTTAGTTTTCTGAAGTCTATTTACTTCTGCAAGTTGTCTTTCAGAAGCTGATGATTAATTATTCGCTCATGGAAGATAAGATAATAATTATAACATAGTGTGGAAATGGCTAATACTAGATGACATGTAATCCTTCTTGTTCTCAAAGTGAGAGGTATGGCCAATCTCTGTGTGCACAGGGACCTGGGCTGTGAGCATCTCCAAATTGTCTGATGGAAACTGGCCAGTTACCTCTGTAATGACATGTCACAGTTCAAAACCTACCCGGATGTAGGACAGAAATTGAGGCACAGTCACTATGTGAGTGCTTTGGCTTTCCTTTTTATGCATCGATCTCTGTGTGCACACACAATCTTTCTGTCCATCCAGCTTTAGACAGCTCTGTTGAAGCAGCTGCTTGGCTCCTGAGGGAATTAGGTTTGAAAAAGAGAATTAAAAAAAAAAAAAAGGCACATTTAGTGGTATTGATATTAACATGACCTGGGGGAAGAAAAAACCCTCAGGTTTATTCCCACAGGATATATCCCTGGACTGTGAGGTATGTGGGGGCATTGGGAGGAGTGACTCAAAGTTCCCTGAGGCCAGGGCAAGGGCTTCCACCGGTTTTAGCCTTATCTAGATCTCACTGGGATAACTGTTCATCCATCTTCGAGCCCGGAGGCATACAGACTCAACTGGTGATGTGTCCTGGACAAAATCCTGTGCATACAGGCAAAGCATTCAGGCTTTAGTTTTATTTCACACCCATCAACTGAAGTTGTCATTAGAACTTCACCTTCCACTGAAACTGTTTGCTCTAGGTTCCCAAAATGGACTGGGTGGTTTCCAGCATCTCTGACTTTATTCCAGTTGGGTGAAATGTTAATTCTGATGTTTTGTTTTTATAAATGATTGAAAATATCAACAATTAAAAAGTGGTCAGGAAGGCCCAGAAAAAAGCTGTGGGTACAGCAGAGAGCCTTTAGTAGCAGAGATATTAATCTGTGGCCTCTTGTTGCTGTCTTCTCCAGTGAAAGAAGAATGGTCTCTGGGTGAGGGGGTGGGAAGATCTCTAGTTCTATTGATTCCCACTTGTAGATGTCCACATATTTACCTGGAGGGTACAATATATTGCAGTTAAAATGGTGGCAGAGAGAAATGGCTGTTCTCTGTGGGTTGGTATTGATTGGTAATGCAGCTACCCTGTGCTTACTTCTTTTCTTCGCGTACCCTTAAGGCCAAAATACTTTGGTTTATTAGTGTTTTAATAATCAATATACTTATTATTTATGATGGCATATTTATGAGGCCTTTGAGATGATAATATGTAGGGGCAGAAGCAAAATATGAGGTTCATACTATTTAATTTGAGATTATCTCCAGTAAAGGCTTTAACATCTGTATTCCCTTGGACATCCTTTATTGGCCATGTGGAGAAAGGCACTTTAGTGTGATGATTTATGTGAACTATGCATCAAAGAGAGCAGAATTGTATGCTGGTTGTGCTCTTTCTCTCTGCTGATGAGGAGCAAGCGTGGTCAGCTCATTCACATGCAACCATCTAAAGCCAGATGAGATCAGCCCTGTTCCAGGTCCTGTGATGACCATTGTCCACTTTTGCAGTGCACCTGTCCTAGCTCTGGTGAAAGAGAGGAAATTGCCTTTCTCAGCAACCTTCAGATGTCACCCCCTTATAATCCCACACTGCATGGGCAGCCCAGGTCAGAAAAAGTCCCGTTCTCTGTGCTGGGGACCTCTCAGAGCTCAGTGGCTCCTGCCAAGCTTAAGTGGTTACTTGACCAATTATTTTCTTTCTTATATCAAGAGCACTTTTCATCCTTTGGAAACGGCTTTAATGTTGTTTTTTTAATACTGCTGTTTTAAATGTGTTGGTATTTTTGGTGCTGTAGGCTGTTACATACAGACTCCTTGTGATTAAGACAGGAAATCTGCTCTGGGGTGGTACACTAGATAGATGTAAGACCTCTGGAGAAACACCTGTTTCCATCTCTGCTGTAAGTTCAATGTGTTCTGCTAGTTGGCTTATGAATGCTGAGGTCTCAGGTAGGAAGGGTACAGCTTGAGTTTCTTGTAGCCAGTAGTCATTGGCCACTCATTCAAAGGACTTCCATGGAGTGCTTCATTTGAGGCATCTTTGTCATTGTCCACTCCTGCCTTCTTGCTGGGGCACTGCCTGTGTGCCAGCCTGCTTGGTTCCCAAACTTCAGGGTAGCTGGTGTCCCTGAAAACAAGGCTCAGGATGCTTAAATTAAAATTAGGCCATATCTGGAAATATATTCTCCATGGTAATGTGTTCTAATTTTGTTTTCCTCTTGCGTATTATATAGAGATATCTTATTCTCAGCTGTCCTGTTGAAGGAAAAAAACTTGTATTGATTAAAAGACAATTTTCTATGGGCCTTTGATGGAATTATCCACTTACTCTCATTGAAAGCAATCAGAATAAGGGAAGTAGCCTGTGTTGGTTACATGTAAATGATTTGGTCCTCTGGAGACATTTCATCAAATAAAGCTGAGGATCAAATTAAATGGTGATCTAATGAAGTGGCAGGCATGGGAGCCCAAAATGCAGCCCTGGCGGGTGTTACACCTGATGTGTGTGTGGAGATGAGAGGCATGAATACCAACACTGACAGAAGCATTGCATCTGAAAGCTGAAGGGTTAACACTTTGTGGGGACAACGGTGCCTGCATCCTTGCGACCTTGGGGATGCTGGAGGCCTGCCCTGGGAGGCATTGGGCTTTTTATCTGCCCCACAGCATGGCTGTGGTCTTGCTTGCATCTCACACAGACATTTCCATGGCAGGGTCTACTGACATTGTCACTCCAGACTGCCCTTGCAGCATCCTTCTGTACTGGGGCTGCCCTTTGGAGATGCTCTGGGAACAGAAAAATGGACAACAGCTGATGGTAGGTGAGATGGGTTGAGGTGCTTAAACTGGCAAAAACATCTGGTATACATCAGGTGTGGAGTGAGGCTAATGAGAAACATCTAAGCCCATTTAAAATTCAGCTAAAATGCTTGAACCCAGAAGGCTGATATTCTTTCCACATACACATGCAGGCCTTAATGCATCCCATTGCAAAACACACAGCACTGCTCGCCTGGAACAGGGAAGGTTTGGGGGTTGCGCATCCAGTTTTCCTGCGAATTAGCTGCAACTGACTGGGTTTGCTTCTGCATTCTGTATTTTTAACCTGACTTTTTGTCTGCCAGCCAGAATTCATCCTGCCCTGTCGCCAAATGTCATCATCCCCTTGTGGTTAACTTGCTGCAATTCATGAAACACTTGGCTGCCATAAATAGTTATGTGCAGAGGTTCCTCTGCACGCGGAGCGGGCAGAGAGGCGCAGGCAGCGCTGCTAGGCACTCGCACACGAACATGTCCACCAAGAGAAAGTTGACCCACTTCTGCAAATAGATAACTCCTGGCAGAAAAAGTAACACTGTCTCAGAGAATCTATCTTCCCCTTGCCTACTGAATTGTGAAGCAAAAAGCAAGCCAGCTCCATCTTCTGAATTAGCAGTGATGTGAGCAGAGTACTCCCCATTGAAACCAGGGTGCGTAAATCGGCCCTTGATCTGAGGAGGGCTTAAAATGGCCACAATTTGGTCGTGATTTTTTTTTTTTTTCCAGTATAATGAAAGCTTTTGTTAGTGAAGGAGGTACATGGGGTTCAGGACTTAGCTGCTCTTAGGCATTAGGAAACATTTATCACCATGGCAATTGAACGCTGCTGGGCAGGTTATTTTGAACACTTTTCTAGTGACTCATGTCTGGGTCAAAACCATTTATGCCAGGTTACTTTAGCCCCTGTACATACAGGTATATCTAGTCTTCCTTCCCTTAAATTGTTTCTTACCTTGCTATTTTGCTTCTCTCAGGGAACTCATTGCTTGTTCTGACTTATGTTTATGTCTCCAAGGTGGTGGTGCCAAGTGTTCACCTTGCTCAGAGCCTCTTCTGTAAAGGGTCTTTGTGACCTAAAGTCCTTGTGAAGTAGATTACAGCTTAGTTTTGACTGGCTTTGAGACTTCATGGATCTTGCAGTGAGATTGAAGCAATCCTAAATCTGATGTGAGTTATCTCATTGTCTGCTCGGGCTCTGCTAAGGGCTTGTAGGATGGGATGTCTCCTGTTTGCCTGGGGTGGCTGTGGTGGGAGGGCTGTCTGCAGCAGAGGGAGCACCGTCGGTGAGTGTCAGGCTTATGGCATCAGGGCTTTGGCCAGCTGTACACTGCAGTCGCAGGGTGACACGCTAGCTGTCTTCTGTGGTTGTGTCAACGCTGGCTTGCTGGCAGAATTAGTTCAATCAAAGCTGGAGTGCTCTGAAAAGCCCTTCAGACTTTGCTCCATCCCTGAGCTCTGTGCAGTGATACTTAGGACTGCATGCTGCTGCCTTTCCCCCCATTTCATCCCAAACTCCTCTGCTGCTGGGGTTTCATTCATGTACAAGAAGGTCAGCTGCATTTGAATGTCTGTGCGAGATGAAAGATGAGGTGTGTGGAGCAAATGGATGGAGTAGGGCTCAGCCTGGGAAGCAAGAGGAGATACTTAGCTGCTCTTTCAAGCCATCTCCAGGACAGTAAGATCAAACCATCTCCAGGGGTGCCTGTGCCTGGGGGTTTGACAGCTCTGTCTGACCCGTCCCTGCATTCCCAGGACAATGAGAGTCCCCCGCGTGTCCTGCGGGGAAGGCTGCAGAGCAGCTGCCTCTCTGTCCTTGTGCTGTAGAAGATCCATGAAGAGGAAAGAAGCAGGCAAAAGGCCTACTTAAAGTAGAACAGCAAAACCAAACCATTGTTTTAGAAAAGGAGAAAAAAGACAGCATTTCCAGTCCCCAAAGTGTAATATTTCTATGGAAATAGCAGGAAGAGGCTTGCTGTCAGTCTCTGATCTAGTGGGACTGACTAGATTTTGTTTGTTCTTCCCCACATCTTCCATCATCTCTGGATCATCTGAAGACAGCTTGCTGTGCATCACAAATGCACGATTCCTGGTTTCCGACTTTTGATTGAGTGCTAAGCAGTCTCTGGAGGACTGGCATCTATCTTTCATCTGCAGTTTTTTACTTGCTAAGGTACATTTCTCTCACTCTATGACACTTATTGATAATGCCTTGTCCTTTAAATGCCACTTCTGTTACACTCTGCTCCTGGCTGTGACTTTGTATGAGGCCATGGACTGTTCAGTGCTGTGGTACATCTCAGTGGCCAGTAAAGTTACTGTGGGACACTGTTGGACTTGAATGAAATTGAGACTTGGACTCTTTACACTGGCTTTAGTTTGTTTTTTTGTTTTTTTTTTTTTTCAAAGGAAATCCAGAGTGTCTTTAATCTCCAAGAAGGAAAGTAATCTGTTTTATTTAGGCAATGTTCTGCTTGATTTTTGTGTTGCCAGAGGACTACTGCTGGTTATATACATGCAGGAATTTACCATTTCCATGTTGATGTTTTCACTGTTCCCCCCCCCCACCTTTTTTCTTTTTAATAGGATCTAATAGAATAGGTTCCAGGACAATCTACATAAAAGTCTACTGTTTTATGCCAGAATAACATCATCAGATGCTAACAGAGCATCAGTAATTAAAAATAACTAATTTTGGTTGATGTTGAATCTTTTCCAGCTCATAACAAAGGTGTTAAGAAAATCTTATTTTAATGTACAATCTTAAAGGGCTATTGTGATACACAGTATTCTTTTGTCTTCTTGGTTTCCTTTTCTTATCTCCCTTACTGGGATTTGCAGTCTCATATTTATCTATTTCCCAGCAGCTGAATATAACTTTGATCTATGCTTTGGATCTACGGAGCTTTTAATCCCTTTCCACTGAGTTAAAAGCTTGTTTGCTGTTGAATGTGATACATAGTTACAGGTTATATGATCTTCAGCAGCGGTTCATGCATTGCACAGGGATGGCACATTGTGAAAAACTGATAAAATGTTCCCTTGTTCATTTTCGTGATTGCAGCTGAAACCCAGCGTGGGATTGAGTCAATCATTCACTCCTGGTCAAACTGCTGATACAACTGTCCTTTGCTGTTACAAATACCTCGACACTTGCTTGCTTTATTTCAGTTATTCATTCATTTCTCTGTGATTCTTATTTTTGAGGCTACAAACCAGCTGAGTATTTCAGTCAGTGCAGCAGCCTTTCCATATTTCAGTTCTGCTAACATTTAGAGGGTTTTCCTTTTCCATCCTTTTAACACCTTGTAAAAATAGGAATCCATTTTTAAAGCCTATGTGTTTATTCCTCTTTGATGTCTTGAAGCATGATAATACATGCCTTGCTTGTGGAGATCTTCTCTTCTGGAGTGGCTGCAGCTTCCACTTCAGGAGCAATAATGGTTTCTGCGGCTCTGTCCTCCAGGCCATGTGGATGTAGCTGCATGTGTGTGACTGTGTTCAACCATCTTCTGAAAGTTGTTCTTTTTGAGTTTTGGTGCCGCTGATTGCTTACTGCATTCTGAGCAATTTAGCTGAAAGTCTCTCCCATGCTTGTCTCCTGACCTCTTGTAACAAAATGCAGTCCTCTTTTTATGACATCAGTTAAGACTGTATTGTTTTAGATGTAAGCTTTAAAATAACAAAAGGATGGATGGTTCTGCAAGTTAGAGCACTGAACTGGGACTCAGATTTGGAGTGCTGTCTCATTGTCACATGGCTTTCTGGTGTAGTCTTTTAGCTAACTTATGTGATTTGCGGTTCTCCTTTTATACAACCAGGATAATATATTTCCTTTGTCTTGTCCAAGTTTATTGTGGTGCTCAACAGAATTAGACCCTTACCTCAAACGGGGCCTCTGACCATTGCTATGATACCAGTGATAACAAATAGGTTTTGAGTTATACTGAACTAGCAAGGAAGGAGACATCTTTAGAGTAACTCCACACATTTCTAATTCCCAGTTTTGAAGCTGCTTCAAATCCTGTTTCAGTTTTACTGGGATAAAAGCACTTCACATGTTGTGTTGCTTCCCTCTGTACTGTATATACTTCTTGGAACCACAGGATGATGAAGTGTGATCAGTCTCTCGCCACTATAAAAAAACAGAAACTTGTCAAATAATAATTTTCTCAAATGAGAAGATGAGCAAAATTAGATAAAAAGTAGGATTTGCCTCTCCACAAGCACAGATAAGTGCAGAAAGATGCTGCTGCTGTTGTCACAGCGACAGGTTACCTTGATACCTTTCAGAGAGTGGACACAGCATTTGTTGTTATTTCAGCTCATCCCATCTATGTTGCCCAGTTGAATGTCATGTTATATATGTGTATTTAAAATGTTTATCTGTCAGCCTGGTACAGTTTTGACTGAGGTGAAGAATCACAGCTGTGAAGCAGAAGTGTCCTGCTTGTCGTGTTGCTCCCCATGTCACTGCAAAGCAGTGGTGTCTTTGCTGTAATTGCTGAAGGCACTCTTCCTCTTTCCAGTTAAATTCTTACCTGATCTCTTGATTGCTTTATTTCTGATGCTGGTAATTTGGTAACTCCTAATGAGTCCTGACTGAAAAGTCATCAAAGTAATTCTTGGGTGTGAACTCAGAGTTTCTTAACCACATGGGCTTTTATTTCCATTTGCGTGGTGGAATTGGGAGGGAGGATCTATTTGTCAGCGTATCACTGACGTGTTAGCAGGGTGACAAGACCACAGTAACTCTTCCTAGGCAATTATGTATGAAAGGTTGTCAGTATGAGTAGTATGGGAAGTTAAAAGCTTTAATTTTCATTTAGAATTGAAGCCCTAATTACTTTTCACTCCCACAGCTCATAAAGACCATGCTTCAGCTTCTAGTTGACCAAGAAAAAAAGGGGAGGGGACATCCTTTATTTCAGACTTTTTTTTTGCAAAATTTTCATGAAAAACCAGTTTTATGAGTCACTGTTCTTTGTATAAAAGATGATTACTGGGGTATGAACCTCAGAAAAGTGACATTTTATGACTTTGCCACTAGCCACACAATTTTGCTTTCTCTCTTTTCAATTAGTTAAGTTAAACAATATCTCAGTTTGAAAGGACTAATTTTATTCCTGTTTGTTGTTTGCCTTATACACTAATTATTTTCTCTATGTAAAGCTAAACAGCAGAGAGGGGAAGAGAAAGGATCATCCCAAATGAATGCTCTCTAATTTTCAAAATGATGGGTGTAGATCCTCCGGGGTTAAGTGAAGTGTTGTATTCAGTCACATCCCTCACTTGCAGTGTAGTAAGGAAGAGAAACTGGATCACGCAAATCCTTTTGTGAGCCCCAGGAGCATAATTAACTTCTTCTGGAAATTTGTTCTTTAAAAACACAGCCCTCTAAACATCAATGTTTTTTAATCTGTGCTTAAAAGTAAAGCTATGTTTTTATCCACTTCTGTGTGTTTTGTTATTGTATTTTTTTGGGTTTTTTTCCCCAAGAAATAAGGGAGCGTTCTGTAGCATCTGCTGCCTAACGCAAGTGAGAGCCGAGGGCAGGAGTGTTGGTAAAGGTGGCATGTGCAGGACACAGTCCTGCTTTGGCTCTGTAGCAGCAGGTCCAGAGCTCTCATGGTGGCAAGTGATCCATAGCACGTTTGTCTTTGTGGGTCCACCAGGGATATTGAGGGGCATCTTCTGTTCAAAGCACAGGTGCTCAGCATTTTTGGAGTATTAAGTATTGTGAGAGTAATGCAGGCTTCATTCTTGGAAGTGGCTGAGGTGACTAGTTAATTTTCTTGGCCATGGGATTGTGTTCTTGAGAAAACATCACTCCAGAGCTGTAAATGCCCTCTGTCCATAGCAGCATAGGTCAAACAAGTTTTCTGATCCCACAGCTGTGGGGACAAGTTTGCTCAGAGACCTGCAAGATGAGGAATGCAGCTGATTCAGCAGCTGATGCAGTTGTTGGAAAGGCCTCTATTTCTTCTTTCTTCTTGTTACAGCATCCAGGCCAGATTGGACAGAGAAGATTTTCAATGGAAGATCGCTCTCCTGTGCTTCATTCTGCCTTATTTTGATAAAAATTATGGGACTGTCCTTTTAAAATTTTTCTTCTATTTGGCAGTGTAAAGTGAAGGAAAGACAATATTTTTGGGACAGCCTTGGAACTGCCCCTGTAAAAAGAATGCTGTATAAAGAGTAGAACCTCCTGACTCTGTTATGTTCAAGGTTGGCCATATTTGAATTTGGTCTTCTTTTTTTTTTACAGGAAAGATTTAATGTGTGAATTTAAACCAAAACTGTGTCATGCACAAAGGGACAGGTTTCTTCTGTTGAAAACATCTGTAGAGCTGGAGGCAAGAGCTGGGCTGCATGGAGTATGTGTCCTGGCATGGGAAGCCATGGAGGTGCTGACTTCCTGGAGCTGCTGTGGCAGGGTAGGGAGCAAGAGGGCACTTGGGGGCAGAACTTCCATCAAGCTCAGATGAAGCTCTAATGCAGCCCTTGTGCTGCGCTTGGGGAAGAAGATGTTCTCAGTGTGTGAGGAGTGGGCAGCAAAAACTGCCTGCCTAGCTCAAGATGGGTTGGAGACCACCACAAAGGGATGTGGAAGCAGCTGAATGAGGGGATGGAGTAAATCACTGCAAAGATGTGGTTTGGGAGCTAGCTGTTATTTTTAACAGCTGATTTTGTTGAACTGGATTGAACTCCCTCCAGCTCAGCATTGATGATGGTGCCTGGAGCTATAAAGATTGTATTTTGATCAGCAAGTCAAAAGCAAGCGTACCACTAGTTATGAATACATTTTCAGAATTACAAGCAAAGGAGATCTCAGAATAATAATGGGCAGATAAAGTTGCCTGAAGGAACCAGTTTCCTTGATAAATGCTGGAAGAGGTGTGGACCTGAACTTTGCACTCCTTCCCATATCAGCTTTTTAAAAATGTGCCAACAGATCTAGAATCTGAGTTTTGAACCTGTTAAAATCCTGAGTAGACATAATGCTATATGGCAGGAAAACCAATAATGGTGAGGTTTTGAAAATACAAATGGTTCAGTTGTAGATGTGTGATGTGGGTTAAAAAAGGGCATGTGTGTCCTGTGCTGTATATCGTTGACCCAGTTGGTTATTCAGTGATGAATTCTGATCTGGATGTTTCGAATGACAGATCTGGGTTCTGAAGTGCTGATGATTAGATTAAGACAGTGTAGTAAACCTTAATGGTGCATGAAGAGCTACTGCTGGATTTGCAGTAATACGTACTTTTCTGCCTTAGAACAGCATGAATAATACTTTATGGTTGTATAACTCCTTCCAGACTAGGAGTCTAGGAGTGCTTTGTAAACGCTAATGAGTTTGGCCTCATAGCATATTTATAAGCCTGAGAAGAAGCATTATTATTCCCCTTCTTTACAGTTTGGATGTTGACCAGCCTAAGTAGGCAAAGAGCAGGCAGCAGAGCTTTCATCTGACCCTCAGTCCTGGGCCTTATCTGCAGGACTCGGTAGGCTTCCTAAGTGTGTGAGGCATGCTTAGAAATTTACTGCAGATTCACTCCAGAAAAATGCTTGGTTTTTTTTAATACAAACCTCTGAGTGGCCTTTGTAAAGCGTAAAGCATTGTAATTATTTGATGATAATTTCGTGCTTGCCATTTTGTTCTACAGCAGCAGAGATTGAAATTAATCCTCTGCTGGAATGAAATCAGATTAGGCATTATGAATATTGTTTCCTTGCCCAGAACAAAGAGACTTAGTTAATGTGAATGCAAACTTCTGTTATCTTTACGTGGGAGTTGCAGGTGGGTAAGGAATGTGAGGTCAGAAGGATTGGGAGCAGATAATTGCCGATGTCAAAGGGCAGTGAGAGTGATGCCTGTGAAAAAGGCCTTGCAAAGTAGGTGGGATCACACACTGCAGTGGGCACACACAGATTTTTCCTTAGCAGCTTTCTCAGACATTCATCCCAGAATGTCTGCATTATTTCTACAGATTTATGTAGTAGGATATTCTGCAACATGAGCACCGTGTGGATTGTAGATAAATTTTGTAAATATTTTGTGTGTAAATTTGGTGACACATGCTGTAAAAGACAGTTCTGGAAGGATAAGTCCCTCTTTAGCTGTAGGATAAGCATATGCAAGCAGACATTTCACATAGTGCTTTCACATCCCTAACCTGAAAAACTGCTTTCAAATCTCACTGCTTTTTCTTGGACTGGAGACCAGTGAAGATCCCAGCAAAGAGTCTGTAAAGTCCTAGATGTGGAGGTGGTGATCTTCATGATGTGGTTGTTAGAATTAACAGCATTTCTGGTCTGATGGAATCATAGAATAGTCTGGGTTGGAAGGGACCTTTAGAGACTGTCCAATCCAACCCGTCTGCAATGAGCAGGGACAACTTCAACTTGATCAGGTTTCTCAAAGCTCCATCCAAACTAACCTTGAGTGTTTCTAGGGATGGGCATCCACCACCTCTCTGGGCAAGCTGTGCCAGTGTTTTACCACCCTCATTGTAAAAAACATCTTTCTTAGATTTAATCTAAATCTACCCTCTTTTAGTTTATAACCATTACCATTATCCTTGTTGTATCCAAAAAGGCCCTAATAAAGATTTTGTCCCCCTCTATCTTATAACCTCCCTTTAAGCACTAAAGGCAGCACTGAGGTCTCCCAGGAGCCTTTTCTTCTCCAGGCTAAACAAACCCAACTCTCAGCTTTTCCTCTTGGAGAGCTGTTTCAGCCCTCTGATCATTCCTGTGTCTCTCTGCTGGACCTGCTCCAGCCATGGAGAAACAGGTCCACATCCTTCTTTTGTGAAACCGTGTTTAATGTGTTGCTGCACTTCAGACCTGTGTATCGCTGGATCAAGTGCCATTAAAGCCTTTGCCTCTTCCTTATGACTGGACTGTGATTTCTGTCTGATTCTGGTATATTAAATGCTATATTGGCATGTGACATTTTCCTTATCTGTCTACTTCTGGAATGAAGCTTAGCCTTAGCTCTTCAGCACAGAACAAAAGCTTTCCTGAAACTGTTTGCACATGGCTACAAATAGAAACCTCAGGTGATTAGCAAGAGGTTTTGGCAAGTCATGCAGATACAGGGGCTATTGCAGTGTGTGATGTGGCATCCTTGCAGAGCTGGGGGCAGGAGCATCCTGTAGGGAGGCTCTAGTTGACTGTGCAGTGCTTAATCTTTCTAATACATCCCATAATGTGTAGGAGAAGATCTAGATAATGCAAGAAAACAGTTATTTATCTGGGATTAACCTACATGAAACATTTACATTGAGCAGAAACTAGGCCAGAATACCACTCAGTCTGATGAGGAGTAGCTGGGGGACCTGGGGAAGAGGAGGCTCAGGGAGGACCTTATTGCTCTTTACAGCTGCCTGAAAGGAGGTTGGAACCAGGTGGAGGCTGGTCACTTCTCCCAGATAACAAGCAATAGGAAAAGAGGAAATTAGCTCAAGTTGTACCAGGAGATTGAGTTTGATATTAGGACAAATTTCTTCAGCAAAAGTTTGTCAGGCATTGGAACAGGCTGCCCAGGGAAGTGGTGGAGGCAGCATCCTTGGAGGAATTTAAAAGTTTTGCAGATGTGGCACTGTGGGACATGGTTTTGTGATGGACTTGGCAGTACTGGGTTAATGGTTGGACTCGATGGTATTCAAGGATCTTTTCCAATTAAAATGATTTAATAATTCCATGATCCTATGAATTGCAGTATGGTACATCTTCTAAAATCAAATGAGCCTTTGTGGTTCTTTCAGTGAGTGGACATTAACTCTGGATTTTGTCTTAGTACCTCTTTTTTTGGTTTGTACCACTTGACTTAGTACTTGAGCTTAGTATTACAGTCTATGTGTATTGATGTTCTTGTATTAAAAAAAAAAAAAAAAGAAAAAAAAATCGACTTTAGCCTCCCAAGCACCCAAACAAACACACTAAATAAGTAGAGCACAATTAATATAATCTTTTTAACAAGCAGGTTGGCTGGTTATCAGTACTCCTTATGAAGAATAGTCTGCCTGTTTTTCCAAACTCCTGCTCTGTTAGTGGTGCACAAGGCATTCTCCTGAAGATTTATTATGGTAGGAGCTACAGAGTCATCCTTGGTAAATAGATTTATACATGTGACACTCTACTGAATGGGAGATTTATACTTGGCTATTCCATTGCTGCTCATTACCATATGATGTTTCATTGAATGCAATTACACGTCTGCCTCTACTCTTTAAAGTCCAGAAAGGTTTCACAATTTTACTATCTTCCTCTGCTCAGCAGAGCCTCACAAAGAGGCACTTTCCCATGTGATGGGTGAGGTTTGAGGGTGGCTTTGTCTCTGGTAGGCCTGGGTATGTGAGGGAAGGTGGTTGTTAGCAAGACTCATGGAGCTGTTGTGCTGAAGGTGTTTGAGAAGTTTTGCTCAACTTTGCCTGAACTCTTACAGATTTGCACTGCAGAGCTGTCCTGGTGTTATATGTTGTTAATTGTGAAGACCCTTGTAACTCCTACAGGTTTTAAAGAGGCATAGGTCTTTCCTCTTGATGAATTTAGTGTAGCATATTCATTATACCAGCTCAAGATCACAATATTTTCTCTGACCCTAGAAGGATGATTTAGATTTTTTTTAGCTGATATTTTTCACCTCATTTCTTTGGCCCATATTTTACTGTTTACTGTCATATCTGCTACATTTTTAATCATAAAACATGAAAATAAAATAATTTTCTTCCTGCTTTGGAAATCAAAGCTATGTAAAATCTTTTCAAAACTGCCCTTAAAGCAATGAGGTCTGCTAGGTATTTTATTTAGTGCAGATATTTTGTGAGACACCTGGACTACACTGAGATATGTGGCAAAACTTTCCTTGGCTTTAAAAGCACTGGGACTTCTTATTTTCTGTTTGCCTGTAACTTTTCATTCCTGGCTATTGCATATTACATCTTTAATGATTTCTCTTCAACGTGGCTTTTAGAAACCATGACCTTTTTTGTCCATGGTCAAGCCCTGTGTTGCTGCACCCCTGTGCTCTGAGACCTCATTCATAAACATCTCTCCAAGCAGGGCTCTTTATCCCGTGTCCAGGGATGCGAGAGAATCCCGAACAATAGCGAGGCTGAGACAAAAGCCGGCATTGTGGAGAGGGCGCCAGGGCGGGAGGGCTGAGGGGCCCGGGAGCCTCTCCGGGCTGGGACCATTGTGCCCCTAATTGGATTGCTGCTGGTGCTGGCCGGTCCGAGGGAGCAGGACCCACCGGGACCCGCTGCATTAAACCTGGCAGCGATTGGAGGAGGCAGATGACCTTTAAAGTCCGTGTTGTTGAGCGAGACCTAATAGGGTACAAATGCACCAGGTTGCAACTTTATTAGTGATTAGACCCAGAGATAAGCCTCAGCACGTTGCCTAATCTGCAGAGTCTAATTCCAGGCATTGAAGGCGGGGATGCTGATGCAGCCTGAGCGCCTGCTCAGGCCGGGTGAGCTGCAGCGACTGCAGACAGCATGAGAGGGAGTTTCTGAGTGACCTGGGTCTGGGGCAGGTTCTGATCAGCCCCTGCTGAGAGGGAGTTTCTGAGTGACCTGGGTCTGGGGCAGGTTCTGATCAGCCCCTGCTGAGAGGGAGTTTCTGAGTGACCTGGGTCTGGGGCAGGTTCTGATCAGCCCCTGATGTGGGGGATGCTGGGGCAGGGAGGCAGCCACAGAGTGTGGAATTTGGGGCAGAGTCATACAGCTGGTGACTTCAAAGCCAGCTTAACCTTTGCAATGGCTGATCAAGAATATTCACATTGACCAAGGATTGCTCCTTTCAGACAAAAATAAAGGTGCAGGCTGTAGCTCAAAGTGACTTGTAGAGTATTTAAGAGGGAAACAAACTCTTCCACATTTCAGTTCTTGCATCTGAGGCTGTTTTTTCCTGGTGCTATTCTGAGTTCTTTGTCATCTTTTTAGAGTGGGCTCCCTTTCCTGTGATCCAGGAAAATGTCTTATGTGGGTTTGGCCTGTGATCCATGCTGGATGTATTAGTCTGTGACTGAATCCTAGTAACGTGTCTGCATGAATGGTGGTGGAAAATGTCAGAGGTTGCAGGCAAAGATGAATCACCATAGGCCAAGGGCTAAGACAGCACAGCAAGTATGATGCTGTGGTATGTTCTGTTATTGGATTTCCTCCAAGGACTGCTCTTTGAGGAGCTTTAGCCTCATGGCACGCTGGAGAGACCTGCTGCTTGGTGCCATCCTTTAAGCACAATGTGGGAGCCTCCAGTTGGATCGTATGCAGATCTTGGGTTGTGTTACAAATATATGCATTGAAATGTTTGGCAGATTCACTCTGCAAATCCAGACAAGCCCATGCAGCCCTAACTTTTAAATCTGTGGCTTGGAAATCTGCCTCTCAGAGCCACTGCAAACTGCCTTGTTCTGGACTCTCTTGGATGGCATCTATCTTTTCTTCAGACCCACCTAGGCAAGTTCACAAATATGATCTAAGAAACTACCTTGCTAATAGCAAAATCCTCAAAACTTTTTTGTTCAGAGGAGCTGGTTTTGATCTTTATTTGGGCAAACGGGTATTAAACTAATCCGACCCAATCTCTGTAGTGACAAGATGACCTATTTCTTTTTAATCTTATAAAATTAACGTGTTAAAGTTACAGCATCTCACTGCTTTTGCCCCTTGCCTCCAGGCAAAACCCATTTGGGATTCCTGCTTCTCTAGTTTTTTTCTTAGCCCTCCCTGTGTTTTGACTTGTATTTTGGAACACCTGGCTCTGTATTTGGGACTGAAAAGGGGTGAGAAGCCTCATTTGCTGTAAGAGAAGTATCTCTGGGCTAACATTTACCCCCAAGCGGTGGCAGGCCACAGAAATTAGAGATTCTGGAGAAACCAAAGCCTTGTCTTTGCGATGTTAAATTTTTTAGTTTGTTATGGGGGAATTTGGAGATGTTAAATTCTCTGATGGTCTGTTCAGGACTGGGAAGTGACCTGGCCAAGGCCTGGCTGGAGGTGAGACCTTGGCACTTCCCAGGTCAGCATCCCTGTCCCTGGGAGAGCACTTTGTTGGGCTTCTCTGTCAACTTCCCTGTGGCTTTGCATTGTTTTCCCTTTTATCACCCAGCCAGGGCTAATTGTTGGACCTTTGCCTCCAGAGTTTTGGAGAGGTGCCACTGACTTCCCTTTCTGTCCAAGGCAGCTTTGCATTAACTAGTCTTCTTCTCTGTTTAAAAAAGTGTGAATCAAGGGAAGTTGCTGTTGCTTTAAATAAATGTTGGACTGGATTTGAATTTATGAAGTCAAAATCTGTGAAGAGCAGATGATATGAACCAAATATCTGGTGCCAGGTGGCCTGTCCAGGCCATTTGGGCATGTTAACCCGCAGGTCTAAAGTGTATATTGTTCCACCAACCTTGTGTTTCATGCAATACCTTGCCTCAGGATAGGATTATGCTTTGTTCTGGAGGTGCTTGGAGAAGGCAAAGCAGGAGCTGGAGAGAAGTTGCTCAGCCCACAACTTCATGGATTATCTGTGGTGGGTGATATGTGTGAAGGTTTCTTGGACAGATGCAAATTTTGGATTTGTAGTCTGTTTTTGTTTTCTGCTTGCATGCTTTACTCCAGAGCAGTGTTACTGCTGCTGTAGACACCTCCTATGCCATAGCTTCTGCTGGAGCTGATTAGAGTAGGATTGTTGCTAAAGCCTTAAGAGAAGCCTAAAGCCTTCTACCTCAGAAAAGGGGAACTCCTTGTTTGCTCTGTTGTCTTAGAAGGTGGTGTTGTGACTTCTTCCCACCCACTTCCTTGGTGGTAAGGACAGCAGAAGCAAGACACTCGAGAGAACAACTTGTATTGGTCCTGTGAACAAGCATTCATGTCCTGGCAGGAGGTTTAGGGAGCAGCAGGCTCCTCACCACCTGCTGGCAGCTCCTTTCTGGGAGCCAGAGGTGCTGCATCCTCTGCTGCCAGCCCCCAGCCACCCGCGGCGGTGGATGGGGGCTCCCGGCACGGTGGGGTTGGGGAATACTTTGTTTGCTAATCTCCAGACAGTGTGGCCTTGGTTAGATAAATCCATGCCTATAGGCAGCTTTCTGGGGCTCATTAAAATACTAATTCAGTTGAATTCCTAATTAGAGACCAGTGGTTTTGTGTAGGTATTTGAAGTTAGTGTAACTTTCTTAGGGTGGAGGAATCATCCACTGAAAGCTGCTTTGGGGACAGAGGCTGAAATGAGATTGGAATCTAAAAAAAGATGTGTATAAAACAAAACATCCATTTTAAGTGTGTTATATAGCTGGTGTATTACTTCAGATCAGCCAGGGTTTGGAATTAGTATTTTAGTTGACTTTTTGTGTGCAAAAATGTCCCTAGATGAGGAGATACCTTTACTTTGAAATACTAGGAAGGACAGTTTCAAGCCCAAATCCAGTGTTTCTCCTTGGAAGTAGATGAGAGGGCTGCTTCAGATAATTTGAATTATGATTAAATAAAAACAGCTTTCAAGAGACAGAGAGAATCCAAAGCAAGCCTTGTCTGACCCCTTGATAAATGTGGAGAAATCCAAGCAATACCCCTCTTTGACCATTCAGGGCTAGATATGTCCAGAACAAGCAGAACAATAATTAACTGTAGGCCATGTATTTTAATTTTGTGAAGTGGAAGAAGTAATCTGTCTACACTGTAGCATGTCCTGGTTAGGCTTATGATCTCTTCTATTTATATTGCCTCTTCTGTTTGAAAAGGCTGCTTTAGAAGGGTTTAGTTCAGGGAGTGTTTGTGCATGTGTTTTTGTGTTGGTGTTGCACTCTATCATTGCTCTAATGAATCTCTGGGGAATGTGATACAATAGTTAATGCCAGCTATGCTGTTAAATAATAGCTCTTTCAGGAAGGAAGTGAAGAATAATTTATGTACAGGAAAACAGAGCAGGTATACAGAGAACAATAAAAATAGATAAACTGTGGTTTCATTTGAACAGTTGAGCCAGAAGTAGCTTGGACTCTATGATGCCTGCTGGTGCCCTCCTGCCTACTTCCAGCAGTGGCAGCTCCGTGAGGATGCTCCATGGATGGCCAATGGCTGGGGCTCCAGGGGCTTGAACACTCAGGAGGACACAGGGAGGAGTGGGCCAAAACCTGGAGTTGTTCAGCCAATGCTGAGATGTGCATTCAGCAGCCCAAATGCAGTGTCCAAAATCCTGCACTGGTAAGGGTTTCAGGAGGGAAAGGGTGTTAACCCTAAGTACAATTCTGGTGTGAGGAGAATTGGTGGAGCTTGTTTATACAGAGAATGGATTATAAACTGTGACCTGCCTTTTGATTGTACCAATATGCTCACTCTTGTCTAAATAGATTTGTGCATTAGCGTACTTAATTATCTGCTGGACACTCTCAACTTTTGTTTGGATAGCCTTCCTTTTGTATTTAAAGGTAAATAAATACTGATAGAGTAGATTGGGCTCCGTGTGGGCTATGGGCCTGAACAGGAGTCTCTGCTGTGGCTGTGCTCCTGTGAGCTCCTCAAATAAACAGAGACCTTCTCGAGCGCTACCGGGAGAACTCCCCCACCACTAATTTTAAAGTAACCTATAAATCAAAAGCATACCACCCTCTTTCCTCTAACATTTCACTTTTAGAGGTGGTTTACTTTTTCAGTGCACAGCTGAAATGGCAGCTTTTGATTAGTCCTTGCCTTTAGTCACAGAGATGTATTATTTAAGTGTAAATACATTCGCATGAGAAGTGGTATCCTGTGTCTAAGCTATTGGGAAGTGATCACTGTTTATCTTGTCATAGAAATTTCTTACCCTTTCTGCAGGCTTCACCTGACCACCCCCACCTCCCCTTCCCCAAGCCCCAGCCCCTCTCTCCCCATTTCATGTGTGGTGGCCTCTCAAGCAGAGAAGGCATGAAAGCAAAGAAATCCCAGTTGCAATCTTGCAAAGAAACAGGCCACCTATGTGATGGGGCACCTGGGCATGTAGGTCAGCAGTATATTTTGAGAATGTGGATTACCTGTGGTGGAGCTGCAGTTCACATTCCCATATGACAGGGGATGGGATAATGCTATCTGGTACCTCTGGCTATAGCACCACTATCGCTTTTCTACTGAAGTTCAGACGGTAATTTTAAACCATGGGAAAATATTTTTTCTCTTTGAAGGGTATTGTTAGTCACTCGAAGTCTCCTCCCTTGTTCCTTTGCTGAGTGCATCAGCCCTCGATCAGATTGCGGGGTGGTGTGGGAGGGGACTGCCCACTGCTGGGGTGAATGCAGGGGACAGAGGGGATTGGCTTTGCTTTTCTTCTGGGCTGGACTCATGTGAGTGTGCTGGTCTGTGTTTGTGAGGGCAGGAATGCGACAGACACTTTTTGAGTTATTCTTGGATCAGATTAACCAACATTTCAGAAGAGGACTTTTACAAATTGACAAATTACAGTTAGGTCAAGAAAATACTAATTGCCTGCGATTTTCCTTCTACCCCTTCTCACCTCCCAGAGTATCTGTGTTCCCTCACTGAATAATATTCCACCTCTCTGGAAATGTAGTCAAATGCCTGCATGAATTTCAATGGAAGTGTCTTACAGTAAAAATGCTTAATGTGTTATGTACTGCCAGGTGTTATTGGCACAGGGGGGAAATCTGCACTTTAACAGATCCTTGGCTTAATAAAGAAGTGAAAATGATGCCTGCTATCTTAGGGTTCGTTGGTTTTTTTAAAATAGAAAAGCTATCCCTGATCTCTTATGAACAATGCACAGTCACTATAAAGTACTTGCATTTCAATAGTACTGTTTTTTTCGCTCAGTGGTGGGTTGAGGGAGATCTGATAATGCAATCTAAGGTGGAAAACCTTGAAAACTTGAGCTGTTAAAATAAAACACAACGTGCTGTGTTGTATTAAAAGATAAGGCTACAAAGGTGTGGTGCTTATTTTTGTGGGTTTTTCTTTTCTAGAGGCAAGAGGTAGGTTTGACAAAGTCAGAGCAGGGAGTGGGGTGGAGGCAAATTTGTTGCTGGTGGAATTGCACTCGTGATGATTGTGTGTTACCAGGGCCATAGATCCATTTATATTTGTTAGAAACATTAGGTCTCTCCTAGAAAATAATGAGTGATGGTAGGAAGCAACTTGTGAGATTAATGTAGTACCTTTTTGAAGCTTTCTGCCTTTTTTTTCTAAGCTCCTGGGAGCTGTTTCCACCGAACACCTCTCCAGTCCTGGGGAGGATAAGGAAATCCCTGCCTGCAGCCGGGTGCGTGCCAGGCGTGATGTTGCCCTTACGGTAAAAACAAACCTCCAAAAAAACCCCAACAAAACCAGAGCTTGTACAGCTTCAAAGGAAAGGCAGGGCTGCGGGCAAGGGTATGCTGAGAATCTGACCCTGGGAGCGCAGAGCCAAAAGGGCAGCAGCAGGAGCAGGTTACGGCCACCCCGGCACAGCGGCTGTCAAGCTGTTTGTTCAGTTGCAGTTTCATTAAAAGCTGGGGTGGTTGCAGCCACATTGTTATTTATTTATTTGTGCTGGTAGAAGCTCTTCTCTTTAGGAAAGTTTAGGTTTCTGGAAGGGAAGTGATCTAAGTGTTGAAGAAGCTTTTCTAAAGAATAGCTTGTGGCATTGCCTGCTCTCCAAGGACCTCAGTCCCATCTTCTTTGGTGGGCATGGTCCAGTGATAATCTCACAGATACAAAACTGACAGTAATGATGTTTAGCTAGAATTAATTTTTATAGTATTGTAGAAATATTTAGGTTGGAAAATACCCTAAAGATGACTGAGACCAGTCTTTAACCCAGCACTGCCAAGTACACCACTAACCCATGCTACTAAATGCCTCATCTGCACCTCTGTTAAATACCTCCATTATTGTAAAATGCAGGCAAACCCAATGGGAAGGAATGATTAAGTCTGACTCAGTTAAGAAGGCTAAATGATTTATTATAGCTATGCTATAATACATTAATATACTATATAAAGGAGGATACTAAAGCTACATGCTAGTTTCTCTATCATATCTAACTGCTCACAACTCGTGATCCTGTTCTCCAGAGTCCAGACACAGGTGGATCTGATTGGCCACCAGACTCAAACAATCCTCACCAGAATCCAATCAAGCAATCACCCCAGGTAAACAATTCTCCAAGCACATTCCACATGAGAAAAACAAGGAGCAGAAATGGAAATTGTTTTCTCTTTCTTTCTCTCTGTGCACCTCTATGAAAAATTCTGAGAGAGAGAGAAATGTGCTTGCCACACTCCATAACTTTTCTGGGCAGCCTTTTCCAATGCTGGACAACACTTCAGGTGAAAAAAGCTTTCTAAAAGCCAGTCTAAACCCCTCCTGGAGCAACTTGAGACTATTCCCTCTTGTTTTTATTAGGGTCGTCATCTTTTACTGGAAGCTAGAGACCAGAAAGTGCCCTTTCTTGGTGAGGGAATGTTGGTTGATTCCGTTTTCTTTCCCTGGTGCAGACGCCAGGCCAAAGCTCACCCTTTGTTCCAGAAGGTGAAAGCACCACTCCAGATATTTGTATGATCCAGTTAGATCTGAACAGACACAAACATTCCCAAAAATGTGATAAACTGATAGATTTTTTTCAAAGGGGTAGAATGCTGTCAATCCATTTATACCAGACAATTTTTAGATCTATTTTGTTTCTGTGCACCAAAGCCTGTGATCGTGATGACATTCATAACTTGACTTTTTTGTGAGGTATTCAATTAGAATATTGCATTAAAATTCTGCTGTCTTTAATGATACTCATGTGGAAAGTACAGGCAGGTAATTACACATAATTTTCATGGGTTTTTTTTCTGAGGTAGACAACAGTCTTCATGTATACTAGATGAGTGACACAGAACAATCTTTCAACGAGTATGCCTTAATTAATACAAATGTTAACTAGTCTTACAAATAAGTCTCATTTAAATGTCAAACATTTGTTATTCTTTGCCTATGAGTAATTTTTTCTTGCTTGCATGTGTGTGAATTAAGCATATGTTCTGAAGTCATTAAGTATCCGAGGTCACAACTAAAAATAGGGAGGTACATTGTTTGCCATCAAGGGTAAAAGAAATTCTTGATTACAGACACTTTCTTGCTGCATGGTGTTCAAGGGAGAGAGAAGTGCTCTGAAGCATTCGTGTGGTGCTATGGGACCTTCCTGAATGCTGGAGTTTGTAGGTTAGGGAAGAATTTTTTACTTTTCATTACAAATTTCCTTGTTTGTACAGTCTGCACCAGAACCATCACTGTATGGGTGTCATTCCCAGCTGCAGAGCTGCAAATCCAGATATGCCACTTCAAAAATGGATGAGTGACAAGGCAGTGACAAGTCCTTCTATTTGCTTTCCCTCTCTGTTCACCAGTGTATTTATCCTATTGCCAAATGATCAGCAGAGGTAGTTATGAGCCTTTGCATTTCAGTAGTCTTTATGTGGAAATAAGTGACAGCAGCTTGAACCCTGCAAGCTTGTGTTGAGCTCCTGTTTCCTGGTGGTGTTGCTCCGGTGTCAGTGACCAGAGGAGCCTGCCCTGCTGCAAGCTGACACAGAGCAGCTCTTCTGCTGCTGGGGTGCTCAATCTTAGGTAGGGCAGGCTGCTGGTGGCCTGCTTCAGCCTGTCACTGCTGGCGGGAATACTTGGAAGTGTCATTGGAAGTGTCTCTGTTGGGGATACTTGGAAAAGTCCGTGTTGGGGATCCTCAGAGAAGTCCTCAGTAAGGACCCTTGAAAAGTCCTGGCGTGACCAATTCTTTAAGCTATTTATCTGGAATGGATATTGGTTTTATTTCCTTCAGGAATCTCTCACTTGCAGCTTTTGCTATTTTAAGAGGTGGAAAGCGAGGTTTTCCTGTGATGAAGGAGGTGAAAAGGGAAACTTTTGTAGGAAGCCGCAAGGCAAGTGCTAAGATGCTGTTTTCCTGTTGTGCTTTAAGGCTTTGGGCAGCAGCTGCTGCTGAGACAACTGGTTCATGAAAATGCTGCTGGTGCTGTAATTCTCTCATAAGCTTGGCGGTGGGACTGTAAAAGCACCCAAAGGAAAACCAAGCTTGTCTGCTAGAAAGTCCATCCAACACAGAAAGGTTGATTTGCAGAGCAAGCCAGGCAGTTGGATCTGGAGTGTTTGGACCTACAAACCCCCTCATTGCTGCAAGCTCAGGAGAATTGGCTCTTGCCTGAGCTGGCTTTCCACATCCTCTGTGGCCTGGTCATTGAAACTGCTGGATGAGATGGAGGTGCAGGAACTAAGTGTCAGAGTTGGAAACTGGAAATGCTGCTCTGCATCTAGGAATGCTACAGGGAAGAAATGTTGGCCTTCCTCCAGATGTTGGCCTCTTTTGTAAAACTTTTCGTATCAATTTATACTTCTTCACCATAGCACAGCACAGCATTTTCTGATTCTGTTCTCTTTGTGGAAGAGACTGGGACAGGGTGAGGGAGAAGCTGCAAGGAGCAGTGGTCTGTGGAGGAATGCAGAAGTTTAAAGTGTGGAGCAAGGCTGCCAGGAGCAAGTGAACTGGGGCAGTTGTTTTGGAGCAGAGCTGCTCCCCAGACAGCCTGGTCTGGTTTGGGGGGAGACTGACCTGGCTCACCTCCTCCCCACTGCCTGACCCTCTGCTTCCTCTGATGCTTGCTACTGGGACCTGGGAAGAGGCCTCTGATTATTTTATTGCTGAGTTTAGGGCTACTTCTGGAGCTGTCTTGAGCACGATGCCTTTGAGGAGGGTTAGCCTGTGCTTTGATTAGGCAATCTGTGCTTTGGGCAATAAAGAGCCTTAATTCTGCACTGAGAGTTCTGCAAAGCAGACAGGCCTGGAAAAACAGATATTTGAGTCAAGGATTCCATCCTGGGCTGCTCAGTTCCAGGCATGACGTAGGAAAAAAGTATTTCAGTGGTTCTAATACCTTGCAATATCATGGCCTTGGGTGACAACAGAAAAAAAAAGTTCAAGATTTTTCTCCTCTGTAATGAAGGAAATGAAGAGTGACCCCTTGGATTGTCCATAACCTCCCAGCTTGTCAGGGATGCTCTCACAGATTCCCCTGCCAGACTGGGTTCCTGCCTTGAAACACATCTGATTTATCTAATCTCTGCTAAAGCATCCTAAGTGATAAGGGATGTTTTTATTTTTCCATTCCTCCTCGTGCTGTCTGGGAGGCTGCAGTATTTCATAAAAGCACAAAGCTGCTGTTTTAGGCAGCAGTAGGCTTGTTAGCTACTTGAATCAGGCACCCTGTCTTTCTCCAGATTTTGTGCAGGACTGATCCCACTGGCAGCAGTAAATAACAGCAGTTCCCTGTTGTGCAGATGGAGGTATTAAATGGTCCTTGCTTGGGGGTAGTGAGCCAGCCCTGGGGGTTACTCACAGTTGGGTTTCCAATGGCTGCATTGAAATTTTTGGTGACATGGTCCTGTTTGTATCCCTCAGAGCTTGATGTATATCAGAGGTGGCTGTCAAGCTCTGAATTGCCATCCCTTGAGCTTGGATTGCAAGCTGATCGCTCCACAGAGCTGCCAGAATGTGCCTGTGACCTGCTCTGGGATGGACTTCAGCACCTGCTGGGCTCTGAAGTTGTACTTGTGGGGCCAGACTGGAGCTGCTCCCTCAGCCTGAGCCTTCCCCAGAGCCAAGCCAGCAAAATGGGTTCAAACAGGCTGCTGCTGCTAATCTGCTTAATGTCTTGACATGAAATAGCACATGGTCTGCTGCTGCGGGTGGGAAGCAGGGCTCTTAACACTGCTGGTTTCAAGTGCTCGGTCACGCTGCCAAAACAGATACAATTCAAGTTACAGAGCTGATCTGATGAAATTAAAATTAAAAATTGGACTTATTTATTTATTTATATTTAAAACAACTCATCCTTTCCTCACAAGAGCTGAACTCCTCCAAAAAAGTCTCCAGCCAATCCTCACTCTTCAGCTGTGGCTCGTGTGATGCTTTTCAGTCTCTTTTTGTGGTCCCTCTCTGAAAAGAGAGCTAGGGGTGAGCGCGGTGCTGGGAAGGAGGAAGAGTACATGGTGCTTGTCCTGCTCTGTTCTCACATGCATTCAGGACTGGGAGGTGGAGGAATGGGAGCCTCCCAAGGTGTGTCATCGCTGCAGTACATACCCAGGTCTGTGGGTTTGGTGCCTGCTTCTGGTGTTTGTTTGCTCTCTCCTGTGCAGTTTCTCCTGTCTGAGGCACAGCTTCACTGCAGGAACAGGCTGTACATCACTGTTCTCGGCAGAAGGAGCGTGGTGTATACGGTGTGCACACCGGTGTGATGGCATCAGAGCAAAGATGGAAGGGGCTGTTTCTTCCTTGGCTGCACTGGCATTGTTGTGATGATGTGACTTACGTGTGTTCAGACAAGGCTTTGGGCAGAAAAGTGGCATTTTTGGAGATGGTTGGCCTGGTAGAAGAAGTTGCTCTTCCCTGCAGAGTAGGACCAACTCATTAGTGTCTCCACTGATCTGCCAGTGGAGCACAGGTTGCCTGGATAAACTCTCACTTTCTTTGGCCAAAGCCAGCAATCAAGCTGCTGGGGCAGAAGTCTGTATTTTGTTATAAAGGGAGCAATAGGCATTTGTGATTTTGTTTGTTTAAATACATATTCTTGAAATGAAAGTAAAGCATAAAACAGCAGCAAAAGAAGGCAGAGAAGCAGAAGGAAATGCAGATGTGAAGGAGGAGAACATCAGCAGAGTCTAGAAGAGATGAAAATGTAGACAGGATCCAAGAAATAAATGGTCAGACATGGCTTTCCTTAAGCACAGGGTGTGCAGACCCTCTCTCACAGGCAGCTGTGGCAGCCGTGCCTGCGGGTGCACTGCAGGATCCGTCTGTCTTGGAGGTGGTGGGTGATCTCCCAGGTCAGGGTCCAGCCTCCTAACTCCCCTTGCATCAGCAGGGGTGTAGTCTGAGAAAGGACCATTTGCTGAGCACTAAAGAGACCAGTGATACGGCTGTGATCTCTTCAGTGAAAGAGTAGAGACTTCAGTGGATCTTTTCTTTTGCTTGCGTTTGAAAAAAATGGAGATGAGAAGCCTTTTCTGAAGCATCTTGATCTTTTCAAAGCCTACAGAAGATTTATTTTTGCCTGTTCCACCTATTTGAAAAGATGTGGGAAGACAGGTAGTGCTCCACAGCACTCATCAATGTGTACTTGAGCTCCTGGTACAATAGCTAATGAGATTGCTATCAAAACCCAGTCAGTGATTTACACGAGGGTGGCTGCTAGCATCAGGCTTATGGATTGCTCTGGGATTTGGATAAAACTTTGTATTTTTATAGGACATTACTCTCCATGATTTAACAAACAGCATTTCATTGTCACAACTTAAGAATGTCCAACTCCATCTGAGGGCAGCATTTCAGCACATCACGTCCTTATTTGTCTGTGATGTTCTGCTTCGCTGCCGTTGTCCCACCGTGGGGTGAAAAACTTCAATACAAAAGCCCAAGGGCCTTAAAAAAAATCTCTTGTCATAAAACTATATTGCTTTCACACAAATGTGGAACACAAACAATTCCTTAACAGCCACTTAGAACAAATTATTAATTGATAAGGGAATCACCTTCTTTTTTCCCCCCCTCTTTTCTTTGAGAAATTCAGAAGCCATCCTCTCTTATTCAGTTGTGTGGGGTGAGTTGTCATCTGCTGTTCTCAGGCTGAGTTAAAGGTTTTGTGGGAGCCACCTGAGGCTTTGGAGACCACTGTGGTTAATGTATTCAATCTCACCTGTCTCTGTGGTTAGGAGCTGACCTTGGGCTCCCTGCTTTTATGGTGCCTGGGGTAATGGGGCTGTAAGCACTTTAGGAGTCTTTAAGCACTTCCACAGGAGAAATAACAATTAAGTGTTATGCAGGAGAGCACAGGCTCTCCCTGGTGTGTACATGGGGAAAGTGGGATGGATTATGACAGCCCAAGGTGGGGTTGCTGTACCTCAGTGGGCACAACTGAAGGATCTCATGCACTTGTTGCAATTATTCTCTGAGCAGAAACAGGGAGGCAGCCCTTGCACAGCTGCCACAGTCCCTTGTGTGTCCCTGCTTTAGCTGTGATAGCTCCAGTCACTTGGGGATGAAAAACTTGACTTTATTTGGTGTCTGAACAGCAGCTCAGACAAGACTTATCTGTCTGTGACTAGGCTTATAATGCAAATAACAACTACATAATAATAATAATAATAATATTTAAGCAAAAGATTGCTAGCAGGATTAGGATTGCAATCTGGGTTTTTTCCCCCAAGTTTTCCTGGGGTTTTGTTGTTAGGTGAATTGGCTCTGTCTGACTGCTTGTTACATAGCATTTACAGAGATGGAGTCTTGTGCATTAGCAACATCTTCTCATAGAGTTTTGTGAGATGAAACTGTGTAGCTGTTTCACTTCAGAAATGCTCTTTGCAATACTTCTGGGATTTTGTTTCCCACCATTGTTCCCTCCCTGTAGGACTGCCATTTAATATGAATTGGAGCTTTAAAACAAGCCCAAAGATGTCCCTTTCTTTCAACTCTTTGGGGTGGAAAGAGGGAGTTTGAACCTTTTAAACTCAACAGATCTATTAATTTACTTTGATGAAGTCAGGCTATCTGCCTCCCTCCAGAAGCAAGGTGCCAGATCTGGAAATACATTTGAGGAGGGGGCTAAGAGGGTGTAGGCACACAGTTTGTGGTAGTTGGGAGTGGGGCTGTGGTCGAACCTCATCCCCAATGGGCTAGAGCTGTGCAGGTCAGGTGAACAGCGTTGAAGGTGATGCGACATGGAGTGCCCAGGTATTCTGACCAGTCACCAAAGGGCACACAGGTGCAATGCATGTACAATAAAGGTATAAAAGAATGAAAGGGGTTTTTTTTATACTCTTGCTGAAGAACAAGAAGGAGCAGATGCTTGCAGGCTCCTGAAGTGATGTTACTCTGTATGGGCAGGTGCTTGAAGCCTTCTGATGTGGTATGTGTTACTCTGTATGGGCAAATGCTGGAAACCATCTGAAATTGCATGGTGATACTCTGTGTATCATGGCTGTTCCAAATGTGATGTGCTGTGACAAGAGGAAGCCTAAGGACCAGCGGCATTCCCAGTCCCTGGCTGTGTCCTTCAGCTGTGGGACACGGCTTTCTTCTCTCACCCACTTCTTTTGCTGAAGAGGTGGCCAAGGGTGGTTGGTGCTAGAGCTGGTCCAGGCCAGGTAAAGGTGATCTTCTCCCAGATAGAGGAATGAGAGGCTGGTGGCTTGTGTTGATGTGGCTTTAGTCACTTTAAGAGAAGGGGAAAACCAGCAGTTGCTGGATTCTGGTTGTATTTCTGCCTTAGCTGAAATGGCCCTTTGCCCTGCTGCTTTCTGATGTTTTCTTACACCTTTTGTGCAGTTGTAGAAGTAACATGATTTTGGGAGACTAGGTCTGTAGCCCAAATTCTCAGCAATGTCAAAGTGCCTCATATCCCTTGAAGGAAAATTGAGTACTTAAATGGTCATTGATAATGATGCTGATTGTTTTGGTGAGTTATTTGCTGTATGGGTTGGCTAACGCCCTGTCTCAGATGTAAAGGAGGAACTGACCCTTGTGGCAGCAGAAATATTGTGACTGCTCCAGAGCATTTTTATTCGGAGACTGGAGGCAGCTGGGACCCATTGTCACTGTGTGTTGTGTCACCCAGCCCCTACCAGTGCTTCTGTAATACCACCTTGGGGACTGTAACCAGTAATTCTGCACTTGCATTGGGCTTTTGTGTTCAGATTTTCCCTAGACATTCTCTGAAGTAAGGGATGCAGGAAATTGCAGATCTGGCAATCCCAGTCTTGGTTCTTCTTGACCCTTTCAAAAATGGAACAAATATTGTCTGACGTGTTAAAAACTTCCCCCGCTGGGCAGTGTAGATGGGAAGCTGAGCGTGTTTAGTTCTTGCCGAGCTGAGCTGTTAAATTGATAGTGCCTGTAGTTACTCTTGTGAAGGCAGAGAAACATCTTAAATCTTTAAACCTCTCAAGCCCATCATTTCGTGCTATGCTGTGAGAATGTGTAACTGTATCAGAAGAAATCCTACCTGAATGTAGCCATGCCATGATGTGCTTGCAGGTCTCAGCCTTCTCCTACTGAGCATGAACCAGTGCCTGCCACGGTCACTCATGGGGGTCTTTCAAGGCTACTGAGGGCTGTTGTTAGTGTACCTGGCTTTTGAAAGCATTGCATGCTTCAGAAAACCACAATTATGTTGCAGTTGCTCCATTCACGCAATGGAGATCTCAAGGATTATTAGTTTCTGTGCTGAAATATTTTTTCTAAAGTAACAGTGGATGGCATGTATGTCTGACCAGATCTATTTTGAGCTCTGGGATGAGTGTGCTTTGTGCTTTTATTTTATTCAGATTTGGTTTAACTAATGAGAAGCACAAGTAAATGTTCTTTGTTGCCTAGAGGGAGATCTTGAATGTGGATCATTAAGAAATGGGGTCAGATAAAGAAGAGAAAATACCACTGTCCCCAAACTGGAACTTGCAAACCCATGCACTGTGCAACGCCCCATGGAGCTGGAAATCTTCTGTCAATGCTCATATGACTGTGATGGTCTGCAGTGATGATAGCAGTGCCTGGCTCCAGGGTCTGTGCTATCCCTACTTGTCACAATCACTGCGTTTCAGAAGCCTGGATTGCATTTCCTCCCAGAGAGTTTGTCTGATTGATTGCCCACAGCACATAACAATTTGAAAACGAGTTTGTTTTTAGTAATAAACCTTTATGGCTCTTGCAAAGTGGGTCTTCGCAGTCTGTCTAGGGCAGAACAGCTCCACCTGACCTCTGGTTTGGGAAGAATGCCAGCCCACAGGGAGGTAAGACAAGGTTATCAGGAAAAGGGGAAATGAAAGGTTTTTCTTAAACTTAACACTTACTGCGAGCTGAAAAGTCACAGCTTGGCAAAATGTATGTTTCTCCAAAATTCTGAAAAAAAAAAAATTGAATTAATGTAGCTGTAAGTTATGTGAAATGAAATCCAAAGGAATTAATTAGAATTCTGAACCATATGGTCATGTGAATCTGGAGACCCACACAACTGCGTTTTCATATCTGATGTTGACACATTAAAATTCATCAGTTTGCAGGCAGAGTTGTCTTAGTTAATTTAACTAATACCATAACATTCCTGAGATGCATCATTACACCTCATAATGTAAACATAAACCAGGATGATTAGTGGAGAACCACTCGCTTCAAAGAATTAATATAGCTGAAAAACTGCTTGCAATTTAGAAGGATTAAAAAAAGATGCTAAATATGTCTCCTTATGCCCCTTGTTAAAGCCAGACCTTTATCAATTTACACAGTACCTGATTTCTGGTGGTGCATAAAAGTCAATGGCTTGTTTTCACTAGTTTCTGTACCATTGAGGTGTTTGTGTGTTTGGGGTTGCCACGAATGTAATTTTCTGAAATTAGAGTTTTGAGGAAGAGGTTGTTCAGTTTGTTGAACTGAGTTGTCCCCTTGGTTTCAAAATGTGTATTCCCCAATGCAAGCAGCCCCTTGCCATGCCTTGGAAGGAAGAAAAGATGCCCTCAGGGAGAGGGAGCTGGAAGGGAAGCCAGCATTTCAGCTGAAATGCTGACTGGTAGCTTGGCTGCACTGTGGTGGGAAGTGAAGCCTGGCGCACCTCTGTTGTCTTTAACCAGGTCCAGGTTTGACCTTCCTGTTGGTGTCTGGTTTTTGGCGTAGGGAGGTGGAAAAGGCTCGACTCTCCTCTCATGCACAGGTTGAATTGGAGACTTTCTGCTCGGAGGTGAAACTAAAGCAGATGCGTGTCACAGGAGAGCTGGGTTCAGAAGGTTAACGCATTCTTGATGTCTGCTTAGACACTGGGTTTTTTTTCCCCGATGGTTACTTGTCATGTTGTGTTGTCTTATGTATCTGTGGTGTGTGTATGTACCAAGAGACAGAACACACTCCTTGTGATTACAGAAGCCAGCTTGCAGACTTCATTGGCTGGCAACAAAAACGTTCATGGGAATTTTAAGATTGTTTTCAGAACTTCTGTATTTGTGTGCACAGCTTGGGGCTGCGTTGGTCACAGGCTGACCAAGGGACACCAGTTCAGGAGAGGACTGGTTGTGCTTCAGAGTTTTGTGTGATCCTCTGTTAGCTCCACCATCATTTGGAAATCTTGTCCTTGTGAGCAAGGCCAGCTACTTTGGACCTCCTCCACTTCACGGAATACAGTGTGCAAAGCAGATATGCTCTTGTGGTTGCCTGCTTTGTTGGTAGGGGTCTGGGACCAGCCTTGGACAGAGCAGTAGTCCTGGGGGCACTGGGCTTAGCACAAAATATGCAGACATCAATAACAGGCCTCAAACGAACCAATTGATTTGAAAACTGTGATATTGACTTGTGAACCACTGTTACTAATGGATTAAGCAGCAACAGGATGCGAGTCTTTCAGGGGTCATTTAGCTCATCTCTCTGCCCTAAGGCAAGACCACCTCATATTAAGTAGGTGTTTTCATAGCCTGGTCTTAAAATCTCCACAGATGGCAATTCCATAACCTCAGCAGGCAGTGGCTTCCAGTGTGGCACTGTCATTTCCAACTGGCCTTTTCTAACCTCTAACCAAAATCTTTATCACTGCACTTTAGGTCTGGTTTTCCCATGTCCAGTCTGCTGTGGGAAAGGAGAACAGGTTATTCTTTCCACCTACTTGTCATGTATTTCAGATATAGTTATCGTGTCTATTCTCAGTCTTCACTAGACTAAACAACCTAGTTCCTTCAGTCATCCTTTGTAGGTCATGTTTTCTAGGCTGCAGAAAAGTCTTGTTCCCCAGTGGACTGTCAAATCAATGTGCTTCCTTTTTTGAAGCGTGATGCCCCAAACCAGCTGGCTGTGTGAGAGCGATGCTAAGCAGAGAGGGAGGAGCTGGTACAGGCCGACTGCTGCTCACCAGGAGCTCAGAGTGCCCATCTCTGTGGGGAATAATAAAGTCCTTGAGAAAGGCATCCTACTGGCACACATGCCTCATGGTCTGCCCTCAGGAAGAAACCACCTTGGCACAGGGGTTGCTGCCTTTGAGGTTCCCACATGCCCAAATGGGCTGTTGGAGCTCCAGCAGAGTTTGCAGCCTGGGCTGAGTATCTTGACAGGGCTGCTGGGTCTCAGAAGTATCCGTGAGCAGTTCCTTGCTTTTGTAGTCCTGACTTCCATTTAGATTGTTACGAACTTTTGTGTCAAGCAGAAATACATGAAAAAGAGGAGGCTGAGGGAAGGGAGTGGAGTACTTAGTTTCTCCCTTTGGCTCGTGCAGCGAGCTGCCTGAGTTTCCAGAGAGCCACTCAAAATTTGACTCTTTAAAAAACTGGCAGGTTGCCATTGCTTTAGAAATTAATTGTTTTTCCTTTGCTCCTAGTGCTTCAGCTGATTTCATGAGAAACTGTTGGAGTGGGGGCAGGGGGAATACCTTGTGCAATGAAATCAAACCGAGGGATCATCCTTATTTCCTTAGTGTGATATGGATTGAGGGACCTCCTCTGCCTTGGAATTGCAGTTTATGCTTGGACTCAAAATAGACCTTACAGGGTGACAGGAGAGGGTCCAGCTACCCAATATGTTTTCTTCAGTGGCAAAACTGGTTGCTTACCAGTCTCTCCTTCCTTGACACCAATCTACTTATCCTGTTCCAGGAATTCCAGCATCAAACTCTGGCCAACTGCTACATTCACACGTGGAATAAAGGATAAAACAAAGCAAGCTCCCAAAACATGGCCAACAGGTACCTTGCAGCCAGGCTGCTTGCTCAAAACAGGCATCAAGCCCATGTCCCAACTGGCATTACCTGTGGCAAAGGAATGCCTAAAGGAGCCCTCCAGCCTTTTTCCCAGAGCTTAGGATCACACCCTTGTGCATTTTTCTCTCTGCTTGTTGATGGATGCCGCTTCCGTGCTTTCCCCTCCCTGAACCAGTGGGCTGGGTGCCAGCCCTGGAGTTGTGCAAGCGCTCAGCCTTGTGAGGCTGCCAGGCATGGTGATGGTGCAAGAGGACACAGGGCTCTTACAGCATTTGGAGTAGATAATCCTAATTTCCCCCTTTTTCCTCCTCCTTCCCCCCGCCCAGTTCAGGCAACAGTTGTAAAAGATAGAAGATAATTACCCTGTGAAACAGATTTGATTTCCTTACCAGGTCTTTTGTCTCTGCCAGACACTCTTAAAACTTGAGGGTTTTGGAGGGAGAATTTCATAACACATGACTGATCGTTCAGCAGTCCACGTGTGCATCTGACCTTGGAGTGTTTATACAGACTTGGTGGAGCTGCTGAATACAAATATTTTCCTTTTTCTTCCTCTGTATTTGCAAAACACTTAGGTCTCTATCATCTGCTGTGTTGCCATTTGGAGCTGCACATGCTGACATGCCGTTTGTTCCACTGCCACGCTGCAGGTTAAACAGTAACCTGCTTGGGACACTCATTACTTGGTGAAACATCTCTTGGAGATTGAAACCAAGCCTCTGCTGCTATACACAGCAAGATTTATGGCCTGGTGGATAAATTTGATTTAGCAGAGCTAAAGCAGTAATAAAATGATTGTATCAGATTGCAGTGTGTGAATGTGGGGGTGAGGGTTGTGTAGGACTCAAATACCTCCTGAACGTATTCACTTTTCTTGTATGTCCTCCCTCCAGTAAAACCATGCTAAAGCAGTGAGAAAAAAAACCAAAGCAAATAGGTTTGGAAAGAATCACTTCTGACTGGCTGACTTCAGAAGGATGGGTAATTTTAAAACAACAGCATTGTTTCTTTGAGGTTGAACTGGCCCAGAGCATTTCTTCTCCCCTTTCTCCCACCCCAAGGGAGAGATTTTATTTTCTTGCAAGTACAGGTCCAATCTGAGGGAAAAAAAATGTTCTTTTTCTCATTAAAGGTTTTGAGAGAAGCCTTCATGGAGAATTCAACCTATGTGCTTAAATCTTTGAGAAGTGGACTGTAGTTTAGTGCGTGTTTCTTTCTCTGCTCCTTCATTGTCCCTCTTGAAGCACCTGTTACCTGAAACAGGGAGAAAGCAGTAAGAAAATTCTGGCAGTACAAAGAAAGGAGGATGGAAGATCAACACAGTCTTCCTAGTATATCCAGCATCCCACGGGGATTACTGTTTTGGCCTGCAATTGTTTGTTTGTTGGGGCTGGACAGGAGATGAGGTGTTACTGATGAAGTGCTGGATGAAGGCAGACCAAAGCTGTGGGGCAAGCTGGGCCAACAGTGCAGGCACCACTGTTGATGCATTTGCAAAGGACAGGCCTGTACCTGGCTTCGAAACTCACTCTCAGGATGTTGCTGTGCCTACCTGAGTATGCCTCTGACTGGCTAAAATGGCTTTTGAGCTGTATGTTGGGTTTAACTGCCCATTTTTAGTGTGCTGTCCCTGGCTGAGAAGGGTAGACCAACACCATATCCATATTGGAAGTTGGTCCTGTTCATTTATGTGTCATCTCAACTCAGAATTGAGGTAGAGAGCTTCTTAGACATGGTTATATGCTCCAGAGCTCCCTGGGAGGGGATGAGAGTCAGCCAACCACGCACTGTGTGATCATTGGGATTAAGTGATCTCTTCCTAGGAAAAGAGGATGGGGGGAGGGTAATGTGTTGAGGGCATCATGATGAGGAGAGGTGTCTCTTCCCTTCTGGAGCAAAGCAGCTGCCCTTCCGTGTACTTCAGCGCCTCACAAAACCTCCATGAGCCTCCAGCCATGCAGGCTAATACGGATTACATTAATATAGTCAATCCAAAGATTAATTTTATAAAGCTAACTAGACTGGGGAGCAGGTTAACTTTCTCCCTTCAACCAGTTTTCATTAAAATGATTTGGAGGGTGTGCCTGTACCTTGTCGTGGAGCGCAACCCAGGGATGGATGGATGCCTGTGGGAATGGAGGCTGTAGCAGAGGATCCGGGCATAACGTAACCTCCTCCAGGGAGAGCTGTGTGTCAGGACTTGTTCACTTGGCCACAGTGCTATCCTGCTCTACTCGCTTGAGATCTGCCCAGCATTGCTCTTGGTTCTCCCTGCCACACCTTCGGCAGGCAACAGATAAGCGCTTTTGGGGATGATGTAAGATTTTCCATGTATGAATGCTACAAAGTTGATTTTAGGGCAGCACAGTTAAATTTTACCTAATAGAAAAGGGTGCTTCTTGGGTAGGTTTTGCTGAGTTTCAGATTTTGTCTAATCTAGAGAAACAGTTGCTGTTCCTGGGAAACAGGCGTTCCCAAAACAAATGCAGTGCTGAGTGAGAGTGGTTGACAGCTAGGGTGCACAGGAGATTTATTTACATTATATATATATATATGTATCTCTTTACAAAGATAGTGGTAAAAGGAAATCAATAGCAATAGTACTTGCAGTCTGAGAGAAGTGTGTCTGGACATTTTGTGGACACAGACATTTTCTGGCATTGACAACTATAGTTGGTAGAAACCCTGCTCGTTCCATTAAAAATAATGTTCATAATTGGTCAGTTCAAAATTCACCAGTACAGATCATTGCTTTCCAGAAGCAGCATTTTAGGCTTTTCATTGGACATTGCTTACAGCATCAGTGGACAGTGCAAGGAGAAAATGGGCTCATTAGATATGAACTTAATTGAGAGTGACATGACTGGGTATTAATATTAGTCTTGCTGCAGGCTTTTCCTTTCTTTTTTTTTTTTCTTTTTTTTTTTTTTTTTTTTTTTTTTTTTTGTGTTTATAGTCATGCTAGTAGATCCTGAACATTTTATCCATTTACCAAATTCCACAACAGTACCTTCAATAAAAGGCATAGGTTTCCTTTTTTGTTTCTAAATGGAGATGCAGCATCTGATGTCCTCCTCCAGATGCAGGGGCAGCAAAGCAGAAGGGCAGGGCTCTGCCTGGCTCCAAGCACAGGTCACACTTGCTACCAATGTGACCTTTTTGATGATATTTCTGTTTGCAGGAATCTGCATTTCTGGTGGTTACGGTGGTTTATGGAATTTAACTTGGCATTTATTTTTCTGAGGCATGGTCTGGTGACAAGAAGCTGACACAGATTTCTTTTGGGTCCTGTCCCTGGGCATTCCTACCTGTTTCCCCTCCCCCCTGAAATATGCCTTGGAGAAGAAACAAATTGTTAGATGAAACGGAGGGGTCCATTTTCATTGGGAACAGGAGAAGCACGCAGGGAAGGCGGGTGGACTCAGGGCTCCGACTGGCGCGGAGGGAGGCGCTGGCTCATATAAATAGCAGGATGCACTCCTTTGTGCTGGAGAGGTTTCCCGTGCAAGGCAGAGCAAAGATGCTGGTTGTGTTGCTGTCTCGACCAATTCAACTCTTTTTGGTACCTAAGCTTTTCTTTTAGGGCATGGTTCTTTCCCCCCTACCCCTCCCTTGCCCCGCACAGACCCGCGTGGCGGGGGGAGGCGCGGATGCCCCTCGCAGGGCGCTTTGCGGCTGCACCGTGCCTGGCTCCCTGCGCTCTCCTCCCACACAGGGTGAACAATTATCGGAACGGTTTGTCTCACTGACTTGTCTCACAAGTCAGTGCCATCTGTGCAGGGTGCCTTGTTTGCTGAACAAAAGGATTTGGAGGGGATGAGGAGCTACGGCTTTAAAAAACGCCAGCTGAGTGGAAGAAAGGATGCTGTCACCCACTTCTAACTGCACGCGGGAGCATTGTTCCCCCCCGAAACATTCAGCATCACTTTTATTACCTGCAGCCATGCCAGCGCCTGGCAGCGTGGTTTTTGATTGGGGGATAGGGTAATAGATTCAGTCGTTCTGCCTGCTACTGATATGTTTTGTTTTGTTTATAGATATTTTATAGGGTTTGGTCTAACAGTTTTGTCTCCTGGGTAATTGAAGGCCCTGAAATTAACAGTCATTTTTAATAATTAAAATAAAATAAATCTCAGCCTGTTTATCAAGTTAGGTTATTTCCTCTTTCTGACTTTGAAGGGGTGTGTGAACTTGTTGGGAAGAATGTGAGCACTCAGGTAGCTTGGTTTTAAAATTTTGTTTAACAAAGTGTGGGGGAAAAACCCTAGGTCCAGGTAAGGTCTCTTAAAACATCCAAGCCTTAAAAGAAAAGAAGGCAGTAGGTGGAAAAAGGTCAGAGTATAGTAAGTACTGCTGGTCAGATTTTTCCTGCCCAAATATTAGAGAATAAAAATCTCTTGGAGATTATTCTGGAGCAAGGAAGGCGCTTTAGAAACATTTTTTTTTTTTAAATTTTTTTTTTTTTAGATTGCAACACTGACAACAAAATTTTTACTGGCCTAATTATATGTGTGTAGGTTAATTTTTTTTTCTTTAAACATTCAAATTTATTTTGTCATTGCTTCATTTTTAGTATTTCTTTATTCAATATTGGAATTTCCTATTTGCTGTGGATTTGGGAATCCTCCTCCTTTGCTATGTGGGAAATCCTCAGTGGTGGATTTCCAGGAGCCTGATTTGGTTAACTCCTGTGTTAACACCAAGGTTCTGGCCTTTGTTCCCTAGCCCTAGGTCAGCTGTACCCAACCTCATGTCTGTGAATCACCCAGGCTTTTTTCTCTTGACAAGGATTTATAAAATCTGGCTGTTACTTTTGTGTACCAAGTTCTATCATTTCTTGCAGGATCAAGAGCTGTAAACATGGATAGTGACATCCACATGTTTGTGGAGCTGCAGCAAAGAAAGGAGCTGCTCCCCACAGGGGTGGTCAAATGGGAACTGAGACACTCAGATCCCATCAGTGCTGCTGCCTGTTGGCAGTGAGCATTTTGTGCCAGTGAAGGAGCAATTGGAGTCAGAACAATGGCCAGCAACAGTCAGAGGGTAGTTCAGGCTGGAAAGGGCCTCAGGAAATCTTTTCTTCAACATGCTGCTCATAGCAGGGTTGTCCATGAGATCAGAGGAGGTTCTGTTGGGTCTGGAGACCATGCAACCTCTCGGGTCAGTTCGTTGCAGTGCTGGACTGAAGAACAAGGAAGCTCCTCAGGCCAGTAAATATTCCTTTTTGCGTCTCTGCTTGTGCATGTGCTAATGTCTAAAGCCACAGAGGAGGTCACAGGTGGATTAGGACAGCTGGAGAACAGGAGGAGTGGCTCCAGGCCCAGCAAATTTAACTGGTTTGTCTGTGCACACCCAACACTTTTTATTGATAAGCATATTGTTGTATTTCCTTGGCAACAGTGTTATGGCAACAGCTGACTTCCAGTTTGCAGAGTGAAGGTAAAGGAGGGGAGGTGGTGGAGAGGCTGGCATTGGGCAGGGGCTGGGGCCAAGGGGCTGTTTTTTCTAAGGGGAGAAATATGAGCCATGATCTTCAGTTGCTGCATGGTGCTTCAGTGCTGCTCTCAAAGTTGCTGGCTGCTGCAGGATGTGTGCCAAGGAAGGGCTTGAGGATGTGGCTTTGCCTTGCGAGACATCAGCAGCTCTTCAGCTTCTGCCCGGTCACCACATGAAAGAGAGGAGCTGGTGTGTGGTTAAGGCAGTGGATTGGGCCTCGTGGGACTGGGATTGGCCACAGACTTCTGGTGTGACCTTAGGCAAGTCACTTAGCTTCTCTGTGTCTGGGTTGCCATTGGCGAGATGGGGGTAGCAAGGTTTGTTCCATTGAGGGTGTCCAGCTGAATTACAGGCTCTCTGGGCAGCATTGGCTTTCCTGGGCACTGCACAATGGAGCTTCAGGCTCTGCTCTGGGTTGGCTGGGTGCTGCTGCCACAGCCAGGCTCACATGCTTGGGGTAGACCACTGCTTTACAAATAAGGAATATTGCCTTAGGAGCCAGGAGGACACAGCTCCCGAGGATTGCCACGCACCGGTGGGATTGGGTGGGCTGAAGGGCAGAGTGCCTGGTCCCCAGCATTAGGCAAGGTATGGGGGCTGTCTCTCCTTCAGTCCTACAGAAGGAGGCCCTGCTCCCTTACCTCTCCACAGCTCTGCTGTTTGCTTTCTGTGTGCTCAGAGCTTCTGTCCTCCCTGCAGAAGCAGAAACACCAGCTTATCCCATTTGAGTTCCTGCACAGCAGTGAGTGCTCTAGACCTGCCTGGAGAGGGTTTCAGCATCTCACTTGGAGGATTTCTTTGGTCTGACTGCCAAGTTCAGGGTGAAAATGGGCAAGTAGAATGCACTGGAGGTGCCCATCACCAAGGCATTTGCAAGCTTCTGAGTCCTTGTATCTTACTTTTATTCATTGCACCTGAGCATTTACAGGAAAATAAGCAGTATTCTTAAATAATACTGTTTTTAAAGCAAATAATTCAACGGTCTTAATCTTTGTCTACCTTCTGGCCCACATTGCCTTTCATTCCTTCTCAGATGAATGGGTGAAATAGGGGATCACTCGGGCTGTGTGTGTTTCTGGGGAATATTCACTAGAGCATCTCCCAAATCACTTGCAAAGAAGCATTTTAGCATTCAGATGCCAAGCCGGTACTTCAGAAAGCTCCTTCAAATGAAATATTTGGCAAATCCATTTTCACATCTCTTAAAAGTGTGGGAAGATTTTTATTTAATTTGAAAGTCTGGTTTGGGCCCTTGCTAATTTTCAGGAAAGACTGATGGAAGGATTATGACCAACCCTAATTTTGCAAATGAGGTAAGGGAGCAAAGCTTGTATAACAAAACCACAGGATAATGTGTCATCTTGTGCCCTTTCTTCACTCACTGGCTGAATACAGTTTACTTGTAATGATGTGTGAACTTTTCTTCAAGTGAATTCTGGAATATATTTTGCCAAAGGAAAAAAATCTCAGGACTACCAGATCTCATGATATCTCCCCACTGTTTGGGGCATGCAAATTATGGGCGAGTTTCTAATGTGCTAAGTTCCCACAAGCCTAAACCAAATCCTTAAGGACAAGCCAATGGGAAAGACATTTCCCAAGACTGCAGGATCTTTTTTTTTTTTTTCTTTTAGCCTTGCAAAGAGTCTTGGATTTGGTTTGTTGGGGTTTTTTGTTGTTTTTTACTTTTAATGAGCAGCAATATTAACTGAGATTCCTGCTCTTAGGAACACCAGGCATGAATTTTCCCATTGCTGTGTGGACATGTGTGAGCAAGGAGTGGTGGATTCAATCCACTGGGGCTCAGTGCTCCCACTATTTTTATATTGATGTCTTTGAACTGAGCACTGGCTGCTGAACAGATGAAAGCCTGGGTCATCATGCAGGAGGGGGTGAGCAGAGGGCATGGGGGCTGGGAGGTGCAGGGCAGGGGCTGATGTGCAGGCAGGTGCTGCAAGGGCAGGTTTGGTGTCTCTCAGGGGCTGTGATGGCAGGGGAAAAGCCTTGCTCTGGGATCACACCTACCAGTGCTGGAAAAGCCTGACTATCTTGTCTTGACTATCTCCCCAGTGCTCACTTTGAATTGGCCCTCTAATGTGTCTTGTCCTCCCAGAAGGCTGCTTTGCCAAACTGGTGATCCCTGGATCTGGCTGATACCCAGTGCTGCTGTTGTTTTCTTGGATTCCAAGTGCTGCATCCCTTTGCAGTCTGGAAACCAGGCACGAATTGTTTGCCTAATATCTTTTCCTCAGGTAAACACTGCTTTAGATGCTGCAGCTGCATTATGCAATGCAGATAGGTGGGGACAGTTTTTCTTCCAGCAGTAGAAAGGGAAAGTTGTTTTGCTAAGATAAAAGTGGGATTTTCTCCAATAGCTGGCTGCACAATATAACATCCCTTTTTCAACTTTATTGTCCTTGGCAGCTAGAGGTGGCTGGAGCTCTGCTCTTGGTGGGAGAGGTGGGTGAATCAGATAAGGGTTTCAGAATGCAGCATTTTTGACCAGGTTTTGGACAGAGCCCTGTTCTCCAGGGGCAAAGGAAGACAAAAAATGGGCTCTGCACGCACCTGGGGCAGCACAACACGCAGGGCTGCTCTGAGTGCTGGCTGTGCCTGCCCCTCCAGCTGCGATCCTGCCCGTGCATTGTGCTCCTCCTGCCAGCGCTCTCCCAGTGCCCATCAGCGGAGATGCCGCTCCCGGCTGTGTCCTCCCTCGTGCTGTTACCCCTGGCAGATCTCACCTGGGGTTTGCTGTTGCTGGGGCTCTGCCACTGGCTGCCTGCATGGCAGACGGCTTCCCCAGATGCCAGCAAGGCTGTTAGTGCTAAAATTAGTGCGGCGGGTTGTGAGTCCCCGAAGGCCGATGGTGGCACGTGTGACACCGTGGGGCCGCTTGCCCCCGTTGTGGCAGGGGCACGGGCAGGGCTGCCTGCAGCCTGGAAGGGCCTGGCAGCTGCCTCTCCCTGTGTCCTGGACCCCCCTGCCTCGGTGACACCCAGCACACCGATGGTCTGCATGAAATAAAACATTTTGTGCTCTCATGCAGCAGACCCACTGGCAGTTTGGGGGCCTAGAGGGAAGAGGGCAAAGAGTTAAATTTTCTGTCTGTTCCTTCTTGTCCTTGGTGATGTCCTTTATGGGCAAAGCCACAGTCAAGTATAATATGTGTGCATCATTTTAGTATCATTATTTCTATTTCACGAAAGGTTTTAAAAAGTCAAGGATGACCCTGTAGCTGTGGTAAACTCCCTGTGATAAACTTTCCAAGGGCCTTGCGTACTGAAGGGCCCCATGGCTTTTCTGGTGATTGAAAATGCATTGAGTAAGTGTATAGTACCTTAACAAGACAATTGTTTCATGGAAACATTTGTAAAATATTTGGTTGTTGTGTTTAAGTTATTGTCACTGAACCTGTGGTTCTGATGTCTGTGTATTTGAATGTTTAAAACAATGCCAGTAAAAGCAAAAAAAAAACCAAAAAGCTGATCTTTACCTTTTGTCCACTGTCTAAATTAAAAGTAATTACCCAGAGTAGAAGTATTTGCGCTTCATTATATGAGGACTGACTTTTCCAATTGAGGAATTGTGAGATAGTGAAGAAAATTCAGTTCAAGGATGAGCCCAGCTTGGAGTCTGTTAAGTAGTCTCTGTCATCTTCACTTCTTCAGTCAAGCTGTATTAATCTGTCTGAAAGCTCATATTCCCAAGGGCCACCCAGCACTTGTTATACTGTGGCAGTGACCTGAAGGAGAGTGTGTTACTTGTGTTATTTTGAAGAAAAGCTGAAACAAATTTTTTTGGCTAAGCAAAAACAGCAGTAAAATCAGCAGATGAGTGCTAGAGAATCCTAAGCCAAGAGGCACTTTTATCCATTGCCTCAATCCTGGACATCCCCCATCTTTGTATGTCATCATGCTTGTCCAAAAGACCCGTTACCCCTTTGCAGGTGCACAGCTCATCTGGTAATAATGAGACATGGGTATTCAAGTTAGCCAAATTCATCCCTGAGGTCATTTCAGCTGACTCCAGGAGAATTAAAACAGGACTGAATTTAGTCCTGAATCTTTGTGTTTGCAAATTAATTTCTGTGAAATCTATTTTTAATTATGCTGTACCTAATTATACCTGATTTACTATCACAAGGGAGAAATGCTCTAGTGTCCAAAACACTCAATATTTTCTAATATCCACCATGGAGTGAGTATGCCCAGCCCCTTAGATTAATCTTACACTGATGCTGTGTGTGACGTGTGCTGATGGCTATATCCGAAATGCACCAGTATAAGGACACAGGAGATCAGAAGGGACATTTGGGGTTGGTGAATGTGGTCTTGTGCCATAGTGAGCACTCACATTTGACACTGACTGCCTTCTGAAATTTTTGTTCCTGCTGCTTTTATTGCAAGGCAAATTATATTCCCGAATCTCAAACACTTCTTTTCTATTGTAAATGTCTTCAAATTTAGTCTGTGTTCATATTTTCATCTCTTTCAGTTGCTGAACATTTTGCTCTTCCTGCCATATTATTGCCCAAGGCAAATGCTGCTGAGTCCTGGAGGAACACAAGCGTGTCGGTGTGAATCCTGGGTTCTGCTATCATGATGTCGCTTTCATCCTAACAGCAACATCTAACCTCATAATGTGTGCTGTGAATGTCATAGGTAGCCTTGCAAAGTGAGCCCTTCAGCTCCCACCTGGGAACCTGTGCTAATGCATTACTTTGGAAGAAGACCTATATGAGCACAGTCAAGGGCACCTTAAAATTCCCAGTTGGTTGGTACATTTATAGAGAAACATATCTGGGGCAGCCTTGGCTCACAAAAATGTAGTGTAACTCCTGTGGCGTGCAGGGTGCTGCTGTGCCTGGCAGCTCTGTGCTCAGTACTTCTGCCTGTGCTGGTGAGCAGGACATGGCCCTGCCCTGTGGGCTGTGCCAGGCAAGGGAGGAGTGGCAGGGAGAAGAAAACCTGCTGCCTGAAGTGTGGGGCTTGGGGGTAGGCAAGGAAGATGCTGCTTATGGCTGTGCTGAAGGCTTGTGATGCACAGCTCTGATCCAGAAAAGCACATGGAAGTATGATTGACTCTAGGCAATGGCTTTTCATCATTCCTCAGGTTACTGAGCTGTTCAGCCAGGATTTAACACTTGCTTAGCTCTGCAGGAAGTTTTGCTTAGCTAGTATTAAATTTATTCAGCTTCTTTGTCTTGATGGGGAGGCCCAGGTCAGGACTTGGGGCAGGGAAGTCATACAGCACCACTGGAGCCTGGGAGTGCCAGGCTGGTATTCAGAACTTTATCAAGTTGTGTGGGAAGTGCTGTAAGTACTGTGAAGCATACTGAAAGTCCCAGATTTGTTAATGCTGCAGAGACAGTAGGTTTGCTACCCAGTGTGGCTGGGATGCTACCCTGACTGAATTGCGCTGTAGAACATCACAGTTCCATTCATCACTTTCCATTTTGCTCAGCCGAATGTCCTGCGCTGTGGAGGGGAAAAGCCAGTGGGGAGCCATTAGCTCCGGTTCGGCGATGAAGCACCAGGCATGTGGTTTCACAGGCAGCTCTGACTGACCTCGTGTTGGGCAGCTGCCAAGGGCTGGTGCTGGCTCCCCATGCCCAGCTGCACGTCCCCATGCCTCGTGCCAGCCCCAGACGGGGATGCTCTGCGTCACCAGGTCATCCCGGGATGTCAGTGGGAAGTGTTGCCCCTTTAGGCAGCTGCCTGTGGTTGGGTGGGCACAAAAGCTGAGGTCTTGCCCATTGTTAGTGGCAAGCTTTTAAGCAGAATGTAGGCTTTCCAGGTCCCAGGCTTTGGCTCTCTGCCTCCCCCACACTCCAATTCTTGCCCTCTTTGCAATCAGTGTTACAGGATTCCCCAGATCTGAGGTCCCTAGCTGGCTCTGGTATCTTCTGTGACCAAAACCAGCCCTTTTATGCATTGAGAGAGTAAGTAGGAATGCTTTTATTCTTGTGATACCTCTTAATGCATTTTGCTTGAGGAAGTGTTTGTTAAAAGGGTCAAGTAGGGTTAGAGAAGATAAATTTGAGCCTCTGGGCATACTGTGGCTTGATGGGCATGAAGCTCTTTCTGTTTCTGCCTCTGTCAGGGACTTGCAGTGCCATCATGTCAAAGGCTGGCACCAGCTACTGCAGCACCATCAGGACTCACTTTTCTCATCCTTCTGGCAAGGAATTTGCTGGGAAACCATTTGTATTATTTAACTAATGATGACTAATACTTGAAAGTGGGTATCTGAGCAATGCAGGAGTGTGTCTGTCTGAGGTCTCAGCACTTACCGTCTGGGTTTTGTGCCTAAGAACACAGCCTTCCCTAAAAAGATAAAAAAGCCAAAAAATACTTTACAGGAATCCTTTCATTCCTCCTTTTTGAGTGTGAATCATCCTGAAAACGAGTTCTCTAAAAATTCTCATCTTAGTTTTTGTTGAGGCAAAATTGGGTGATAAGTAGTTTTGGGGGAGAAACAGAGAAGGTTGGGGGTCCCTTGTCTCTCTGGGACATGCACTCTTTGCGTGTGTGTTTTGTCCCTGCTCTGGGTGACAGCCAGATCTCCAGCCTGTTCTTCCTTCAGTCCCTTGTGTGTTGACACAGGTGTAGGGATTGAGGACATGTATCTCCATTCTTCTGAGGCTGTCAAAGACAGGTCTTGGCTCTTGGCAGCAGCCAAGGATGGCTGGAGGACCCCTGGACTCTGAGGTTTTAGAGTAGATGAGCCTTTACAAACATAACCCCATGCAGTCCCATTCTGGTTGCTGCAAGGGGAGCAGCAGCCACAGCCTGGACACCGTGCACTGGGCAAAGTCCAAACAGCTCCTTGGAGCCCCCTCATGCAGCTCAGGGTGATGGAGGAGCCTGACAAAGCAACCCAAAATCAGTCTGCTCTGTGACACATGCTGCTGGTTGGGGTGAGCTCACCAGGAATGAAACTTTTGCCTCAGGCATGACGTTTTTGAGCATCATGTTATGTCTTGTGTATTGCTCTGCTTTGGCCTGAGTGTCCTGCTGTTGGGTACTCATGGAGCCTCCAATGTCTGAGAAGTCTCAAAGGTCTCTGTTTAATTTAATTTTTTTTTTGTTAAATTATTTATACCCAGTTGCAACCATACTCTTTTCTCCTCACTGCCTTTCAGGACAGCACCTGCTTCCCTCCTAAAGAAGCCATTAGCTTGCATGCTCCGAACCAAAATGTTAGCTCAGCTGTAACAGATGGATGGGTATGGGCATCATGTAGCAACTTAATGAATAATATCTATCACCTAATTTCCCAAAAGTTGGCATGTAATGAGTCTGGTGCCGTGATTATTACCTCTGTAAATCATGACTCTAAGATGATGACAATCCCTCCTGCCCCAAGGATACGGGACAGCCTGGCAGTGATGTTCATTTAATTGCTGTATGAGAGAGGCGATGTGTTCAGGAGCTCGCCATCGCCTCTAAATTATCTTCTGCAGCACAGACACTGGGGGAGATTAGTGCAGATTGGAGGGGAGGGAGCTGCTGGGTGCATGTGTGTGTTTATTCCCTGGAGCCAGCTGGTGGAGGTGGTGTGAGCTGGCCAGTGTGGGATGGAGGTGTGACTCCCAGGGCTGGCCTTTTTCATCTCTCCTTAGGACTAAAGAAGAAGGGGAGGGAAACGGAGATTGCTCACAAGTGTGTAGAGATGTTTATTTTGTTTTTCTGATGAGTGTTTGTGGTGAATACCTCTGTAGACAGAGGACTTTGACTACCAAACACAACCTTGGCTTCAAGGGTGAAAACTGCCAAACCTCTGCCCAAACCTCCTCCCACTACAGGAAATTTCTGTCCCAGATTTCTTCCTACCACAAACCACGTCTGGCCATAAAGCAGAGCCAATGCCCGTATTGTGGGCTCTCAGTTTGCTCATGCAGTTGATTCCTAGCCAAGGGACGCATCACTGCTTGTAGGGCCCTCCCACACCTTCTCATTCTTCATCAATTGATTGTAAAATTATTATTCTGGTGGGCTTTTAAGGTGTCTTTCATTAGATCCTCTGTTATGACAGTTGATAGGGATGTGGATGAATCAGATATTGCAACTGACCCTAGGAAAGCAGCTACTGCCACTCTGCCTGTGCTGCTGGCTAATGCTGCTGTTTTGCTGTGTTGCCTCCCCTGCTTGGGTACTTCTATGTGTTTGTTTAATTTCTCTTTTCCTTTGAATTCTGCCCCCATCTCATGGTGTGTGGGTGAGTGTGGTTATAGCTGGCTGGATGTGTGGCAGAGCAATGGACGTCCTGATGCTGTGGTCCTCTCCTCCACTGCAGTGCCTCTGAGCCATGTGATGAGCAGAGGTGAAAATAGCCTGAAAACTGTGACAATGGCTGCTTTGGGTCAGACTGAAGATCCCCCTGGCCTGATGTCTTCAGTAGTGCTCAGGGGAATAAGAACTAGGGCAAATGATGACCACGTATGATGATGGGTTTCCCTACCATACTCTCCCAGCCACCAGAGATTTGCAGCTCAAGGGCTTCCCAGTCCAGGAATGCTACCTTTGGCTTTGATGGCCCCTATGCAGCCACCACTGCCAGTATCACAGCTGCTTTCAATCCCTGCAGCTCAGGCCCAAAGCCCAGATGCTTACCTGGTTTGTGGGGAGATGGCTGTAAAATCAGCAATACTGTGACTGTCTGGATGATGTGAACCATAGGTCATTTCCAAAGCCTCTGAGTGCTCTCGGCTGCGTGGGCTGGGGACTGCTCAGCCACGTGCTAGTGTCTGTGTGTTTCAGGGGGAGCCACTGAGGTGCTGGAAGAGGAGACCCACAGTGCTGATGGTCCATGTCTTGTGCAGGGGTGGCATGCCTGAATTAGCCTCTCCTCCCTCTGTCATGTTGGCTTGCACAGTGGTGACCAGTGTCACCCCAAATGGGTCATCTCTCACAATGCTGACCCAGTGTCACCCTCATCTGACCCTGTCTTGCAGGGCTCCCCGCTGGAAGTGCCGGCAGGTTCTGCAGAAGGAAGGTGAGGATTCCAGCAGCCTGCGTAAGTGCAAGGCCAGAGGGGGCACATGCAAATACCTCAGCTCTGAGAGCACATACTCTCAGGGTTTACAGCCAAAAGATGCCCTGGAGCATTTCCTTGGTTTTCTTTCTTCCCCCAAGTAAGCAAACACCATCCTGCCAATGCTTTGTGGTGTCAGATGATCCCATACCTGCTGGAAAATTGCTATCTGCTCAAGCAACGCTGCTGATGCTGATGGATTTCCCAGTGTAACACCGGTTTCTTCTCTTTAGCTCTCAGCAGTGAATTGGCTGCAGTTGGTCTGAGTCTGTGTTGAGCCTTTTTATCATTAAAGACATTGTAGTGCTTATGGCATTACTGGTTACATAAGCTGGCTGTCTCCAAGGGGCTTTGCTGTGGCACGATGCTCCTTTAGGGTAAGGGAAGTGCCTGCCTCAGAACAGGGGGCCATGAAAAAAAATACACATATGTGGTTGACTTATTTGAACTTAGCACACCCCGCAGGAAAACCTGGATTTTGGAGTTTTTGTGTATTCTCTCTGGCTCCACAGATTAGAAGGGGACCGTGGGAAAGCTGCCAGGGCTTGGAGATCAATCCAGCCTTTGTAAATCCTTTCATCTGACTGCCGGCTTCATACAATTGAGTATTACCCACTTTATTATTGTTGGTTGATTAAATTCCTGTTGGTCAACACAAATAGTGCTGTGCAGGCTGTGCGTTCATGGGATGGAGATTGGCATTGCAAAGCACTTCCTAGAGAAAGGCAGGGGCAACCTGTCATTTAAAACCACATTCAGAGGGTGTTTGGCAGTGATGGGGAGGAGGGGGGAAGAACAAATCCCTCCATGCAAGCAACTTCCCAGGCATTTCTCACATGCCTGCTGGGGTTCAGTTGGCAATGAGGGAGTGTGAGGTTGGGTCTCCACTTTTCTGGCAGTGGGAGCAAGCAGCCTCAGCAGGAATGCACTCACCAAGCCCCTGTGTCTACAAGGCGGGGGAGGTGTGGTGTGGGGTAACTCCAGCCTGTATAACCAGGATTAATGGGATGAAATTAGGTGAAGGAGAAAGTTGTCAGGAAGTGTTTCCTCAAGGTGAAAGCTATTAGGCTGTAGCACAGCTTCTCAAGGGAAGCAATGGGCACTTACCTACTTGGATTGTGTTTAAATGACAATATGAGAAAAATCTGGCTTTGGGGAGGAGATGGATGTTATCAGTGACTTCAGGGGCTCCAGGGAGATGTGACTGCTCCCCAGGGATAGTGCACTTCTGGGAGGGATGGAGGGGGCTTCAGGGTCTTCAGCTGAGGGTCAAGTTCCAGGGAGCTGTGGGCTGCTGTCTTCCAAAACAGGATGTTACCAGTAAGCTGTCAGCTGGGACTTGACCTGGAGTTAGTCAGAGCTCTGGTAGGTCCTGGAACAGCACCCCCTAATTGTTTTGGCCTTTCAAAATGCTATTTCTGTGTAATGTCTGGCTTGTAAGAGGGAGGGCTTAGAACATATTTCTCAAGAGTGGGAGTAACTGGCAAACAAAACAATTTGGGAACCTCTGTGCTAGATGACCTGAAACATATTTATGCTCTTATGAATGGTGTTACTTTGACCATCCATGTATTTTACTTCACTATCCTTGTGCCTGAACCAATAGACACCCTTTATCTTTGGGTGAATGATTTGTTTCCCATCTCTGTGCAGCATACACTCCTAGAAAATGAGCCCACCTGATTATTTGGGGGACAGATAGGGGATATCAGCAGCTTTAGGGGGCTTGCTGCAAATAGCTATTCTGTGGAAATAAGACCATCATCTCTCCCTAAACTAGTTCTCAGATAGTCCTGAGATGTGGACACAGAGGAGCCCCAGGCGGTGAGCAGACAGGAAAGGCCTGGAGCAGCACGTGGTTGAGAATGAAGATGTTCGTCACAGGGTCCCTTTCCACGTTGCTTCCCTTTGCCCCAGCTCTGCCATGATGTGTAGGCAGAACCTACTCATGAATGTGACACGAGGGAGGGAGCAGGGCTTCACACTGCTGAGAGCCTGCTCTTCAAGCCTGGAACACAGAAAATGCATTTGAAAGCCAGTGCACAGAGGTGGGTCCTGTGGGCCCCTGTGTGCTGCTGGAGCAGTGAGGCTGAGAGTGAGCCATGAAGGCTGCCTTAGCCTAGAAAAGCACATGTCAACCTGCCTGGCAGGGAGCCGTCAGCAGCCAGGCCAAGGGGCTGGAGTGAGAGGCAATAAACTGGTTAATAAATAACAGGGAAAGCTGGCAGTGTTGCATAGTTTTAGTTTCTGCATGTAACCTCAGAGAAACATGGCAAAGGTTCGCACAGCCGTTTGCAAAACTGTGTGAGCACTTGTTTGGCTTGGAGGATCAGGTCTCCTCCAGCTGCCTGCGCTCTGAATCATTGTGGGACTGATTTCATTATCCCCAGGGGCCAAATGCTTGGGCTCTCCTTGGCTACCCCAGGCAAAGTGATGGTGCAGTTCCCTGGTTTGCTGTCATCACTAGGGATTTTTCCTGTGGGGTGCTGCCAGGACAGCTGCCCTCACAGTGAGGGTTGCTCAGCATCCCCTGTAAGGGGCCAGATCTGGCATGGATCGATCAGCTTTGTAGTGTACTTCCCTAAAATTCTTGGCTCAGGGTGGCAGCATGGACAAGAGTGAGTTACAATTATTAGGGAAACTATCTGAGGTAGACTTACTGTTTCTAAATTATATCTCCTATTGTTATTGTAGTAGCACTGCACTATTAACTTGTTTTAAAACAGGTTTTGTTCCCATGTCTCATTGTTTCAATCCAGCCCAGTGATACACTGTAATCTGTGTCTCCACCTTGTTTCTACTCCCATCAGACACTGTGCATTATGAAATTCTTAGGTATGCATTGTCTAGCCTTTCTTTCCAGGCTGAATTATACATTTGCTGTATTTGGATTCATAAGCCATACCCTGTGTCACTTGCTTAGGTGTCTGGAGTCCTTGTTCTGCTCAGTTCTGGGTTATAGCATATTTTTGGTTGGCCTACTGCTGTTCCCAGCCGGTCCTGACAAAGCCCACGCTGTTTTGGCATAGCCAACACATTACACTTGACAGCCCTTCTCCTGTTTAATTTCCTCTTGCTGACTCCCGCGGCAGGGCAGCGGGTGCAGGCAGGAAAGGGCTGCAGGTAGGAGTAGGGGCATTGCTCTTTTCCAAAACGAGGATTTCCCTCCACCCTCAGGAAGAAAACATAGGCAACTGTCTCTGCTCTCTTTGTGTAATTTGATGGCATAAAGGGTCTCCTCTGTGGCACAATTGTTTATGTTTTTTTGGTTGAATTTTTTCTCAGGTGAAAGCTGGCGGGGATCAGATCCATGCCATCTTCCAGCTTGACACAGAAGTACAGTGAATTAAGTGTACATACTTTATCATTTTTTGTGTGTGGCTGTTTCTCCTGACTGTAGTGAGTTCCTAAAGATGTTTAGGAAGAAGCACACCTTCACCTCATGTTCTCACCCCACCACTGGATTGTGTTTATCACAAGCTGGTTAAGTTAGAAGGCAACTGCAGCATGTAATGTTTAACTACAGGCTGCAGTAGGAGAGCATGAGGCTGAGGGGTTTCTGCTGCTGGATGGAAAGGAGAAACTGGGCAGTGGAAGAGAAAATAAGTTCCTCAGAAAACCCCCAGATCACAGGGGAGCAGGTGGAAGGCAACAGGGTCTTCTGCTCTGGACTGCAGCAGAGCATTTCTTCTCAAAACACTGGGTCTCTGGGAGAGTCCAGCACATTAAACCAGCTAACTGCAAAACACACAGAGATCCAAAACTGAATTCTAGGTGAACACTGGAGCCTTCACAGGTGCCCATCCTTGCTGGTAGGAATCACTGACTCTACAACTGCAGTTATTTTTGGCAAATAGGACTGGGTGTGGGGCTTCTGCCTGCAGTTTAGCAAAACTCCATATCCCTGGCCACAGAAATTTGTGTGTTTGACACATTCACGTACAATCCCCAACTCCAGAAGAGCTTAGTGTGCAGGGATTTAGACATTTCCTGGTGATGGCCTTAAGCCATGGACTCACAGCTATTTTAGGCTTTCTCCCCTTTTCTCTCTGAAGGTCTGACCAGAAATTTCATCCAGAGCTAAAAATTGCTTGAAACTGAGTGTGTAGGATAAAAAAATGGTCTTTTGATAAAACAGTGTTTTCCTACCAAAAACTGCTTTACCTAAAATTTCCTAACCAGCCCTCATCCCAAGTGGTGTGACACTGAAATCAGGCATCCCCCTTGCCTCTTGGCCAAGAGCCCTCCCCTGCTAGCCCCCAGGTGGAATGAGGTTTGTTGCCATCCTGTGCATAAGTGCCAGTTACAACTGGGTAAATGCTTTTTGCTGGAAAAAGCATTAACACCTTTGCTACCTTGCACTTTTTTAGGCTCAGGGAGAGAGATGGGGGCAGACAGTGCTGAGGTTAAAGATGAGATGTAGGGCAGCCTGTGGGGGGGATAATGAATTCATGGGCACATGGAGACCATTCAGCAAGCTTTGGGCTCCTGTGGGCCCCTGGCTGGAAGGACTTTGATCTGACTCCAGCCTTTTCCCAACGAGGCGCTGCCTTTGAATGCATTCCTGCTCTCAGCCTTGCCCTGCACAGCAGACAAAGACGAGGGGAGCAGGGAAGAGGAAGGGGGGCTGTTTACCCTCATCAGAATGGTCGAGTGGCCTGAGTCAATACAGCCTATTTTTCATTAACCTAATCATTAGATTTTCCTCACTGCCAATTAAATTTTTCCTGTCAGTACTCAGAAGGGCATCATTTGCATCTATGATTTTTTTTTTTTTTTTAATAGGGAGCTTCCTGGACATGGTGGGGTTATTTGATGAGTGGAAATGAAAGTTTAATTTCTCTCTGGATGGAAGAAGATTTTTGAGTTTTAATTATCACGCAGCTTGGATTCCTGACGGTTGAGGACCGTATTGGAAAGGCTGGTTTCCATTGTGTGGAGTGGATAATTATGCAGCCCTCTCCCAGGCTCACTGCATTTATTGTCCAGAAGAATCTTCCCAAGCAAAAAGGGGGAGCAGATTTACAACCCAAAATGCATTTTTAGAGCCTGCAAAAGCTTCAACTTAATGTTTGCTAAGGAAAACTTCTGCAACAATTTAAGATTTTATTTACCCTTTTAACAAAATAACTCCCATCAATTAATCTGGTAATCTGCCTTTCCCCTCACAGGTTGCTTAGGAAATAGTTTTGTAAACTCAAGAGAGCCCTTCTGCAACTGGGCTGCTTTGTGCTATCAGTTTCTAAGCAGAATTCCTGGCAGTGGGAATTTCTGCATAAAATCTACTTGCCCATTTTTATGTACAGTGTCAAATAAAAGATTTACAGCCATCTGAAACTTGGAAGTGCTTCTTACCTAGGAGGTAATGTTAATCTACCCAGGAGAACATGTGAAAGGATTCAAAGAAACCTAAAATGTCAAAGCAAAGCTCATTTACAACTGTTCTCTTTCACAAGCCTTTGGATTAACCTCGTGTCTTTCTCACTGGGTTTTGAACCATCGATAGTTTGAAATTTGCCATAAAAATGGAGACATTTCAGCAAAGGTCTTGTCAAATCTGTGGAAGCTTTTGGAACTGCAACAATCCCACCAAATCCTCCAAGAGTGGGATCAAATTTGCATGTGTTTGGGTGGGATCAGATCTGAGGACAAACATCCTGTGCAACTTTGATTAGTGTGATGAGATGAAAGAGAAAAATGCTCATTGTGGATGCTCACTCTTTTTTTCCTTGCTGAGAAGTGGAGCAGCAATAGTGCAAATTGGGGACCAGGGAGGAGATTCTGGAAGCACTTGTGCTCATTTCAGTGGATTCGTAAGAGATAATTTAGCAGGACAGCTGTGCATGTAGACATTTCAGATAGGCCTTATTTCCAGAGCTTTCTGACTGTGACAGGGTGGCAGAGGACTCTGAACCTAGCTTGACTTTCATTTGCAATTCTTTTTGGTTTAACTAACATGAACCCAAGAGGATTTGGGCTTCTGATAGCTACCTTCCAGTCTCAAAAGACCATGTGGTTGTTTTGGTGAAGTTAGCAACTTGAGGGGGGGGGTTAGCAACTATTATGGGGGTTTCTGGATTATTAAAATAGCTTTAAACCACCCAGTCTCCATTCCCCATCCTCAATTTTCAAATCAGCGCTTTCACTTTTGCTGCCCAAAGACTCACAGACACTCACAGACACAGGCTGTCTCCTCAGCTTTCTCCAGCCCTTTCCTCTGACAGGGTGCCTACAAACCTTGACCACAGTTGGACTGTCAGTGCTTCTGAGGCTGTTTCCTAACCCACGTGGTTTTCTGGCATTCTCCAGCCTGCCTACATACACTGAGCAGCCTCTTTTTTAAGCTCTTTCAGCTAGAGACCATATGTTGTTACTATAGTCATACCAAGCCTCATCCATGTTGGCCTTCTGTGATTTAGGACTGTGAATTTATGTGGAAAAGCTGGATAACTCTTAAAGATAAAAAACTTTTTTTTTTTTTTAAATTTTTTTTATTGGTGGGGAAGTACTAACTTTTGAAACCTCTGTCTGTATTTTACACAGCCATCTGTTTCTAATATAACCTTTTTATTGCAAGCATCCCAGCAGTGTCAGAGAGCCCTACCCCAGCACTTGTTCTTCTCCCCATTGTCTTTCCAGCCGTCTTTTCTTCTTTGCCAGCCACTCTGCAATTAGGTGAGACTTTCTGCAGGTGATGGAAAACCAAAAGGCATGAAGGGTTTCAGATTGTTGAATCTGACATGACAACAGAGGCTGCTTAGTGATTTAATTTTTTGCCTTCAAGTAAATTGTGATGTTTGCTTTCTGGAATTAAAGTGAAACATCCACAGATTTTCCTCATGTTATATTACACAGGGTAACAGACATGGAAAACAGGATTGAGGGGCTCTTAGTTTCACCTGACCAATCCCTTTGCCCCAAGTCAGACTCGGCTTTACCTAAACTGCTCCTGACAGATATTTGTTTACCCTGCTTGAGAAAGTCATCATCAATGGCAATTCCACTGCCTCCCAAGGCAGCCTCTTCTAGCCCTTAAATATTTCTGTTATTAGAGACCTTGCTCTTTCTGGATGGAGATGGAATACAATTTATTCACTTTTTTATTTTTCAATCATTTACATATTTGAATCCATTACTGCATCTATGTTAGGTCTTTTCTTCCCCAGGCTAAACAACCTGGATTCCTGCAAGCTCTCCTGCTAGATTATACATTCCACACTCTGATGCTCCTTATTTCTCTCCTGAATTGTTTCCAAATAGCCCGCATGAGTCTTGAAGCGTGATGCCTAAAACTGGACACAGATCCCTATTCAAGATGTTTAATAGCACTGGTAAAGGAGGATTATTTCCCCTGTTTACATACAAGTCTCTTGTTTCTGCATCATGATACGATCTCAGATATTGTTTTCAGCCTAACAACTGGTGCATGCACAGTTTACAAGTTGCAATAGTCTCCAAGATCCTTTTCCACAGGACTGCTGTATGCTGAATGAGGACTCAAAGGATGCTGCCACAAAATTTGGGTTGACCTTGGCAGAGGCTGTGAGCATGGCATGCTGGCAGTGGGATGGACTGAGCCTTTTGTTGATGCTGTAGAGACAGGGAGAGCAGCCACCACAGCAGTATCCAAAGTCAGACAGGAAGGGTTGGGTTTTGGCAATGGGAGAGAGGAATTGAGAAATTGGATTGATGCAAATAGAAATGAGTACAGTCTGTCCCATAGGTTTCAGGGAATTTCCCCTGAGGCCATACTCTCTTGCTGACTTCTAGAGGCTGCAGTGTTCATCAGTGCTCCCAAAAGGAGGTGGTGGAGCAAAATGGGCCACTCTTGCTGAAGCATCCACACTACCCCAAATGTTGAGTCCTTTGTAGCCAGTGGAAAGACACTAATCGGCTTTGGGGCTTTTTTTGACCTGGTCACGTGATCATGCAATCAAGATTAAAGCAGCACGAGGAAGGAAAAGAGGCTTAAACAGCTGAGGGTGCCTGGCAGGTCATTTTAACCTTTTCATAATCATTAAAGCTGCAGAATCCCATTAGCAGTGAGTGACTTGCAGCTTCGCTCCCCTAACAAGGAGGTGCACCACTGGTGACACAACTTTCTGTTCACCTCTGTTTCCCCCCACAGGAGAGTGCAACCCAACTCCTTGCTAGGACCCAAACTTTGAGCTGAGTCTAGCCATTCCTTCATGTGGATCAAGGAGTTTGTTGTACCAAGGAGAAACAGTCCATGGATCTATCAAAAGCAGAGGATTTATCTCTCCGTTTCTAAAATTAGACTCCCTTGGAAGGTCCTGCTCAGGCCATACTGTGGTAGATCAGCCCTTGTCCATCTGTGGCAATAGCAGAGAGGTACAGGATAAGGAAGATTATGATGATCTCCTAAGTCACTTCTTTGGCACTGGTCAGTGGGCTATGGCTTTACTGTGCTGGGATTGGTGACAGCAGAAGATCCTGCACTGCTACAGTGCATCTCTGACATGGGAAGCAAAACTTTTTGAATGAAACCATGTTAATTAAGGCATAAGGCCCTCAAAGAGCCTCCAGTTTATTTGTGGTACTCCTTTTCCTCTCTTGCAAGTTTTCATGAGTGCAGCATCACATCCAGTAGTCAGTCTTATCCTCCCCTGTCTTTCCTCCAACGTCTGTATCTTCTTTTGTGTCCCTTCATATCAGCTACTAAGCTCTGGTGTGGAAATTCTTGCCCCACAGTGTCTGGAAGACAGGATCACTCTGATCCACCTGAAATCTGAACATTGTTGTACTTTCTTTAGAATTGTCCTTTCTGCATTCAGGCAGAAATAGTTGAGTAGATCCAGTAGTTGTACAGCAAATGGCTTCTTAAAGAGGCCAAGGAAACTCTGAATTTTGCCTGGTGTCAGTGGTTTATGATGGGTCTTGCAGGTATTGCAGCACCTGGGATTGATCTGGAGAGCACCTGCTTTCTCAGACAGGGCAGTCTTCCATGTGCAGGGAGTGAGAGCACTGCAGGGGATGCAAATCAGCTTTTCTCGGTTACATGTACACCAGTCAAGACTGTCTGGCTGTGCGTGTCTTGGAAATTAATATTTCTATTGCCGTGTTTGCTTATTTCATCTAATTACAGTCTATTCACTCTTGACTGAAAACTTAGTCTGAGGCTGAACCATCAGAAACTCACAGTGATTTTACTTGGGGTGATGCCCACATTCAGGCATTAAACACAAATTGTAATGCAAACACATTTTTTTCCTTGGCTGTTTACCTTCAAAATTTCTGGGGGAATAGCAGGAAAGCTCTCCCCAGGAATCCTGGCTGACCAGCAGTGACTATAGTACCAGGGCTGAGGCAGTCTGGCACTCAGGCAGCACATCTGAGAAACCTGGTGAAGGTGCTGTCCTCTGCATGCAGGCTTACTCCTGTAAGCTGTGGAGAGCCCTGGAGAGCCACAGCCACACTGTGGTCCTTGCCCACTCCCAGCAGCAGAAGAGCAGCTGCTGGTTGTCCCCTCAGGAGGGGGCAGGTGTGGTTTCAGATGACAGGACTGGGAGGTGTTTTACCACGTTCCTGTTTGGCAGGTTTCGTGGTTGCAAGGGTTAGACATCCTCAGATGCAGATGTTCTCCAGTGGTGCCTGCTGTTCTGTGCTGTGACAGAGGGACAGGCCCCACAAAGATTGTCATGTACACATCACCCAAACAAGGAAGGGGAAACTGGAGGCCACCATGCCGCAGCACATGGGCACACACACACTCCTTCCCGATCAGCCACCTCCTAGTGAAATCCTGATTTCAGAAGCTCCTGAACTGTTGACAGTCATTGTGGGCAGATATTTTGCTGTGTGCAGAGCTGCTGTGATGTCTGGAAGTCATAGTAGTGAGCTGTAACAACCAGAGTCAGGAGAGACCGTACCAGACTCTTACAGACCAGCTTGAGGCTGCTAAGCACCTCGAGAGGTCTAATGAACTGAAACAGTCAGGAACATACAGTCTTGAGCTCGTAGTTAGAGGCTTGCTATGAAATGTTAATTAATTAGCTGCAGTGGCATATGTTCCATCCTGTCAGAGCTGCAGCACAGCCATGTTGCCCGTTCATAGCCAGTCTTGCTAGAGTTAAAAATGTGTACTATTCTGAGACCATATTTTTTCGTTATTTGTGATTGGACTGGCTGCACACTTCTCTGTTGTTTTGACTAGTGTTTGAATACCTAAGCTATGCCTGAGCTATCACCTGCACCTTGAAAATGAGGCCTGATCCTATCAGTCTTATTCAGACAGATGTTATTGTGGGTGGCTTTGGATGCTACAGATGGGCCTTTTATTTATTTAGTGTAGTCTAAGGCAGTGTCTGTTCAGTAGATGTGCTGCACCTCAGCTATGGAAATATTTAAGATTTGGCCCTAGTTCTCTTTCTGTGAGTGCATTCCTGCCACCTCTTTAACAGTGGCTGTCAGAGTGCAGAGGAAACTTCTCCCTACACAACCCACAGTGAATGAGGTGGTGGGACAAGAGGGTAGAGCAGGTTGGTATGGTTTGCTTGCTGAATATCTTGCAGAGGTACAAAACACTGGGAGCGTCTATTTACCATAGATCTTGTTGCTGCATATTCTCTTACCACATCTCAAGGGAGACCCCAAATTGTGACTAAGATGCTACTGGACAGGCGTGGGATTTGGGATTAGCGGAGTATGATGTTTTGGACATTATGATCGTGAAGATGTGAAGATTATCAGGGGGCTGGAACACCTCTCCTCTGAGGAGAAGCTGAGAGAGTTGGGGTTGTTCAGCCTGGAAAAGAGAAGGCTCCAAGGAGACCTTAGAGCAGCTTTTCAGTACCAAAGTGAGCTGTGAGAGAGCTGGAGGGGACTTTTTACAGGAGTATGTAGTGATAGGAGATGGAGTAATGGCTTTGAACTGACAGAGGTCAGGCTTAGGTTAGATATAAGGAAAAAAGTCTGTACAATGAGAATGGTGAAATATTGTCACAGGTTGGCCAAGAGGTGGTAGATACCCCATCCCTGGAAACATTCAAGGACAGGTGGATGAGGCTCTGAGCAGCCTGATCTAGTTGAAGATGTCCCTGCTTGCTGCAGGGGCTGTACTAAAGGTGGCTGCTAAAGGTCCCTTCCCACACAGGTTATTCTGAGATTCTGCACCAAGGCAAACCAATGAGCATTCCCTGAAAACCCTGATGGTGCCATAGCAGAGGGCAGCACCTGTGAAACCAAAATAACTCAGCATTGGCTTTGTGGTGGCCCTGCTCACATTTGAGCCATCCACTGACTGTTGTGAAAACTTGCCTTGCATACCAGTCAGGAAATTGGACATTGAAGCAGGACATTGGGATTGGGGTTTTCTGGTAGGAGCGGAAAGATGGAGGCTGCCTAGGAAAAGCAAGGGTGGTGTATTTGTCCATCTCTCCCAAGAGTTTCCTTTAATAACAATATTCAAGATATGTGAGTTTCATCTGCTTTCCAACTGCTCTGAAAGAGTGCTGTTGCTTTAATAAATCAACTTCTTTACAAGAGATAACCACTGGCCATTTTTCAGCCTGCTTGTGTGTGTCAAGAAGTAAGACCAGTGGAGCAGTACAAATATGAAATATAGTGGGGAAGAGCAGAGATGTGATAATGAAACTGCCAACAAACAGCAAAGTGTTTTATTGAGCACAGGTGAAGGCCTTCTTATGAGATGATCTTTGATGGAAGGACAGGAAGAGAAAATGTCAGCATTCTATCATGCAAAGAAGGCAGCTGGCTGCAAGGTGCAAATCTGGCAGAGCATCATTCCTTCATGTGCCTTTCCTCTGTGGTTTGGGAGAATCCCTTTAGGGATGCTGCTTTTTATGAGGATAGGAAGAGCCTTGTTTGCAGGACATTGCCAAAATATAGCTGTGCTTTACTGTCATGAATCATGCTTAGTTAAAGTAGCTCCTGGGAAAAAATGCAGTGGAAGCAGTGGGTGTCCAGCCTCGCTCCTGGATGTGTGGGGCACCTCTGAGGTGCATGTGGGACAGAGCTGGAGTGGGGCACCGTGCCCTGACCTGCCAGCCAGCACTCCAGCTGTGTAACCTGTGCTTTGTAGCAAAAAGGCAAATCAAAAAGACAAATCAAACCTCAATGGGGTGCTGTGGAAGAGGCCTAAAGCACCTCTGTTGGTTCAAGTCTGCTCTTGCCATTTTGTTTGGTATTGCCCAGGCTGGGTGTAAGGACTGTCCTGCTGTGAATGAGTCACATCAAAGGGCTCTCACAATTTTCTCATTTCACAGACACCTACCTTAACCTTTTCTGACATCTCTGGTGTGAACTGCCCTAAGTAAAGGGCAGTTATTTTCTTATATTCATTAGGTGCTAGCACCTCAGTATGAGAAGGTCTTAAATAAAAGTGTCTCAATCCCAACCTCACAGCTACCACACAAACCTCTGCTCTGCATTCTTGTGGTTGGAGAAGTGGCATACAAGGAAATAAAACCATTTATTTTGCTGCTGACAAAATATATGTGTAATTTATCATATTTACCCCTCTGCCAGATTCCTCTGAAATCTCAGATGAGAATCAGAAAGGCTACAAGTGTCTTTTAAAATTACACTGTTCTGTGCTCTGCAGGCTGCAAGATTGTTTTGTTTGTTAAAACAATTTCTAATTTATGTTTTTACAAAGCTTGAGGAGCCAGGCAGTTCCCTGCTCTCTGAGAGACCATTGAGTTAAAACAAGGTAGACTGATTTGTCTTGCCTCCATTTAGCTGTAATGAGTATTAAGTGGTTTATCTATGTGGAGAAAAGTTACTCAGCTAGATTACATCCAAGCTGAATTACATCCCATTCCAGATGGAGTATGTTTTTTTGAACAGTAAATCTTGAGGAGGGTGGATAATAACAGTAATGCGCCTTTCTGAGCTGGAGTGCAGCTCCTCTGCCTCTCATGGAGATAATGTGGAGAGCTCTACATCCAATTAATTTTTCCAAGGCTTTATAAGAAACAGGACTTCAGGTTTCACAGCTCTGGGAACAATTTAGCTTGTAGAATTTACATTGTGCAAGTGAGCGATGGCTGATGGTGATTAGTTTTCACCCGTTTTGCTGTCGGGGGTAGCAGCCTGGCAGGGCACGTTCTGCCTCTCTCCCAGCTTCCTCTTCTGTGTGATGGCTGCCACAGGGAGGGTGCTGAGTGGGATGTGAAATGCTTTGATGGGAAATTTTGTTCCCTCTGGTGCCATCTGGCCCACTAAGTCACCCACTGCTCGTGCAGCTGGTTCTCGTGGCCCCAAGGGGTAACCAGAGGAGGGTGTTGGCCCCGGTGGCATCCCAGGCAGCACTGAGTGGCAGAGAAAAGAGTGCCAGAAGGCTTATCCTTGACCATGTGTCCTTGACCTCCATACTGGTCTGGTCACCAGCAGGGCGCTGGCAGGTGTGAGTGGCTAGGTGGGTGTGCTGGGGTACACTGCACCCAGGACCTGAGTCTGGGAGCTGCTCCAGCCACTGGGAGAGTGCTTTTGGGCTGGTGAAGGTAGAGCACTGCTCACAGCTGGCAGCAGGCTTTGGCACAGCAGTGAGGACCTTTGTGAGTTTGATTTCTAATGAAAAGGGATGTGAGGGTCTGATCAGTCAGAGATCCAGCTCTGCTGCCTCTCCTAGATGGGTCAGTGAGGCTGTCCTTGTCTCCTGGCTCTGGGGGAGGCAGGAGAGGACGGAAATTCACTGATAAGAGAAAGTCGGAGACAGAAAAATGTTGGGAATGTGTTTCTTGATATAACATGGGTGAGACCTAGCCTGGGGTTTCACTGCTTAGCCTGGCAGTGTTACTGCCTGCTGTTGTGAGAGTTACGAGATTTTAAAAACTGAGACAAGAGGCAAATGGTTCATCTGGCACCTGCCTCAACACAGGCAGGTCCAGAAAATGGAGGTGTTTCATCTCTGAGGGCATAGCAAGGACTGGGATGGCTCTGAGCACTGTTTCACAGCCTTTGCCTGAGATGGAGCATTTTCTGCTGACAAAACGACTCATTTGGTTTTTTTCCCCTGCGTGTATTTTACATTGCCATAGGGTGTTTCCTGGCTGAGGTCAGACATCAAATATGGTTTAGGGTTGAACAGTGGTGTCCGAAGAATTCTAGCAGTTCTCAGGTCAGGCTTTCAGAACCAGTGGTGTACATTGGCTCCTGAGGATGCAGGGCTTGCCTTCCCAAGGAATATCCTTTTTTTTTGGTAAGGGGTATAAAACCATAGAGAGGAAATAATTCTCTATTTCCTTTTCTTTGACAGTCATGCTCTATTCTTTTTGTCAACCAGTCAGTCAGTCCTGGTAGCATTCAGGGCCTGAACATGACAGCTTCTGCATCCCCATTCATCCACTTAACCTAAAATCCTTGTAGCTGCTGGCACAAATAGGGTATTGGTGGAGCTGGAATGCAGGTGGGAAGGACACCTTATCTGACCAGAGCTGCCAGTGGAAGCTGTTGTATTCAACACACAGCCAGTAATCTCTGGTTGTCTTCAGACAGGGATTGAGACTGGTTTTGGAACTGTTTATCCAAATGGGTATTATTGTACTGAATTTAGGGGTAAGTTAACAAAGCATGATGGCCTGGGGTACAGAAGAGGTCAGACCAAAGAATCCATGGTCCTCCTGGCTTTAACAATCTCAAACTCCCCTTGCACCCTGCTGGAGGACAGGTTCATTACTAATTTAGCAGGTTCTTCTAGCTGATCCTGAAATCTTGCTGCATTCAGCACCAATCTACTGCAGCATTCTGCTCATCACCCTTGGATATGTGTGGCCTTCACAGGGAAAGTGCTTTAGATGGATTTTATAACATACTTGTTTTGCTCTCTTCTCCTCTGACCTGGAGACTCCCCCATGTTAGGGTGGTTGTTGGGCTGAGTTTGTGCTCCCTGCAGCTCAAGCTGATGTTGCTGTGTACCTTGTCACCACTTTAGCTGTTCACTGAACTTACATAGCTCCCTACAGTGTCTTCTTAACCTTTCTCACGAGGACTTGTTTGGATTTTCTGGGTTTCAACAAAGCATAATCCAGTCAAAAAACTGAGCGTTTTTCTTTTGAGAGTGTGCTTTAGATGGGCACTTGACTCAGATCCATCCTGCTGTTCCTTTGTGTGGTTTGGCACTGGTCTATGGTAGCACTTTTTTGAGTGTATTCCAGTTTTTCCCTTGAGTGGCCAAAGCAGTGTCAGTGATTAGCTGTAGCTTCCCTGCTAGCCCTTCTGCTGAGTGGCCAGGAAGAGCGTTCAGGCTTAGTGCCGAGTGTGCTTGGCAGCCACTGGCAAAGGCAGAGAGAAGCTGTTCAGCACAGAGCCAGCCCAAACCTCACCCGTGTGGGTGTTTGTGTGCCAGAGCTGCAGCCAGAGGTGCCTGCTCTCCATGGGGGGACTGATCCCAAAAGCTGCTGGCCACTGCAGCACACGCCAATGGCACTGGGGCCCTTGTGTTAACACCTGGTTCCTTGCCGATTCATGCTCAGCAGCAAGTCCTGGGGTGGAACAGTGGCTTCTGCAGTCATACCATAATAAATGAGATGAGGGAAATTATAATTTTGTACTTTTCAGAGCCCCTTTAGAAGTGTGGAAAATGTTTGGAGTTTTTAATATACTTATGTTGCAAAACTTTTCCTCCTGCTGTAACAGCGAATGGCCTCTGCTACTTAAATTACAAGTGGAGGAGAAATTTTGCAAAGAGTCAATTGTAAGGGAAGAGCTCATCAAGCTGTAATGAGAATGGAGAAAAGGTTTTCCCAGTGTCCTTTATTTTCTTCCCTGTGACATTTTCAGATGTGTTTCTTCTAAGCATGGTTCAAAACAAGACCCAGATGCTTTGGAGAGCAGTAAGCCACCCACAGAGCTCTCCAGTGACTTACCTTCTATGCCAGGCCACCCTGTCTGGTGTTGCTGTCTTGCTGCAATGGTAAACTGGCCATTGCATTCCTTCAGGTTGAATATTACCATTTTATGTGAGGGTATTCTGTATTTTATTGTCCTGGTGTTTTTCTGGTTAGTGTCACGTGCTTCCACTAGAAAAAACAGATGTCCTGGGTAGGCACTTGTTGTTTGTGTCAGGCTGTGTGCATGCTGCAGCTCTGTGGCCTTGCTGAATACACTTCTCCCCCTTTTACAGCACTGGAAGTTGTGGCACTGACCTCCTCTTAGAGCTGTGCCAACAGCTTGGTTTTGTGAGTTTCTCAGTTGTTTTTGAAAGAAAAAGGCACGTGTCTGGAGGGGTTGTTTATTCAAACCTAAAAAGAAACATCTTGTTCTGTTGTGGAGTATTTTGGTGCAGTCTAGATAAATGAGAATAGCTTTCAAAACTAGGAAATTACTTTTATGAAAATACAAAACACAGTGTTTCAACTTCACTTTCTTTCTGTATCACCCACCCCTCAAACTGGCATTGATGCGGATTCACAGAAGATTTTGCTGTTGCTGCATCTCAGCTTTTTAATGAAAAAACCTTTGATGGAGTCCCTCATCACCCTACACACATAAGGTTTTATTTAGCAAGTCATTCCCAAACTTGCCTTCTACAGAGTGGGAAAACATGTTGCTTCTGACACAATACTTGCCTGTACCACAAGAAGCTTAAATGTATTTGTTTTTTTTTTTTTTTTCTCTTTTCCTAAAGATTCATCTTCCAACTATATCAGGCAACTTGAAACAAAAGTGAAACTGCTGGAGGATGACAACAAGCTTCTTTCCCAGGTAGGTTTTATTTCCTAATAGATACTAGTGTGGCCCAGTTCTCCTGTTTCCATATGATTGTGTCTGACTGCTCATTTTAATGCACGCTGGCTTTTGGTAAACATCTTGCACAGGAAGAACACAATTCATATTAACCCCACACAGATAGAATTTGGTCTCCTTTTGTTAAAATTAAAAAAAAAAAATAGGAAAAAAAAAGTGAATCCTCTGTTAGTGTCTCTGTGTGTTTCAGAGATGCATTAATGCCTCCCTGCAGAGCTCCTTGACCCACCTCTGCTCCTGGGGATGCCATGAGAGTCCAGCTCTGTCTGTGTCCTTGCTGTAGGATTTTGTCTTCCTTGCCCATTTACATTGACTTTTATCTTGTTGAAAGAGGAGACTGTTGTCAAAGGACAGCCTTGGGAATAGCTGTGTGTGGTGCAGGCTCCCAGCTATTATTTGAGATCTTACTTAAATCTGAACAGACTCTCTAAAGGGGCACTTTTTGATTGCATCTCCCTTTCAAAGTCTACTCCACGTGCCACTGTGCTTTTGATCACTCATGTTGCTTACCTGTCTTTATATAGCAATGTCAAACAGTGAGAAGAAAACAGCCATTCTGTTTGGTATGTCCTCTGGATCCCCTGTAAAACACAGGAGTTGGTGTAAACAGGGGCAGCTCTGCTGCATTTAATAAGGCACTGTCTATTTAAACCATTGGAAAACTTACCCTTTTTTTCCTGTACTTTACTTCCTTTCACTGCTTTTATGTTCTACCTTCCTGGCATTTTAAAAGTTTTTTTTTTTTCTATACTTTGCTTCTTATTTCAAGCACCATGTTTCATAGTCATTTTGTTCCAGATTCTTCCCAATTATAAGGGCTGGAAATAGAAAAGCCCTTGTAATATTTTTTAAATGCCTTTTTGCCAGTTTATGTTGTGCTGTTCTTTGCATTTCACCAAATTGGAGATCAGACTGTTCCAGGGTCACATTTTTAAAACATTCTCATTTAAAATAAACAAACAAAAATAATGAAGAGCTCTATGTGTACTGAAATTATAATAACATCATTTTGTCAAATGTTTTTTTTCTGAAATACATATTTTTTGACCTGACTCTGAGCTTTTTTAAAGATTACTCCTTTCTCCCAGCATACTCACTGGCATTACTAGCCATGAAAAAAACTCAGAGGCACCAAAGGGTTAAACCCCAAAAGGGTACATAACAACTTTGTAGTTGCTTCATGTATTAATTGATTGCTAATTTGATTTTGAGTCCCCCTGTCTTTCTCCCAAACTGTGTCTGAGCTGGTGTCTGGTGGCTGTTTAATTGGAGCTATTGATAGGCAGATGGGATGTGCATGGATTCAGGGATGGGCTCAGTGTACCCTTGGCCTAGCTTTGTCCTGCCACAGCCAAGGACATTACTCTGTCAGATCTGCCTTAGGAGGTCAAGAAAAAGTTGGTAATTAATGGTGAAAACAAATAGGGTCTGCATAGCTGCATGGGCTTATTGCATTGGGAGGATGAAACCCAGTTAATTTTGGGTTGTGCAGGGCTGCTTCGGGTTCATACATCAACCCTTCACCTACATGCTGCCCTGGGTGTGAAGGCTATGCCTTTTCCTCCACTGTCCTCAGGTGTCATCACCTTTTGGGCTGTATTATTACAAATACTTGAATCCAGGAGGGAGGGAAATTACCTTAAAATAGCTCTGTGTTCTGGAGAAGGCCAATCATGACTCCAGTGGCAGCAGTCACTGATGCCAGCCTGGCTGTGATGTGCTGTGCAGCCCCTGTATGATGTCTCAATGGCCCTCCAAAAATACCAGGATCCAGCTTCTTTTAGATTACATTCAGGAAATAACTTCTTTATTATAAGCAGGGAGTCAGCTTTCCTTAGGGCAACAGGACTGTTGAAGCTACCCTGGGCTGGCTGAACTCCCTGGGAATACTGAGCTGCATCACCTCCAGTCTGTCATGCTACACACCCAGATCTGGATTTTTTTCTCTTTTAATGAGAAAGATTAGGAAAATCTGCATAGACACAAACTCACATGCATATGTACACATAGTTCCCAGCACTTTCCCAGAAAGCATAATCCACTTACTGTGTTTTTACTTGCTTTGTCTGATTGGAAAGTGTTTAGCTGTTACCATGCGGATCTTGGGATAAGACTCTAGTTAGAAAGGATCCTGGCAAACTTTCTTCTGTTTTGAAAGTTGCCAGGTGATCCTGGCTGTTTGAACTCTGCAGTGCCAAACTGGCTTGTCAACACCAAAGTCACATTTCAACTCGGCTTGGCTTTTTCTCCCTGGGAGTATTGACTTTGCAATAATATTTGCAGCCTGGTGTCAAGAAGTTCTATCACCAGCGTGCTGAGGAGTGATGAAACCTGACGTCCTAAGTAACAAACAGTGCCTGTGCATTAAGGGATTAACAAATCAGGGGTGGTTATGGAAGTCTTCCTGGCTTCCTTCCAACTGCTAAACATAGAGCTGAAATAGTGCTTCATCCAGAGAAACCTGAGAAGGCTGGTGCTGCAAAGGATATTTGCAAGCTTTATGGCTGGATTTATATTCCAGTGACCAGTGACACAATACCCTTTTGCTGGCTGGTGCATCCTGAGTGAGATTTGTTGCTTTAACTTCTTCAGCATCTCTGGAGTGAAGGTGTGCTGAGAGGTGGTGTCTTTGTAGCCCCTTCTGGAATCAAGATGCTGATTGCAGGGGATCCTGAGCTTCACTTTTTCTCCTGCTTCCCAACATATCCTTTCTCTATAAGCACTTTAGAAGAAAGCCTCAGTGGGACAGGCAAAAGCTCCCAACCTATGCCTGGCAGCTGCTCTGCACTGTACATGTCACCTGCAGTACAGACATGCTGGCATTCACACTTCTGTTTTTCTAGTGACTTATTTGAACAGGTTAATGGAGAGAGCTTTTCTTACTCTTGGAGATCAAGAAATACCATCTCACAAGCCACACTGCAGTGGGAGGAAAGCAAATGGAGAGAAGGGCGTTACTATGATAGCCATATATGTGGTTTTTTTTTTGTTGTTGTTTTGACTTCTTTTACTTTCTAGAGAAGGATATGATCTGTATTTCCCTTTGGAAAATTATATGTTTCTGATATTGCTAACCCATCAGTACTCATCACTCCCTCCATTTTCCTGTCTCTGAGGAGAAACTACTCCAGTTTTTACTTTTTTTGATGCAGTTTATGCTGTGATGTTTTGTTGGTGTGGCCATGTCAGCTAGAAGGTCATGCTCTTGGATGGCATTGCTGTGCTGGCAAAGTCTCTGGCAACCCACAACTTTTGTTGCCCTGGTTTATATTGTTTGGGCAGCGGTTGTAACAAATGCCACTACCAGAAAAGACCACTGAATCCTGCTCTCCAGTGCTGGTAGGTGTCTCTGGTGTAGCCACAGTGGCAAAGACCCCACAAAGCCCAGTGGGGATGGTGTGAACCTTTCTCACAGGTGTAGCTGGTTTCTGGAAGTTTTAGTTGCAGTGTGAAGATGATGAATGAAAGCTCTGAAAAATGCTGAGTGTTGGTTTCAGAGAGCTTCATGGGCATCACTTCTGTAGCCTCACATTCTCCAGGGAAGACTTGCACCGAGTTCTGCTGTGTGCATGCAGTTGGTCTGTGCAACATCACGTGGGTGAAGTCCTGTTATTCCTCTGTGTCATTGTGGGCAATGCCCAGAATAGCTGATGTTATTAGTGGTGTCTGGTTGACTAGGTGAGGGTACCTTCCATAGTGCTAAGATCTAATCCCTAAGGTGGGAGACCATATTTGCTTTCCATTCCTCTGAGCTAGAAATATCCAAGCACAAAATAAGCCCCTTAAGCCACTTCATACTGCCCCTGGAACAAAAAGGAAATTTTAATTGCATACTTTCCCCTTAAGGTTAGAGAGACCTGTATTTACAACATTTAGGAGCTCCAAAGGTCAGTTCTGGGTAGTTTCATAATTAATGCATACATTTTAGAAACAATAAGGGTAACAATCTTCTGGCCATTCTTTCACATTATTTTGCATTTTCAGCTCATTCTGTACACACACAAAGATTAAGCACTTTTAGCTAAAACTTAGCTAAAAGTGTATAGGCTGTGTGGATTCATCACTTTTCTCTCTCCTTGTAACTAAGTACCGTGCATCATGGGCTGGTTGTCAGGACTCCTTTTGGTTTATAGTCTCTGAGCTGTGTCTACCTTTTCCCTTGAGAGCAGGAGTGCCAGAGGCATTTTTCTATTCAGAGATGCTCAGGGCACATTACACATCTTTGTTTCAAAAAGCCCAGCTTTATAGAAAGCAGATGCATTGGGCAGGTGAGGCTCTAAGTAACTGGATGTTTGACAATGCCTGGTGCCTCTTTCACAGAAAATTTCAAGTCCTCTGGTGCAGAGCAGAAACAAAAAAATTCTTCTCTAGGGAGTGTCAGCCCTTGAGATTTATGAGTATTTAATTAAAATTGCCAAATAGACTTCAGTAGCACCAGCACTTCACAGCAGTTGAGCCTGCTAGCTGCCTGGGATGTACAGCTTCCTTGGAAGATCTTTAGAGCATCCCTAGAAGTTCTTGAAAACTGTTCTTAGTCTTACTTTTAAGAAACTGCATGCTTTTCCTGAATTAAAAGGCTGCAGCTGTAGAGTTGATAAAATCATAGTAGGCAATGCCTGTAACACTGCTATTAAAACAGAGCTGAGGTGTTTGAGCAAGGAACTTCCATGGTCACAGCATCTGCAGGCTGCCACAGTTCTTAGGCAAATGGGATCTTGGCACAACCATGCACTCAGCAGGCAGTTTCCAGCATATCCTTCTGAAAACAAGGGGGGAAATCTGGACCCCAGGGCCAAAAAAGAGCCTGACAGTCATTAGCACTGCAAAGAACAAAGATGTAAATGCCATTCAGTGGAGAGCCTGATCTCTTCCCAAGGAGGAGAAAAAGAAATTGCCCACAATGTGCTGGCTGGCTTCAGGAGAGTCAGAGTGCAATTTCCCCTGTTATTTTATTATCAGTCACTTCTGTGCCAAGTCTGCCATTAGCAGTTCCTGCTTGCAGAGCTGCCTCTCAGCTCTCAGAGTTGCTATAAGGTCTTATAGCATTTGGGCCTCTCTGTGAATTGGCTCTGGAGGTTTGTCTGAGGCCATGGCTTGTGCCAGGAGCACTGCACACACTCACCATGACAGGAACAAAATTACAAACCTATCTGATTTCCCCAAAGTCTACCTATTGTTTGTGCGTGAGGAGGATAAGTATAATTGCTTTAATTTAAGGTCTCACAAGGGAAATAGGTTGTTGGCTTTTTTTTTTTTTTGGTAATGCAGAGCAACTCAGACATGAAAGCTTTCCAGGTGGTTGGTCTCCATTTAAATTCAGAATACTGAAGGGGATGTACCTTCAGTTACTCTATTACCATTTTTAGATAGTATTTCAATGTTTAGCTGCATTTTAAGTAATAAAAAAGGAGATTCCTATTTGGGGTCACATCCAAATATTCCTTTCAAGTCAATGGTGAGAATTCCTACAGGACTCCATGCATTTTGGAGTACAGCTCTTGAAGAAACAGATTTTTGTGAGACCTTCTCTCTTGAGATCAAAACTTTGATACACTTTTGAGAATGCACTGCATTGCTTACAAGTGTAAATGCAAAATATGATAACTGAATCCTCAAATGTTGCTTCCTTAGTTGTGAAAACAAATCTTAAAAAAACCCAACATAGTATGCAAAGCCAATCAATATCCAAGTGTGTTCCATTTCACCTCCTTTTTTGTGAATTACAATGACAAGACTGATCTGACCAATTTGCTATCCAATAAGTTAACTTGAGATTTAAGTAACAATGTGTACTTATTGAATAAAATGTTTTTCCTTCCCAAATAAGAAATGTGTAGGAGCAGTTCAAAATACCTTCAAGCCCTCTAAGACAGCGGAGTTCCTTCTGTTTGGACATCAGAGATTTGAGCTAATCTACCTACCAAAGTAAATTTTCTCTAAATAAATATTTAGAAGTACCTTCATGGAGTTCTAAAATGCACAATCAGTGACAGAAATGAGCTTTTGCAACTTATAATGAAATCTGAGTGGTGTACTGTGTGTTCTGGGAGTTGTCACCTGCGGTATCCATGGATTTTACGATACTGTAAATAAAGTTCCCTAAAAACCTAGGAAATATAATTCAAAAGATCTGGATCCAGAAGTCAACTAACAGATAGACAGAGACATACTGGGCTAATTGAGTCTTACAAATTTGAGACCATCATATAATTTCTTGCAACTTGAAATTTTGGAAGGGCTGGAGCTGAATTTCAGTGTTTGAGTGTGTGTGAGAGAGATGCACACATGCAAAGCTCTGTCATGCCCCATTTGTTTCTGTTGTGGGTAAGCAAGAACATTGGGTTTAATGAGGCTCAGTTTAACTTCCAGCTGTGAAATACAGGATTAGTCATATCCTGTGCTTAACCAGCTTTGTAATAATTTCACTGAATTCTACTTTTTATCTCTGTATGAGGACAGGGCCAGGGAAAAAGCTCTTAATTGCAGTTAGATCAGGCTACGAAGAAGCAGCTTTTTGTGGCTTTGATACATGTGGAGAGGTTCAAAGTACACAGAATCTCAGTGATCCGTCCATCTGAGAAGTACTGAAAAATGTCTTGAGGGGAAACTATGCAATAACTGCAGAGGCTTAAAACCAGATTTTTATGATGAGTAAAATGCCAAATTCAAGCTCAGATCAATAAAAATTCAGAGTCTGACATCTGAAAACTACTTGGGCAACAATGTGAAGGATGTTAATCATTCATTGCTTTGAGAAGAAAAAAGCCTCTTTACTCAAAACTGTAAGTTTATGACAAGACTTTCAGTTTTGTTTTGTTTTTCATGAAGCCAAAAATGCAAATCTAAATCTTTATAAGAGACTTTTAAAGAATATTCAGATTATCTCAAAAAAAAAGAGACTGGCAGTAATTGATTCTCCCTGGCTGCTTGAGTCCCAATTTAGCAGAGAGCTTGGAACATCCGAGTGGTCCTCCAGAGGAGAGGGCCTTGGGTGCCCAGCATGAGCTAAATACTGCAAGGGACCTTTGCTGCTTTGTCAGCAGAGGTTTCAGGTCTTTATTATTCTCATTCCTAACTCTGCTGTTTTATGTGATGTGGGGAGTGCCTTGAGGGCAGCCCAGCAGCATTGCTGTGGCTGCGATTTTGGGAGGAGGTGCAGTGGTTCCCTGTAGCCTCCTTGCCTGGAGTGCAGTTGACAGGAGAAAATGAAGGGTAACTCCAGGGGCTGGTCCAGACCTGTGCTTGATACTACATCCATATAAAAATCTACTTCCCTGGAGGAACTGGGGCAGCATTCTGTAGTTTCTCCACTGGCACCCTCAGTAAAGATGCTGATTTTGGTTCTAATGAGCCATGATGGGCTCTGTTAGTCTGTGACTCTGAAACTCAAGGCATGCAAGCCACAGACCAGACTCAGGCTGCACCAAATACCAATGGCTATAGCTCTGTTTGGCTTTCTTAACTATTGAGCTGCATTTCTATTTGGGTTATAGGCTGTGATACTTGGATCTCTCAGCCGTGCCAGCTCATATATCCTCTTGAGCAAAGCCTGCCAGTTGTGTGATTATAATTATATACTGCAATTTGGTTTGAACTGATTATCTGAGTCTCCTGTGAGTTATGGACTTGATCTTTCTCTGCAGATCTAAAACAAGAGGACAAAAATACAGACATTCTTGAATATTAGCAGTGTACTAAAGTTCCCTACCTCAGTTGCTACAGAGAATGGAGAGGTTTGAAACCTGCACTGTTTTTATGTCCTGTACCCCACTGAGATACTAATAAGTCTTTTTCCAAGAGTGATTTTACATGGTAGAATCTGCTAAGCCTCTTACTGACTGTTTCCTGCCTTTCCCAAAGTTGTTAGCTCCCTCAACAATAGTGAATTCCAGCTGTCACCAATACAACCAGGTGAAATCTGGTTGCCCCTCCATCTGTGAACACAGATCATGATGTGAAGGGGAAGTCAGAGCCTAGGCAGAAGTGGGGATCCTCATCCCTGTGTTACATTTGTGAATGGCTGAGATCCAGCCATGGCACAATGCCCAAATGCATTTCCAATTCTAAACGAACTACTAAAAATGGATTTACTGATGGAGCTGGCTGAATACTGAAGAGGGAATCAGGAAAGTAGGTGTTTTGACAGACCCTTACCCTCTAAAGCCTTTGTTACCAGTTCAAGTGATCCCCAGATGTGTTTGCATGTACAACAGGGATATGAACCAGTGTAAAGGAATTTAATCTGTCCTGTAACAGAAAGCTCATATTATTGCATGACATGGAAGATGTTAAATAGTTTTAATCTCATCCCTTAATTTTTTTTCCTTATGTGCAGAGTTCTTTCAAAATCAAATACGTTGATTTTTTAAATTGAACTCTCATGTGTGTGATTTCCAACTTGCCTGATAAATGCTGCTGAAGCTAATGGGACTCTTCACGTATACTTAAAGTCAGATATGTGCTTTGCTGAGCTTATTTTTGCTTGAATATGTCTTGTAGTGATAACTGCAATTACTGAACCTTAATTCAATTATTTGCCAGCTTCACACAGTGCAGTTGCCCATCCCTCAGATTCCTGGTGCGTGAGACACTAAAATATGGGTTAATGAGATAAGGGGGAAATGTTTGTGCAAGGTTGTGTGGTAGGGGATGTTTTCTGGGGCACAAGGCTGCCTGACAAGGCCAATCACTCCTCATTGCCCTGATGCCCCTGTGAGAGCTGTGCAAGGCAGGTGCTTTGCACCGTCTCCTGTGTGTTATTTGAGATGTGTTTCTGCTTTGCTTTAGCTCAGCAGAGCTCACTGCTCTGCTGTGATACCTGAGGCTGCCTTGGGCCAGGTTGTTGCTATAGAGCTCTGATAGTGCCATTGACCTCTGTAGGTGTGGTAAAGTGTGGTAGTTGTGAAGAAGAGTAAGGTGATCAAGCTTTACCAACTGTTTGAGGGGATCACCACGCTCTGAATCTGGATAATAAGATATTAATCTTTGTGCAGGTGGATTCTGCAAGGCTTCATTCATGAATATAGGGATAGGGGTTGAAGTTCAAATAATGATATTATCTTATCAAGTAACTCAATATTGACACCTGCATATACGACCTTTGGTCACCTGTGGTAAAGATATGGTGTTTTTTTCAAGATAATAAAATAGCTTTATTTCTATTAGGTTTCCACATGTATAATGTTCTTCTGTTCCCTCCTAGCTGGCTGACTGCAACAGCTTGCCATGAGATTTCAGTAAAGGCAGAGAGAGCTAATGCATCCACAAGCAGCTTTTTGGAACTGGGGGGCTGCATTTTAGTACTGCTGCTGGTTGTTTAGGGCTCTGATTGCTTATTCTTTCACTTGCTAATGTTGGTGATTTCCATTTTTTAATCATCTGAATTTATTAAATATGCCACTGATTTATTTTTATTTCTGCTCTGTACTTGTGCAAAAGACATTGGTTAGTAATATCTGTGTTTTGGCCAAGTTCAAATCAATGCCATTAGCCTATGTGAAGAGAAGTGTGCACTTTCAGCTAAATTGCTACAGGAAATAACAGAAAAAGGTTTTGAGCTAAACCTTCCATTTAATTACTCAGTTGCAAACAATGGGTTTTTGAGTGTCAAAATTGAGGCAGTTTCAATTACTGGAACAATTATGGTTTAGAGTATTGTTGCTGGTAGGTTAAAAATTTATATTACAGTGAGAAACAAGTAGTCCAGGTAATGGGCAGTGTAAGAGTCCATAAAGATGAAGGCAGCCTGACAAAGTGGACTGAAATAAAACCTGCATTTTTTTTCCTCTTCACAAATGTATATAATCAAAAGCCAAGGTCTCAACAGAGTTTTCCATCTAACATCCAAGATTTATGGGTGAAACTAAAATCTGAAGTGAGAGTGATATTTTTTTTTAATGTAGGCTTTTTTTTTTCCCCCATATAATTACCCAAATCATAAGCCAAGATCCTTATGGGCTTACATGGTCAGGGTGTGATGCCCTTGCCCTGTTGCTGAGGACCAAGTTCACTCTGATGTTTAAATGATGGCTGAAGGAAATCCTGTGCTTTGTAAAAGGGGAGGTAGCCACTGAAAAATGGAAATTGCTTGTCTGTCATAGGGCTGGGTGATGGTGTGGCATAATGATTTGTCCAAAGAGAATCTTCTGAGCTGGTGTCAATAAGGGTATGCTCTCCTGTCAATATTGAGTTCCCTGTAGTTTTCCTTTTTGTCTCTTTGCATTTTATGCTGTTACATAATTTCTTCTAAAGTTGTGTTGAAAGCAGATATAATATTAATACATTTAAGTGGTGCGGTGTGTAATCCGCTGTCTCTTGAGCTTAGTGCAAGTGGGTCTGCATTGTAGGAAAATGAAGCTGATTATTATAAACCCTTGGAAATGACAGCCCTTTGGGAAGTCTGCTGTCAGTGACTCACGTATGCTTGATTCTCTTGTGTTCTGGACACGTTTTGCCATCCCTTTATACTCCCCAGAGGTAAACAAAAAGTGGCTCCTGACCTTCACTTTGGTGCTTTGTGGTGTGTTTTTAAAAGCGACTTGTGAAGCAGGAGAGGAAGTTTTCACAATGCAGGAGGTTAGAAATGAGTTCCAAAGGGGTTTAGAGAGCTGTAGTCCTCAGGTGACTCCAGGCCTGTCCCTCCTTGCTCCTGCCTGCAGCTGGAGGATGCTCATCTCTAGCAGCTCTTTATCACATCTACCAAGGCTCCAGGGGTGCCTTGGGTATGCTCAGGCACAGGATGCCCATGTTTAAACACCCAGATTGCTCCCAAATGACTCCACAGCCCATGGGGAGAAGGGAAGCTGTGACCCTCTGTGAAAGCAGGGCACAGGGTCAAACTGATCATTTATGATTAAATACTTTTTAAAATCTCTTTTCAGCCTTCATCTGTTACAACTTATGTGAAAGGAGGAAAAAATGTTTTCAATTAAAGGCTTATGTAACGACCTTGTTTTGAATGCTAATTCATGAATTACTGGGAGCTGACAGTGCTGCTTTTTAATTTTCCACAGTCACTTCAGAACATAATACTAATGGAAATAATTTTTTGCTAATCTCTCATAAATGCTGAGAATTTTCTGTCAAGTAAATTTCTGTCTTTCTGTATTTAATTTATGTTAAGAACAGTCCATTTTGTTGGATCAAAGTATTTCAGAATTATATATTTGTCATCTTTTTTCTCCCTTCTAGCAGAAGTAATACTGAAGGGTAGCAGAAAAGATAATTTGTCTGACTTGTCTCTAAGTTTTCAACACTTTATCTTCACAGTTGGTCCGACATGGCCACAGCACTGATCTGACTTTACTGGACAGAAAGGAAAAGGAAAATAAATGTTTCTTCGTAGTACTTTGACCTTAAAATACCACAAACACCATCCATCTTCTTGTGTTATTTGTGTTATTTTTCAATTGAATCACTCAGCACAGAGGGTCAAAAAGTCAGAGGCCACCATTTCTTTCTTTGCTAGCAGGATAGAAAGCTTTGATAGGAACAAGTGTTTACTATTCTTTCATTGTTTTGTTTTGGCTTTTTTTTTTTTTCTTTTTAAATGTAATTTTAGTCTTTGGTAAGCACCAATACTTTAATTTCTATCTCAGGCATTTAAAATTATACATTATATGTTATGGAAAATACCACTTTCCACCCATCAAATTGCTTCTGTTTTCTACAGAGAAAAAAAGTTGGTTTTGCAGTCTATTTTTACTAAAAGAATCTTGATTTGTTGACCCTACTCTTTTCTCATTGGTAGGAGTAGGCCAAACTCCCTTCCCTGGTGGGAGGGACATGCCTGTGTCCATTTGTTTCATAACAGGCTGACAAGGTCTTGGGCTTTGGTCCAGTGGTATCTTCTGGGCTCGCTCTTAAGTCCTGCTTAGTTGAAAAATGTATCAATAAATGTTTTGTCATTTTTTGCGAGTGTTGAGGAGTGATTGTGCCGGAATGGTGGCGGTGGGGTGGCAGTGCTGGCTGTGTGTGGCACAGGTTTGTGCTGCAGGTGAAGGTGCTGGCTCTGCAGGCTTGTCAAAGTGCTGAGTTAGACCAAGGGCAGCTCTTGCACTTTTGTACCACTGTGAAAGGACATGCTTTTTCTTTTTTTTTTCTCTTTCTTTTTTTTCTTTTTTTTTTCTTTTTTTTCCTTTGAACTATGGATGAAACTAGGGTTTGAAAAATATTCACAGTAATGCAGCAAGAGCCACTCTTGGAGTAGTCAGTGGCCAGTTGTTGGTGTTTGATGGGGATTGGTGTGTGAGTCTCCTGAGCTCTCACGTGCTCTCCTTTGCTGCGTTCCTTTCTTCTTCTGTCTCTGCTCCTCAGCTTAGAAAATATTTCCAATAAAAGTTCAATTGAGACTGCATGCTCCCATGGAGTTTTAGTTCAGATGAAAATTATTTTAGTGATAAATTCCTTGAAACTCCTGAAATGTGAAGTGATTTTACCTGAAGGATAATTTATTATAGATATGTTGCCCGTTAGTTGAGATAATTTCCAGCAATGATGATGAACAGAGATTATCAAGGATTCTACTTTTAAAATGTCTTTCTGACTAGAAAAGCAATTTGGGATCCACTTACATCTCAGTAATGAAAATTGGGTAAGGTAATAAGAGATTTCATTTTGTGAGTGAATTGACAATGCAAATACCAGGATTTTTAATTTAGGTTTAAGTGGAGTAATGGCTACTCATTCTGATGCATCATTAGTCATATTGGTTTTTAATGAGGGATTCACTTTCTTTCCCTGGTTAGGTCTAGCACTGATAGCAAAGCCCAAGGAATGTGCAAATGTTTAGGGAGGTCTGTTGAATATGTGTCACTGCACCATTTTAATTTTAAAAAGGAAGAAAAAGCAGTTTTCTTTCTATAGTGAAAATCACACATTTGCCTTTAGTACAGGGAAGACAAATAGTGCAGAGCTGTGGTTGGTAGCCTGTTGTAAAAAAACACAAGCAATTAAAGTAAGATAAATTCCCAAATAACTTCTAGAAAATATGGAAGGAAAATTGCATTGAGTGGAGGACTCGTGAAAGGGGCTGGCTCTATGACAGACAGTGGGAGGAAAAAGTTTACTCTGTCCAGCTCTGGCAGAGATGTCTTATAAATAATGGCAGGTGAAGACTCTTTTGGCACTAGCAAACCCACTCTCTGCTCCAAACACCTTGTTCCTCTTCTGGATAGATCTCTGCTCAGTTTTTTTATTTCTTAGATGTCTTTTCTTTTTCTTGTCCTATTTTTTTTTCCTCTTTTTCCTTTCTGTTCTTTAATTAAGAGCTTGTTTTGATGTTCATTGAACTCAGTGGGAATCTTTCCATCAAATTGAATGCATTAGGTCAGATTCATCATCAGCAGTCACTGAAACAACCTAACAATAGTTTTGTCACACGCTAGCGCAGCCTTAAATGGGATTTGCTTTAAAAAAAGCAATAGAACTAATCCATTATAAACACTTGTTAGAGCAGAGTTTTGACTGTATCTGTGTATTTACCAACACAATTTCAACCAATTTAAGCCAAAATGAAATTAATGCAGACTTTTTCTCCAGGCAGGAGCATAGGGCAGTTAATTAAATCAATTTATACTAGTGTGTTTTTAGCGACAGCAGTGTGATACTGGGTATTGTCTGGACTTGTGTTTGGTTGTCTTCCTTCCTTAGCTGGGCAAAGCATTTTGACTTTCTGTGAGGACAAGCTGTAATGTGATGGAACACATGGGGAATCCAATGTAGACCAACCTCTTCAGATTTAGGGGTAAGACAGCAAGTTTCTGGGATGCAAATGTGCACCAAATCTCTCTTTCTCAGGCCTCTTTCCACATTTCTGGTTCCCCGTGATCGTGTGGCATCTTGCAGGTCTCAGTGTGGTTTGCTAAAGTCTGAGTAATCCACAGCCTCTAAACTGCTGAGGCAACACATGCTCTTCTGGAGCAGAGACTTTGAGGGAATCTGCAATCTCTGGGGTCTCCAGAGGCACAACCTCACATTTTGGCTCTGCTGTTCTGCTTTTCCCTTGGCCATGCACATGCCTCTTCATCACAGATGTCAGGGAAGAGTGCCTGAGCTCCTGAGCTGACAGCCCAAATGAATGGGTGGCAGTGCCAGGACCCCTCCAGGAGGTTGCTGTGTCCCCATGCACACACAAGAGTGGAGAAGGGGTTGCACACAGCAGGGATGTGGGAGCACAACCAGCCAAGGTGAAATCCTTTCAGGATAACCACCAAGAGACATCACATGCCTGGGACGCTGCCAGTAAACTAAGAGTCTTCTTATCATGTTCCATAGTGACCTGCTAACCTTTCTTTGAAATTATATACCTCCCAGGAATAGTGGAAACTCAGTTTTGCAGCAGTCACTTTTCAGCTTCAGAAGGAGTTATCTCCTTCAGATCTCTCTCCCTGACTCTCTGTTGTGAAATGTGAAAGAAATACAGGCCACATCTTCTCTGTTCCTAAATTCAGGGGAATCCCAGATATCTGATATGCTGAACTCATTCTGTATCACTTGGCTCCATGTGAGACACAGCAGTTCCCAGCAGATTGGGTCATACAGGACTAGCATCCATCCCTCATAATGGCTTTCCTGAGAACTGCCCTTCTCTTCACAGCTTATAAAAAGAAAGTTGATAGGGTGAGGGCTCCAGAATGGTTGTGAAAGCACTGGGTCACTGTAGAAGTTTTAACCTAAGAAGACAACATTTTGAAATAAAACCAAAGCTGAATATCAACTAAAACAGGCCATGTAACTACAAGAAAATATATATGACACTGATAGAAAATAATGCATCCACTCAGAGTGCACCAGTTCTTCTCTTTGAGCAGGAAATGGAAATGAACTTCCAATGTTTCCAGAGATCTGTGCATGACAACAGTCTCCAAAGTCTCTGTTATGTTCAGGCCTTTGGGTTACTGTGGGGTTTTTACATACAATTGATTTGATTTATGAGATTT